>NC_138776.1:56101866-56537605 GCF_965119305.1 Pelophylax lessonae | reverse complement strand
TGCGTGCTGCAGCTGAAACTCCACTATGGCCTGCTGCTGCTCGCACAGTCTTTCCAGCATGTGCAAGGTGGAGTTCCACCTTGTGGGCACGTCACATATGAGGCGGTGAGCGGGAAGGCCGAAGTTACGCTGCAGCGCTGCCAGGCGAGCAGCAGCAGGGTGAGAACGCCGAAAGTGCGCACAAACGGCCCGCACTTTCTGCAGCAGCTCTGACATATCGGGGTAGTTTTTAAGGAACCTCTGCACCACCAAATTCAGCACATGCGCCAGGCAAGGGATGTGCGTCAAACCGGCTAGGCCCAGAGCTGCTATGAGATTTCGCCCGTTATCACACACCACCAGGCCGGGCTTGAGGCTCGCTGGCAGCAACCACTCATTTGTCTGCTGTTCCATGCTCCTCCACAACTCCTGCGCGGTGTGTGGTTTGTCCCCCAAACAGGCAAGTTGTAAAACTGCCTGCTGTCGTTTACCCCTGGCCGTGCTGAAGTTGGTGGTGAAGGTGTTACGCTGTCCGGATGAGGAGGCGGTAGAGGATGAGGAAGCGGAGTAGGAGGAGTTACGAACAGGAGGCAAACTGAAGCGCCCTGCAATCCTCGGTGGTGGAAGGACATGCGCCAAATTGCTATCCGCCTCAGGCCCATCCGCCACTGCATTTACCCAGTGTGCCGTTAGGGAGATATAACGCCCCTGACCGTGCTTACTGGTCCACGTATCCGTAGTTAGGTGGACCTTGGCACAGATGGCGTTGCGCAGTGCACACCTGATATTTTCCCCCACTTGGTTGTGCAGGGAAGGGATGGCTTGCCTGGAAAAGTAGTGGCGGCTGGGCACGACGTACTGTGGGACAGCCACCGACATAAGGTTTTTAAAACTGTGCGTCTCCACCAGACGGAATGACAGCATTTCAAAGGCCAATAATTTTGAAATGCTGGCATTCAGGGCCAGGGATCGCGGGTGGGTAGGGGGGTACTTCCTCTTCCTCTCAAGTGTTTGGGAGATGGAAAGCTGAACGCTTCCACGGGACATTGTGGAGATGGTTGTTGGTGACCCAGGTGGTGGTGTTGCTGACAGATCGTCTGTTTGCGGGGTGGCAGGTGCCGGTATCACTACAGATGTGGCTGGAGCGGCCGAGACTGCAGCAGAAGAGGAAGCAGGATGAGCCAGAGACGTTTCTTGGTTTTGAAGGTGTGTACTCCACTGCAGCTCGTGCTTTGCACTTAGATGCCTGATCATGCAGGTTGTGCTCAGGTTGAGAAGGTTCATGCCTCGCTTCAAGCTCTGATTGCACAGGGTGCAAACCACTCGTGTCCTGTCATCAGCACATTTTCTAAAGAACTTCCACGCTAGAGAACTCCTTTGAGCTGACTTTGGTGCGCTCGTTCCCTTGCTGCGTTGGGCAGTAGCGGGCGTAGTGTCTAGGGCACGGCCGCTCCGCTTCTGCACCCTGCTCCCTCTTCTGCTGTGCTGGTGGCTCTGTGCGACCACCGCCTCTTCCTCCAAACTACTCAGGTCACCTGCATGACGTTCATTCCATGTGGGGTCGAGGACCTCATCGTCCTCCACATCATCTTCCACCCAGTCTTCACCCCTGCCCTCCTTGTCGGTCTCCACAATGCTGAACGCCGCAGCAGTTGGCACCTGCGTTTCGTCATCATCGGAGACGTGCTGCGATGATCCTTGCATGTACTCATCTTGAGAAATAAGTGGTTGGGCATCGCTGCACTCAATCTCTTCCACTTCTGGGGCAGGGCTAGGTGGATGGCCCTGGGAAACCCTGCTGACAGAGTCCTCAAAAAGAATAAGAGACTGCTGTATGGCTTGGGGCTCAGACTGCTGGCCTGATTTGCAAGGGGGTGAGGTGAAAGACGGTTGGACATTGGCTGCAGGTGCCAACTCTGACCTTTCTGCAGTAGACTGGGTGGGAGACAATGTGAAGGAACTGGAGGCACTGTCAGCAGCAAACCAATCTACTATCGCCTCAACTTGTTCTGGCCTCATCACTTCTAGGGGCGTTTGATGCCCTACCAAATACTGATGCAGGTTCTGTCGCCTACTCACACTTGAGGAAGGTGTTTCACTTGTGCGTGTAGCTGGCACAGATCGACCATGTCCTCTCCTTGCAACAGGAGCTCTACCAGCAGCACCACGACCCAGGCCACGGCCCTTATTTGACGGTCTCCTCATATTTCTGTAATTTAAGATCTTGCCCTAGAAAGGTTTTTATTGAATAGCGGAATAGAAAATATGATCCAAAAAAAGTGTATGTATATCACACGTACACAACCACACTAGGCCCCAATTACTATTGTTTGTACCCCTAAAAGGCTAGATGAGGAGTAGGGGGAGTATGGAACAGGCAGCACCCTCAAACCTTCAGAAGTATGAGATGAACCCCAACAACTTGGAAAGGTGGATCTCTCTCACACGTACCGACACAGACTATCCCGCAATTCAATTGATCCTCAAAGGTTTTTATTGAATAGCGGAATAGGAAATATGATCAAAAAAAGTGTATGTATCTCGCACGTACACAACCACACTAGGCCCCAATTACTATTGTTTGTACCCCTAAAAGGCTAGATGAGGAGTAGGGGGGGTATGGAACAGGCAGCACCCTCAAACCTTCAGAAGTATGAGATGAACCCCAACAACTTGGAAAGGTGGATCTCTCTCACACGTACCGACACAGACTATCCCGCAATTCAATTGATCCTCAAAGGTTTTTATTGAATAGCGGAATAGGAAATATGATCAAAAAAAGTGTATGTATCTCGCACGTACACAACCACACTAGGCCCCAATTACTATTGTTTGTACCCCTAAAAGGCTAGATGAGGAGTAGGGGGGGTATGGAACAGGCAGCACCCTCAAACCTTCAGAAGTATGAGATGAACCCCAACAACTTGGAAAGGTGGATCTCTCTCACACGTACCAACACAGACTATCCCCCAATTTAACTGATCCCCAAAGGTTTTTGATTAAATAGCGGAATAGAAAATATGATCCAAAAAAAGTGTATGTATATCACACGTACACAACCACACTAGGCCCCAATTACTATTGTTTGTACCCCTAAAAGGCTAGATGAGGAGTAGGGGGAGTATGGAACAGGCAGCACCCTCAAACCTTCAGAAGTATGAGATGAACCCCAACAACTTGGAAAGGTGGATCTCTCTCACACGTACCGACACAGACTATCCCGCAATTCAATTGATCCTCAAAGGTTTTTATTGAATAGCGGAATAGGAAATATGATCAAAAAAAGTGTATGTATCTCGCACGTACACAACCACACTAGGCCCCAATTACTATTGTTTGTACCCCTAAAAGGCTAGATGAGGAGTAGGGGGGGTATGGAACAGGCAGCACCCTCAAACCTTCAGAAGTATGAGATGAACCCCAACAACTTGGAAAGGTGGATCTCTCTCACACGTACCAACACAGACTATCCCCCAATTTAACTGATCCCCAAAGGTTTTTGATTAAATAGCGGAATAGAAAATATGATCCAAAAAAAGTGTATGTATATCACACGTACACAACCACACTAGGCCCCAATTACTATTGTTTGTACCCCTAAAAGGCTAGATGAGGAGTAGGGGGAGTATGGAACAGGCAGCACCCTCAAACCTTCAGAAGTATGAGATGAACCCCAACAACTTGGAAAGGTGGATCTCTCTCACACGTACCGACACAGACTATCCCGCAATTCAATTGATCCTCAAAGGTTTTTATTGAATAGCGGAATAGGAAATATGATCAAAAAAAGTGTATGTATCTCGCACGTACACAACCACACTAGGCCCCAATTACTATTGTTTGTACCCCTAAAAGGCTAGATGAGGAGTAGGGGGAGTATGGAACAGGCAGCACCCTCAAACCTTCAGAAGTATGAGATGAACCCCAACAACTTGGAAAGGTGGATCTCTCTCACACGTACCAACACAGACTATCCCCCAATTTAACTGATCCCCAAAGGTTTTTGATTAAATAGCGGAATAGAAAATATGATCCCAAAAAAGTGTATGTATATCACACGTACACAACCACACTAGGCCCCAATTACTATTGTTTGTACCCCTAAAAGGCTAGGAGTAGGGGGAGTATGGAACAGGCAGCACCCTCAAACCTTCAGAAGTATGAGATGAACCCCAACAACTTGGAAAGGTGGATCTCTCTCACACGTACCAACACAGACTATCCCCCAATTTAACTGATCCCCAAAGGTTTTTGATTAAATAGCGGAATAGAAAATATGATCCCAAAAAAGTGTATGTATATCACACGTACACAACCACACTAGGCCCCAATTACTATTGTTTGTACCCCTAAAAGGCTAGGAGTAGGGGGAGTATGGAACAGGCAGCACCCTCAAACCTTCAGAAGTATGAGATGAACCCCAACAACTTGGAAAGGTGGATCTCTCTCACACGTACCAACACAGACTATCCCCCAATTTAACTGATCCCCAAAGGTTTTTGATTAAATAGCGGAATAGAAAATATGATCCCAAAAAAGTGTATGTATATCACACGTACACAACCACACTAGGCCCCAATTACTATTGTTTGTACCCCTAAAAGGCTAGGAGTAGGGGGAGTATGGAACAGGCAGCACCCTCAAACCTTCAGAAGTATGAGATGAACCCCAACAACTTGGAAAGGTGGATCTCTCTCACACGTACCAACACAGACTATCCCCCAATTTAACTGATCCCCAAAGGTTTTTGATTAAATAGCGGAATAGAAAATATGATCCCAAAAAAGTGTATGTATATCACACGTACACAACCACACTAGGCCCCAATTACTATTGTTTGTACCCCTAAAAGGCTAGGAGTAGGGGGAGTATGGAACAGGCAGCACCCTCAAACCTTCAGAAGTATGAGATGAACCCCAACAACTTGGAAAGGTGGATCTCTCTCACACGTACCAACACAGACTATCCCCCAATTTAACTGATCCCCAAAGGTTTTTGATTAAATAGCGGAATAGAAAATATGATCCCAAAAAAGTGTATGTATATCACACGTACACAACCACACTAGGCCCCAATTACTATTGTTTGTACCCCTAAAAGGCTAGGAGTAGGGGGAGTATGGAACAGGCAGCACCCTCAAACCTTCAGAAGTATGAGATGAACCCCAACAACTTGGAAAGGTGGATCTCTCTCACACGTACCAACACAGACTATCCCCCAATTTAACTGATCCCCAAAGGTTTTTGATTAAATAGCGGAATAGAAAATATGATCCCAAAAAAGTGTATGTATATCACACGTACACAACCACACTAGGCCCCAATTACTATTGTTTGTACCCCTAAAAGGCTAGGAGTAGGGGGAGTATGGAACAGGCAGCACCCTCAAACCTTCAGAAGTATGAGATGAACCCCAACAACTTGGAAAGGTGGATCTCTCTCACACGTACCAACACAGACTATCCCCCAATTTAACTGATCCCCAAAGGTTTTTGATTAAATAGCGGAATAGAAAATATGATCCCAAAAAAGTGTATGTATATCACACGTACACAACCACACTAGGCCCCAATTACTATTGTTTGTACCCCTAAAAGGCTAGGAGTAGGGGGAGTATGGAACAGGCAGCACCCTCAAACCTTCAGAAGTATGAGATGAACCCCAACAACTTGGAAAGGTGGATCTCTCTCACACGTACCAACACAGACTATCCCCCAATTTAACTGATCCCCAAAGGTTTTTGATTAAATAGCGGAATAGAAAATATGATCCCAAAAAAGTGTATGTATATCACACGTACACAACCACACTAGGCCCCAATTACTATTGTTTGTACCCCTAAAAGGCTAGGAGTAGGGGGAGTATGGAACAGGCAGCACCCTCAAACCTTCAGAAGTATGAGATGAACCCCAACAACTTGGAAAGGTGGATCTCTCTCACACGTACCAACACAGACTATCCCCCAATTTAACTGATCCCCAAAGGTTTTTGATTAAATAGCGGAATAGAAAATATGATCCCAAAAAAGTGTATGTATATCACACGTACACAACCACACTAGGCCCCAATTACTATTGTTTGTACCCCTAAAAGGCTAGGAGTAGGGGGAGTATGGAACAGGCAGCACCCTCAAACCTTCAGAAGTATGAGATGAACCCCAACAACTTGGAAAGGTGGATCTCTCTCACACGTACCAACACAGACTATCCCCCAATTTAACTGATCCCCAAAGGTTTTTGATTAAATAGCGGAATAGAAAATATGATCCCAAAAAAGTGTATGTATATCACACGTACACAACCACACTAGGCCCCAATTACTATTGTTTGTACCCCTAAAAGGCTAGGAGTAGGGGGAGTATGGAACAGGCAGCACCCTCAAACCTTCAGAAGTATGAGATGAACCCCAACAACTTGGAAAGGTGGATCTCTCTCACACGTACCAACACAGACTATCCCCCAATTTAACTGATCCCCAAAGGTTTTTGATTAAATAGCGGAATAGAAAATATGATCCCAAAAAAGTGTATGTATATCACACGTACACAACCACACTAGGCCCCAATTACTATTGTTTGTACCCCTAAAAGGCTAGGAGTAGGGGGAGTATGGAACAGGCAGCACCCTCAAACCTTCAGAAGTATGAGATGAACCCCAACAACTTGGAAAGGTGGATCTCTCTCACACGTACCAACACAGACTATCCCCCAATTTAACTGATCCCCAAAGGTTTTTGATTAAATAGCGGAATAGAAAATATGATCCCAAAAAAGTGTATGTATATCACACGTACACAACCACACTAGGCCCCAATTACTATTGTTTGTACCCCTAAAAGGCTAGGAGTAGGGGGAGTATGGAACAGGCAGCACCCTCAAACCTTCAGAAGTATGAGATGAACCCCAACAACTTGGAAAGGTGGATCTCTCTCACACGTACCAACACAGACTATCCCCCAATTTAACTGATCCCCAAAGGTTTTTGATTAAATAGCGGAATAGAAAATATGATCCCAAAAAAGTGTATGTATATCACACGTACACAACCACACTAGGCCCCAATTACTATTGTTTGTACCCCTAAAAGGCTAGGAGTAGGGGGAGTATGGAACAGGCAGCACCCTCAAACCTTCAGAAGTATGAGATGAACCCCAACAACTTGGAAAGGTGGATCTCTCTCACACGTACCAACACAGACTATCCCCCAATTTAACTGATCCCCAAAGGTTTTTGATTAAATAGCGGAATAGAAAATATGATCCCAAAAAAGTGTATGTATATCACACGTACACAACCACACTAGGCCCCAATTACTATTGTTTGTACCCCTAAAAGGCTAGGAGTAGGGGGAGTATGGAACAGGCAGCACCCTCAAACCTTCAGAAGTATGAGATGAACCCCAACAACTTGGAAAGGTGGATCTCTCTCACACGTACCAACACAGACTATCCCCCAATTTAACTGATCCCCAAAGGTTTTTGATTAAATAGCGGAATAGAAAATATGATCCCAAAAAAGTGTATGTATATCACACGTACACAACCACACTAGGCCCCAATTACTATTGTTTGTACCCCTAAAAGGCTAGGAGTAGGGGGAGTATGGAACAGGCAGCACCCTCAAACCTTCAGAAGTATGAGATGAACCCCAACAACTTGGAAAGGTGGATCTCTCTCACACGTACCAACACAGACTATGCCCCAATTTAACTGATCCCCAAAGGTTTTTGATTAAATAGCGGAATAGAAAATATGATCCCAAAAAAGTGTATGTATATCACACGTACACAACCACACTAGGCCCCAATTACTATTGTTTGTACCCCTAAAAGGCTAGGAGTAGGGGGAGTATGGAACAGGCAGCACCCTCAAACCTTCAGAAGTATGAGATGAACCCCAACAACTTGGAAAGGTGGATCTCTCTCACACGTACCAACACAGACTATCCCCCAATTTAACTGATCCCCAAAGGTTTTTGATTAAATAGCGGAATAGAAAATATGATCCCAAAAAAGTGTATGTATATCACACGTACACAACCACACTAGGCCCCAATTACTATTGTTTGTACCCCTAAAAGGCTAGGAGTAGGGGGAGTATGGAACAGGCAGCACCCTCAAACCTTCAGAAGTATGAGATGAACCCCAACAACTTGGAAAGGTGGATCTCTCTCACACGTACCAACACAGACTATCCCCCAATTTAACTGATCCCCAAAGGTTTTTGATTAAATAGCGGAATAGAAAATATGATCCCAAAAAAGTGTATGTATATCACACGTACACAACCACACTAGGCCCCAATTACTATTGTTTGTACCCCTAAAAGGCTAGGAGTAGGGGGAGTATGGAACAGGCAGCACCCTCAAACCTTCAGAAGTATGAGATGAACCCCAACAACTTGGAAAGGTGGATCTCTCTCACACGTACCAACACAGACTATCCCCCAATTTAACTGATCCCCAAAGGTTTTTGATTAAATAGCGGAATAGAAAATATGATCCCAAAAAAGTGTATGTATATCACACGTACACAACCACACTAGGCCCCAATTACTATTGTTTGTACCCCTAAAAGGCTAGGAGTAGGGGGAGTATGGAACAGGCAGCACCCTCAAACCTTCAGAAGTATGAGATGAACCCCAACAACTTGGAAAGGTGGATCTCTCTCACACGTACCAACACAGACTATCCCCCAATTTAACTGATCCCCAAAGGTTTTTGATTAAATAGCGGAATAGAAAATATGATCCCAAAAAAGTGTATGTATATCACACGTACACAACCACACTAGGCCCCAATTACTATTGTTTGTACCCCTAAAAGGCTAGGAGTAGGGGGAGTATGGAACAGGCAGCACCCTCAAACCTTCAGAAGTATGAGATGAACCCCAACAACTTGGAAAGGTGGATCTCTCTCACACGTACCAACACAGACTATCCCCCAATTTAACTGATCCCCAAAGGTTTTTGATTAAATAGCGGAATAGAAAATATGATCCCAAAAAAGTGTATGTATATCACACGTACACAACCACACTAGGCCCCAATTACTATTGTTTGTACCCCTAAAAGGCTAGGAGTAGGGGGAGTATGGAACAGGCAGCACCCTCAAACCTTCAGAAGTATGAGATGAACCCCAACAACTTGGAAAGGTGGATCTCTCTCACACGTACCAACACAGACTATCCCCCAATTTAACTGATCCCCAAAGGTTTTTGATTAAATAGCGGAATAGAAAATATGATCCCAAAAAAGTGTATGTATATCACACGTACACAACCACACTAGGCCCCAATTACTATTGTTTGTACCCCTAAAAGGCTAGGAGTAGGGGGAGTATGGAACAGGCAGCACCCTCAAACCTTCAGAAGTATGAGATGAACCCCAACAACTTGGAAAGGTGGATCTCTCTCACACGTACCAACACAGACTATCCCCCAATTTAACTGATCCCCAAAGGTTTTTGATTAAATAGCGGAATAGAAAATATGATCCCAAAAAAGTGTATGTATATCACACGTACACAACCACACTAGGCCCCAATTACTATTGTTTGTACCCCTAAAAGGCTAGGAGTAGGGGGAGTATGGAACAGGCAGCACCCTCAAACCTTCAGAAGTATGAGATGAACCCCAACAACTTGGAAAGGTGGATCTCTCTCACACGTACCAACACAGACTATCCCCCAATTTAACTGATCCCCAAAGGTTTTTGATTAAATAGCGGAATAGAAAATATGATCCCAAAAAAGTGTATGTATATCACACGTACACAACCACACTAGGCCCCAATTACTATTGTTTGTACCCCTAAAAGGCTAGGAGTAGGGGGAGTATGGAACAGGCAGCACCCTCAAACCTTCAGAAGTATGAGATGAACCCCAACAACTTGGAAAGGTGGATCTCTCTCACACGTACCAACACAGACTATCCCCCAATTTAACTGATCCCCAAAGGTTTTTGATTAAATAGCGGAATAGAAAATATGATCCCAAAAAAGTGTATGTATATCACACGTACACAACCACACTAGGCCCCAATTACTATTGTTTGTACCCCTAAAAGGCTAGGAGTAGGGGGAGTATGGAACAGGCAGCACCCTCAAACCTTCAGAAGTATGAGATGAACCCCAACAACTTGGAAAGGTGGATCTCTCTCACACGTACCAACACAGACTATCCCCCAATTTAACTGATCCCCAAAGGTTTTTGATTAAATAGCGGAATAGAAAATATGATCCCAAAAAAGTGTATGTATATCACACGTACACAACCACACTAGGCCCCAATTACTATTGTTTGTACCCCTAAAAGGCTAGGAGTAGGGGGAGTATGGAACAGGCAGCACCCTCAAACCTTCAGAAGTATGAGATGAACCCCAACAACTTGGAAAGGTGGATCTCTCTCACACGTACCAACACAGACTATCCCCCAATTTAACTGATCCCCAAAGGTTTTTGATTAAATAGCGGAATAGAAAATATGATCCCAAAAAAGTGTATGTATATCACACGTACACAACCACACTAGGCCCCAATTACTATTGTTTGTACCCCTAAAAGGCTAGGAGTAGGGGGAGTATGGAACAGGCAGCACCCTCAAACCTTCAGAAGTATGAGATGAACCCCAACAACTTGGAAAGGTGGATCTCTCTCACACGTACCAACACAGACTATCCCCCAATTTAACTGATCCCCAAAGGTTTTTGATTAAATAGCGGAATAGAAAATATGATCCCAAAAAAGTGTATGTATATCACACGTACACAACCACACTAGGCCCCAATTACTATTGTTTGTACCCCTAAAAGGCTAGGAGTAGGGGGAGTATGGAACAGGCAGCACCCTCAAACCTTCAGAAGTATGAGATGAACCCCAACAACTTGGAAAGGTGGATCTCTCTCACACGTACCAACACAGACTATCCCCCAATTTAACTGATCCCCAAAGGTTTTTGATTAAATAGCGGAATAGAAAATATGATCCCAAAAAAGTGTATGTATATCACACGTACACAACCACACTAGGCCCCAATTACTATTGTTTGTACCCCTAAAAGGCTAGGAGTAGGGGGAGTATGGAACAGGCAGCACCCTCAAACCTTCAGAAGTATGAGATGAACCCCAACAACTTGGAAAGGTGGATCTCTCTCACACGTACCAACACAGACTATCCCCCAATTTAACTGATCCCCAAAGGTTTTTGATTAAATAGCGGAATAGAAAATATGATCCCAAAAAAGTGTATGTATATCACACGTACACAACCACACTAGGCCCCAATTACTATTGTTTGTACCCCTAAAAGGCTAGGAGTAGGGGGAGTATGGAACAGGCAGCACCCTCAAACCTTCAGAAGTATGAGATGAACCCCAACAACTTGGAAAGGTGGATCTCTCTCACACGTACCAACACAGACTATCCCCCAATTTAACTGATCCCCAAAGGTTTTTGATTAAATAGCGGAATAGAAAATATGATCCCAAAAAAGTGTATGTATATCACACGTACACAACCACACTAGGCCCCAATTACTATTGTTTGTACCCCTAAAAGGCTAGGAGTAGGGGGAGTATGGAACAGGCAGCACCCTCAAACCTTCAGAAGTATGAGATGAACCCCAACAACTTGGAAAGGTGGATCTCTCTCACACGTACCAACACAGACTATCCCCCAATTTAACTGATCCCCAAAGGTTTTTGATTAAATAGCGGAATAGAAAATATGATCCCAAAAAAGTGTATGTATATCACACGTACACAACCACACTAGGCCCCAATTACTATTGTTTGTACCCCTAAAAGGCTAGGAGTAGGGGGAGTATGGAACAGGCAGCACCCTCAAACCTTCAGAAGTATGAGATGAACCCCAACAACTTGGAAAGGTGGATCTCTCTCACACGTACCAACACAGACTATCCCCCAATTTAACTGATCCCCAAAGGTTTTTGATTAAATAGCGGAATAGAAAATATGATCCCAAAAAAGTGTATGTATATCACACGTACACAACCACACTAGGCCCCAATTACTATTGTTTGTACCCCTAAAAGGCTAGGAGTAGGGGGAGTATGGAACAGGCAGCACCCTCAAACCTTCAGAAGTATGAGATGAACCCCAACAACTTGGAAAGGTGGATCTCTCTCACACGTACCAACACAGACTATGCCCCAATTTAACTGATCCCCAAAGGTTTTTGATTAAATAGCGGAATAGAAAATATGATCCCAAAAAAGTGTATGTATATCACACGTACACAACCACACTAGGCCCCAATTACTATTGTTTGTACCCCTAAAAGGCTAGGAGTAGGGGGAGTATGGAACAGGCAGCACCCTCAAACCTTCAGAAGTATGAGATGAACCCCAACAACTTGGAAAGGTGGATCTCTCTCACACGTACCAACACAGACTATCCCCCAATTTAACTGATCCCCAAAGGTTTTTGATTAAATAGCGGAATAGAAAATATGATCCCAAAAAAGTGTATGTATATCACACGTACACAACCACACTAGGCCCCAATTACTATTGTTTGTACCCCTAAAAGGCTAGGAGTAGGGGGAGTATGGAACAGGCAGCACCCTCAAACCTTCAGAAGTATGAGATGAACCCCAACAACTTGGAAAGGTGGATCTCTCTCACACGTACCAACACAGACTATCCCCCAATTTAACTGATCCCCAAAGGTTTTTGATTAAATAGCGGAATAGAAAATATGATCCCAAAAAAGTGTATGTATATCACACGTACACAACCACACTAGGCCCCAATTACTATTGTTTGTACCCCTAAAAGGCTAGGAGTAGGGGGAGTATGGAACAGGCAGCACCCTCAAACCTTCAGAAGTATGAGATGAACCCCAACAACTTGGAAAGGTGGATCTCTCTCACACGTACCAACACAGACTATCCCCCAATTTAACTGATCCCCAAAGGTTTTTGATTAAATAGCGGAATAGAAAATATGATCCCAAAAAAGTGTATGTATATCACACGTACACAACCACACTAGGCCCCAATTACTATTGTTTGTACCCCTAAAAGGCTAGATGAGGAGTAGGGGGAGTATGGAACAGGCAGCACCCTCAAACCTTCAGAAGTATGAGATTGTGTTCACTGTACCCCACAAAGATTGAGTTCACTGCACCCCACAATGATTGTGTTCACTGCACCCCACAAAGATTGTGTTCACTGCACCTCACAAAGATTGTGTTCACTGTACCCCCCAAAGATTGTGTTCACTGCACCCCACAAAGATTCTGTTCACTGTACCCCACAAAGATTGTGTTCACTGCACCCCAAAAAGATTGTGTTCACTGCACCCCAAAAAGGATGTTGTTCACTGCACCCCAAAAAGGATGTTGTTCACTCCACCCCAAAAAGATTGTGTTCACTGCACCCCACAAAGATTGTGTTCACTGCACCCCAAAAAGATTGTGTTCACTGCACCCCAAAAATGATTTTGTTCACTGCACCCCAAAAAGGATTTTGTTCACTGCACCCCAAAAAGGATGTTGTTCACTCCACCCCAAAAAGATTGTGTTCACTGCACCCCAAAAAGATTGTGTTCACTGCACCCCAGAAAGGATTTTGTTCACTGCACCCCAAAAAGATTGTGTTCACTGCACCCCAAAAAGGATGTTGTTCACTGCACCCCAAAAAGGATTTTGTTCACTGCACCCCAAAAAGATTGTGTTCACTGCACCCCACAAAGGATTTTGTTCACTGCACCCCACAAAGATTGTGTTCACTGCACACCAAAAAGGATTGTGTTCACTGCACCCCAAAAAGATTTTGTTCACTGCACCCCAAAAAGATTGTGTTCACTGCAGCCCAAAAAGATTGTGTTCACTGCAGCCCAAAAAGATTGTGTTCACTGCAGCCCAAAAAGATTGTGTTCACTGCAGCCCAAAAAGATTGTGTTCACTGCAGCCCAAAAAGATTGTGTTCACTGCAGCTCACACACAGAAAAATGGATGTGGATCACTGACACCTGCCTATCTCCAATCCCACACCACACAGCAATATCGATTGTAGTTTGTAGAACACAGTTTCCCTAAAATTCAGCAGACTCTGTCCCTAACAGGATTGAGAAGAGATCGTAGATCAGGATTGAGTGCAGACCCCACCCCCCACACAGCAATATCGATTGTAGTTTGTAGAAGACACTGACCCTATAATTCAGCAGACTCTATCCCTAAAATGCCTACAACTCGCCCTGCCTAAACACTCCGACCTGTCCCTCAATTCTATCCGGACACAAATGGTTTTTTCCTGCCTATCTTTCCCTAATCAGCAGCCAGCACGTTGATGTGTGCTCTGTCCCTGAATCTAAGCAGCATAATGACGCCGCTGCGGCTGCCTCGAACTTATAAAGACTTGGTCACATGCTTCAGACGGCCAATCACAGCTACTGAGACATTTGCAGGCATGGCTGGGATGGCTTAAGGCACACCAGTTAAACGATTGTTGATTGGCTGTTGAAAGCCCGCCATGAAAAGAGCGCCAAAGCATGCAAAACCCGGAAATAAAACGACCGAACACGGATTTTTACCCGAACATACAGTAAAGTGTCCGTGTCCGTGTTCGGGTACAAAAAATCCAATTATTCGGTACGAACACGAATAATACAGTCCGTGTTCGCTCAACACTACTAACTAGCTGCTCAATTGCGATTACAAGCAGCAGGAGGGAACGTCCCTCCTCCCACCGCCTTCTGTGGCTTGCTCGGGATCTCCTGTCAGAACAAATGTACATCTACTATCACTGGGTATATTGCTATGCAAATTTTTTACACATAGACCCAAGTTTATTTACTAAAGGCAAATCCATTGTGTGCTACAAGTGCACTTGGAAGTGCAGTTGCTGTAGATCTTAGAGGCACATGCAGGGAAAATATAAAACAGAATTTTTGCTTGCACATGGTTGGATGATAGAAATCAGCAAAGCTTCTCCTTATTTCAGAGCTTCCCCCCAGATCTACAGCGACTGCACTTTCAATTGCACTTGCAGTGCACAGTAGATTTGCCTTTAGTAAATAAACCCCTTAGTGTCATTACCATAACATAAAGTATGCCTACATGAAGGACAGGCAAGCAGTAGGGCTGTCAGCATAGTCAGACTAATAATAGGGGCTTTTTTTAAAAGTTATTGTGGTAGTATCAATAATAATAATACTGATTACAAATATTCATCTTAATAATAATGATATTTAACCCCTTCATTATGGAGGGTAAAACTAATCCTATGGCCTGAAAAAAATTGTGCAACTTTGACATGTGTTGGTAAAACTGTACATATCGCAACTACTTAGTTTATCCAGGTGAATTATACCTAGTTTTTTTTTTTTTTTTTTTTCAGGACAAATTGGGCTTTCATTTGGTGGTAAATGGTAATAGATACCCTTTGTTTTTTTTTCTTTTTTTATATAAAAAAAACTGGCCCAAAAGAGGAAAAAAAAACAAGAAAAAAAAAACACATTTTTTTTAAGCTTAGCTGTATATTTCTTGCTATTACCAAAACTCACCACCAAAGAATAACCCAAAATAAATTCTCTTGCCCCTGAGGATCACAGTGATACCACATATGTGTATATTATTTGTTGTTTTTAACCGTAGTCAGACAGAGAAAGAATAGTGTACATTTTGCTTTTTCATAAAACTACAAACCTCAGCTGTCTTTTCAGGTTTTAACAAGAGGACAGAGCGGCGCCAGCTTAGTGTAGCAGAAGCTTAGTGTAGCAGAAGCTTAGTGTAGCAGAAAATGTATTTGGTATAGGTAGCAAAAAGACTCACTTATAGTTAGGATCTGTCGGCATGGTAGGTAAATAAAAGTTCATCTGCTTCCGTCCTATGTGGGATGTAACGAATGATGGAGACAATCCTGTAGAGGGGCTGATAGTAGTCAGCTGTTCCTAGCAGGCCGGCGGCGATGTGTAGACCACGGCCATGTTCCGGCTACAAGGCCAATGAGGTCACATCTGGGTAAGGGGTTAGCAGGAAGTGCACTCGCTCGGAGCATCCATGCTCCTTCGTCACACTGTCTTTTTAGGTTTTAGCTGAGGACAAACTCTGAGATTTACGACTGCATTAGGCATACAGAAATAATCTGAGCCTGTAGCAGAAGTTCAGAGGGCAAACATTTGTACACTGCTAGGACGGATAAGCAAATGCTTCTTAGTCTGCATTTGGCACCTGTATGCTGGAAACATCATGGTTTATTTTTTTATAACAGCTTCCCTAATGGAGCCCCTCCTACTCCAGAACCCATAGTAGCCACGTGCGTTGCTATGGCTAGGTCACACCACTGGTCTGGTACATACAGTACCTCAGCATTTATAGCCACACAAGTAACTCCTTCACTTTCATTTAAGCACCATGGAATGTGTCAAGGTAGATGTTGATCGTCCACATACAGGATTGGATTTATGAAAGTTCGTGAAAGCACCCTACACTTATTACATAATCCAGTCAGAGTAGCACAGAGGCTTAGTGGTCAGCACTTCATCCTAAAGCTTTGTACACACAATACGAATGATCGTCTGTTTTTTTTTGCATGCTAGTCTCATATCGAAAACCAGTAGCAAACGAATGTCCTGAAAATTCTTGTATAACAAAATACAACTTCGGAAGTGATGTACTGTATTGTATGGTATTTTTTTGTTTCCGAGCATGCGTAGTCTTGGTCACACAATTTTTTTCCCCTCAAATACTATACTAATTACACCAAACTTGTTTGTTCTGTTATCATATGAGAAAAATGCTTGTGCTTGTCCCTTCAGATATTTTTGTATAAACTGTCGTAATCAGCTCTCGAAAGCTGTGTACTAATGATCAGATTATCGGAAGATTGCTCCAAAAGAACAATTTTACATCCGATTTTATCATCATGTGTACTAGGCATCATAGGGTCTGTAAGATCTGGAATAAAAGGGAGAACCCTTTGACATACTACTTCCTCATATCCTTTACCCCCTTTCTGTAATCACCCTTGTACTATAAGTGATAATGCATATGAATTGACCAAAGGACATCTTCCTCCAATCAGTCAAAAGAAAAGGTATCATTTGAGAAGTGGTAGAGGTTAGTCTGTAGAGGCTTTGAAATAAATAACTTTTTGCTAGTGTAAAAGAGATGACCAGACCTGATGTGATTATTTCTAGAAGTTCAGCCTTCTTAGAGGGAACATGTATCAATTACCATGTTCTTCCAGTGAACCTTAATGTCTTGGGACATTGAAAGAGAGAGACTCTTGAGAAGAAAGTATGCTATACTACACTAGATGCTAAAACCACTGTTCTGTAATGTTTTTCATGCATGACCTACTGAACAACATGTTGTCTTGCACATCGAGTTGCAAGTTGTCAGCAGAAAGAGGCAAATCATCGGTGGCTTTTTAATCTGGTGGTGCTATAAAAATACTTGTGGTAGTAAATTAAATGAGTAGAAGTGGAAGCTGGGCCAGATTTAAAGTGTCAGATTGTCATCAAAGAATGATGAGGTGGCTACACATAGAGAAGAAGGTGTCTTTTTCACCAAATAGGGTGTCATAATAGAACACACCCTGAAGAAGGTGATTTAGGTGGCAGCCCAAACTGATGCTGAAGCAGTGGATGTAATGTGGAGGAGGTACAATCAACATAAAGAATGTAGAATGTGCTGGAGGATGTATCAATTCGGTCAGTATGCAGAATTTAGAGCGAGGAGAAGCAGGAAGATATAGCGATACATTTAGTATATATGTAGCACCCTCTAGTGTGTGCTAGTGTGTATAGTTCGTAGTGTAGGAAAATTTGGCCTGGCTGAGAGCCAGGCCTGGGTTGAATCTGGGTCAGGGCTGAGTGACTCAGGGAGGCTGGATTACTCAGCAAGCAGCACCTCTGGTAATTCTCACTGTTCTCAGAAACCTTGGAAAAGCTTCCAGAAGTAGAGGGTGGAGTGTAGGAGGAGCTGCTTGGAGTAATGATGAGGGCCCCAGGCAAAATGGTCTGGCAGAGAGCAGACCACCTCATAAGTACTCGTGGGCCCTGCCAGTAGGGGTAGTCAGGTGGAAGATGGAGAAGGAGTGCTGAGGAGGCTGTCGATGGCCCTTGAGGGTGCCCCCTAGTCTGGGAGTGACCTTGGGCCTGGGGCTGGGGTGCTGGAGGGAACCCTCTACAACACACAGGGGAAATCCTGAAGGCACGGGAGCAAGGAGAGGACAGCACGAGCAGGTCAGCATGTCCAGCAGAGACAGCAGCCGGGTCGGCTGGTGAGTGAGCAGTCTGGCAGGACTGTGGAGAGAAAGAGTGCCAGGGGGGCTAGTGAAAGGGACAGCTGCAGCCAGGCCTGAAGTAGCCACAGGGAAGTAAGCTGGACCCTGAACTTTGCTACACAACCAAGGGGCCCGGGGTCCTTGCCTGTAATGGGCTGATACTCTAAAATCTGATAGAGATGTGTGTCAGAGTAACTATCAGTATGCCACCTGGAGTTCTGCAAGCAAGAGTGCAGGAGGAAGAGAGGAGTGTATATAGATTGTACATAAGAGAAGTTGTCCTTGAAGTTGTTTCAAGTCAAGTGCGCATTCCATAATACCCCTATTCCCCATCCAAGTTTTATCCCCTCAATAAAATAAAACCAAAAACCTAAGGTCCTGGACTGTTTTCTGACTGTGAGAAATGAACTGGGAGACTGTGGAAATGTGGTGTTCCTGGCTGTGCGGGGTGGGGGATTCCATTTCACTTGCGGCTCCTTTGGGGGTGTACTACATATATATTGATACAGTCAGTATATAGAATGTAGAGTGTAGAGGGGAGGATGAGAATATACCAGTGCAGTCAGTATACAGAATGTACCATATGGAGAAGGAGAATGATATATTGATAATAGTTAATACAGAATGCAGAGTGCAGAGGAGGATATATCAGTACAGTTAGTGTATATATATATATTGGTACAGTCAGTATATAGAATGTAGAGTGTGGATGAAGAGAATATTTATTAGTATTGTTGATATATGGACCATAAAGTATGGGGGAGGAGGATATATCAGTACAGCCAGTATTTGGACCATAGAGTATGGACGAGGATATATTGGTTCAGTCAGCATTATTAAGGAATGTAGAGTGCTAAAAGAAATATATCGGCACATGCCATACAGTATACATGATGATAGATAGAGTGGTAAAAGAGGATATGATATGATAGAGTGGTGAAAGAGGATATATTAATTTATGCAGTATGTATGGATTATCATTTTTTATACACCTGCCATCCTCGGCATAGCGGAATCCATCACCGGCATAGGCATAGCCATCGGTCTAGCCATTTCCATTGGCATTATACCTGTCAAACCAAAATTCTGATATATGTATTATGACATGAAAATTTACAAGAATGTTCTGAAATGTACTACATATTTTCATTTTCAAGTTGATAACATTTTTTAATTTGCTACCACAGAGTTTTAGTTGGAAGGCGACCAAAGGTCAGAATATAATTAAAAATACATCTGGTTGCCTTCAAAATCCCATTATGAGTATTTTTAACTTTTCATAAAATGTAGGGATAGTGGCAACCTCACGTATAGTTTGCTCTACATATAAATTTGATTTTAAGACCAAAGTAAAAAAGAAGAAACCCCCAGAATACCTTTCTTTTATAAAAGTTTTGTCTAGTTATCTGGATTTTTAAGGTACTTTTTCTGGAATAAGCATTTGGCTTATTCACCAAGACTCTCTTTAGTTGCACCTCTATTCCTCAGCAACTAGTTTCTTATTCCAACAGGTTGGAATTTTAAAAAATGTACTGTGTTTCATGCACCCTAAGAACCCTATGACATTTTTGCTATTTCTTCTAATCAAGTAATTCAGGGTGAGGTACAATAATGGTGGACTTTGTACTTCTTGCCACATCCAATCTAAGCTATTCTTAATACTCAGTTTCTTAATTTATTCACTCAAGAATGTCATGTTTTTCTGATGAAATGCAGCTCAAACACAGATAAAAGTATAACAAGTATATATATACATCTATATAGTGTATATAGATATACATATATATATATATATATATATATATATATATATATATATATATACATATAGGATAACAGGTTTAAAAGAGGCTTTTTGGCCATACATCTCTTCTGGGTTACAGTAGTGCACTTACTTTTGCAGTCCTGTGACCCAGATTCGGCTTATAGAGGGCTATATCCTACTGTCAGCTGACATCACAGAGCAGCTGTAGGCTCTGGAAGGATCCAGACCATATTGTTGCATTCCACCTAGCTGACTAATTCACAGCTGGTGCTGCCTTTTAGCACACAATTGAGAGCCAAAGACATCTGCACCCACCACCTCTTCAACTCAGTACCCCAGTAAACACTGAAGGGGGCAGTGACTGACACTCGAAAAGGACTGAGAACTGAGAAATCAGTGGTCATGTGATTGCTCATTTCTCGGTCTTAGGGCTGACATCATCCCGGTTCTGCAACAGAGTGTTAAAGCGGAGTTCCACCCAAAAATGGAACTTCCGCTTTAGGTTTTCTAACCCCCTGACATGCCACATTTGGCATGTCATTTTTTTGGGGGGGGGAGCGGGTACCTAGTTTTGACAGGTACCCGCTCCCACTTCCGCTCGGAGCGCCACGGCGCCCTGAACGGAAGTTCTCCTCTCTCTCCCTGCAATCTTCTGGGACATGTCAGAGGTCCCAGAAGATTGCCGGCCAATCAAGACGCGCAGCGCGACTCGCGCATGCGCAGTGGGTACCCGGCTGTGAAGCCGCAAACTGTCACAGCCGGGTGCCCACAGCAGTGATGCCGGCGCCGAAGGAGTGGATCGAGGCTTCAGGCGGCCGCATCACTGGACCGTTGGACAGGTGAGTGAAATGGCTGGAACTCCGCTTTAAGTAGGAAGGTTTTTTTTCAAACTCAGACTTCTACTTTAAATTGCACCCTAAAAGTGAAGTTACATTCTCTGTACACTCTGGATAACAGTTCTTATTCCACTTTTCTGTTCTGTACTGCATTTCTGAGCTTGTGGCACAGAGCTTGTCCCAGACTCCACCAGCCCAGCTACCCGTCACCTCATCCCAGGGACATTGGTCTGTATATTAAACTTCGAATCCACCTTTGTATATAACCCGTGCCTATTCTCTCTGAGCCCTCTCTCATCTTCTGTGACATCCAGGCTGAGTCCCTAGGGTGCCCTGTGCAACGAGTCAGTCCCAAGTTAGGGTACTGGTTGCTAGGGAGGAAACCTAAGCACACAAGCTCCTTCACTACCAGGGCCTCCCACCACCTAAGTCAAGTCACCACCACTTCCTAACTAGGGTGGCTGCTTATGCATGTAATACTAGTACAGTAAACCCCCGTTATTTCAGTTTTCGCAGTCCCGGTATTTCGCGTTTTTTTCTGTAAGACCTATTAATATTATTGTATTAATGAATGAATGAATTAATTATTAATTAAATATTTTTGTGTTTTCCATTGCTCTTGCTCTCTCTCTCAATATCTTTTATGTGTTTAAATGTGTTTCTATTGTTTAAAAGTGTGTTTAAAGACATTAAAATGCTTTTAAAAGTACCGTAAAAGTTATAAAAACATGCCTAGGGTGTATGTAAATAGGGTATTTCTATTTCGCGGATTTTCACTTATCGCGGGTGGGTCTAGAACATAACCCCCCACGATGGAGGGGGGTTTACTGTACTGTAGTAATTGGCAACGGCAATGTAGCCTCCATTATTTCACTTCACTGCACATTAGACCTCTGTATTGTATCTTGTTTATCCTGTCTTGCCCCCTGGTGTGAACCATGTTCTTACATACGCCAGGCATGCACCCCTTTAGTAAATTCAGAACAGGCAATGATGTGTAAAGAATACATTTTTCACTGAAGAAGTTGAAGCACAAATAAACATTTATATAGTTTGTTTACTATATACATTCCTATACAGCTTGGCTTCTAATTGCTTGTAGATTTCACCTCTGCAACATCTCTAAAATCGCCCCTTTTTAACAACTGAAACCACCAAGCTACTCATTCACTCCCTTGTTATTTCTCGCCTCGACTATTGCAACTCCCTTCTCATAGGCCTACCACTCCGTAGGCCAGGGGTGTCAATCTCAATTTCATCGTGGACTTCTTCAGCATTATGGTTGCCCTCAAAGGCCAGTTATTATTATTATTATACAGTATATATAGCGCCAACAGTTTGCGCAGAGCTTTACAATATGATTATATCTGTAAGATTAGATGTCCAGAGCAACTCACGCCCCTTTACACCCTTACATGAGATGTCAAGAGCCCCCCC
Source organism: Pelophylax lessonae (assembly GCF_965119305.1). Classification (NCBI taxonomy): domain Eukaryota; kingdom Metazoa; phylum Chordata; class Amphibia; order Anura; family Ranidae; genus Pelophylax; species Pelophylax lessonae. Next base: position 56,515,344 of record NC_138776.1, on the reverse strand, counting down.
ACCATCAGAAGTTCAAGAGTCACCCACCCTTCCTTACATCACAATGCACCCCCTTACCTTGTGTTGCTGCCAGGAAGAAGATGCGGGTGGATCTGGGAAGAAGAAAGTGCAAGGTCTGGAGTCAGCTTCCAGAGTCTGCTGAATGCTGAGACCAGGGGAGGCAGAGGCAAGGTGGTGTTGCAGCTGCACAGAGAGGTGCAGGATCTGTAGGAGAATTTCTTCCCTCCTCTCTGCTGCGGACTGCTGGAAAGGGACGGGGGGGGGGACGGGGGGGGGCAAAGACAAGCCTTTCTGAAGCTACACAGGAGAGTGCAGGATCTGGCAAAGGAGTTCTGTCCTCTCTGCTGCTGACTGCTGAGACAAGATGAGGGCAGAGACAAGGGGGGTGCCGCAGCTGCAGGAGAGGTGCGAGGGCCACATGAAATGGCCTGGGGGGCCGCATTCGGCCCACTGGCCTTGTGTTTGACACCTGTGCCGTAGGCTCTTCAGTTTATCAGGAATGCTGCTGCCAGGCTTATCCACCTTACCAACCGCTCAGTGTCTGCCTCCCCTCTCTGCCAATCCCTACACTGGCTCTCGATTGCCCAGCGAATTAAATTCAAAATACTAACCACAACATACAAAGCCATTCACAACTCTGCCCTGAGCAACATCACAAATCTTGTCTCAAAATATCACCCAAACCGTCCTCTCCGCTGCTCTCAAGACCTCCTACTCTCAAGCTCCCTTGTCTCCTCCTCCCATGCTCATCTCCAGGATGTCTCCAGGGCCTCTCCCATCCTCTGGAACGCTCTACCTCAACCTCTACGGCTATCTCCTACTCTAGCTGCTTTTAAGCGATCCCTGAAAACTCATCTCTTCGGGGTAGCCTATCACACCGCCAACTAATCTTCCATCAGCTCATTCCCTACTGTTACAACCTCTTGTAACACCTGCCCCACCCCATTAGATTGTAAGCTCTTCTGAGCAAGGCCCTCTTAATCCTCTTGTATTTTATTGTATTGTAACTGTGTTGTCTCCCTTTTATATTGCAAACTGCTGGTGCTATATAAATCCTGAATAATAATAATCATAATAATAATTGCCCCTTGGTGCCCCTGTCCCTCTGAGGTAGTCATATCCTAAATAGATGAGAAAGTTATTTTAGAGTCCATTATTCAGTAGCATAAGTCCATAACCCTGGAACCCCAATTAGGTTCTCACCAAGGGGTGGTTTCAGGCAGAATAGCAATTACATCCTAGCTCAGCTGCTTTTCCCTTCCCGTGTATGGAGCAATCAACAACCCTTGCCCTAGAGGCAGTTCCCCTTGTAATGATTTGCCCCAGCAGAGAGCAGTACTTCCCAAAAAAGCTCAGGAAAACATTGCCAGCAGTGTTAACTCTTGCTTCTTAGGACTTACCATCTCTTCAGGGCAACAAACCGTAACTAAATAATGCAATGAACCCACATGGCAATACAAGAATTTAACCAATTTAGGTTAGAAACAAAACAAAACGCCTACTATAAAATAATAATACTTTACTTTACAAGCACTTGCTTACACCCATAATCTATTAACCATTATTTTATATAACCTTGTGTAGGATACGCTTATCTCCATCTTGGTGGGAAGTACTTTAAGGTTTCATCCTTGTGGGCTAGTGACATATAGAGGCACCACTTACTGAACTGATGGATAGATCTCTGTTTTGTGTTGGACAGAGGACAATGTTATAAGTGCCATTCCTGTTACTCAATCAGGCTTTGTAGGTAATAAGGAAGAGGACAGTAGGGAATTAGATTATTATCAATATACAGTATAGGAATGATATATAAATTCTGGTGAACTTTTGCTGTAAAATTAAAATAAACCAAAAGTAGCCCCTAATTAGTTAGACGACAGACGGACCACACCTCCCCCCCCCCCCCCGGACCACACCAGCCCGCACACCGGTCGCCGGTTCACTCACCCTGGACATGTGGAGGGCAGTCGGCAGTCAGCAGCAGCGGTGGCGGCTTCCCCCTCGCTCGGTCTCCTGCGTCTCGGCAGTCAGCAGCAGCGGCGGTGGCTTCCCCCTCGCTCGGTCTCCTCCCTCCTCCTCCTCGGGCCAATGGCATGGCTTCTCCTTTCGGCCAATCGGGAAATGGGTCTCAGGACCCAATTCCTGATTGGCCAGGAGGAGAATCCATGTGACAAAGCGAATATTCATTCGCTAATGTCACACAACTGGGTGGGCTCAGGGCGCAGTGCTCTGTGCCCCAAGCTCACCCTTTTTTTGAAGCCTATTAGAGCCTCTGGCTCTAATCACGAGCTTAAAAAAAAAAATAAAAAAATGTAATCTATGCGTCCGGCGCCCTACATGTAGATTAGGGTCCGGATGCATGGATAGGGGGGTGGCGCCCCTGCGCCCCCAATGGACGGGCCGCTCCTGCAAATAACGAATGGGATGTGTGAATGTTGGTGCACTCAGCTCAAATGACATAAACCAATCAGGGCACCACGGGGGCTTAGTGATTAACACTTCTGCTTTGCAGCACTAAGGGTCCCAGTTCAAACACCAGTTAGGACGCTATCTGCATGGAGTTTTGCATGTACTCCCTGTGCTTGTGTAGGTTTCCTCCCACACACCAAAGACATGCTGGTAAGTTAATTGGCCTAATTTACCCTAGTATGCTTTCACTGAGTGCACCCAAGATGGCTGTGCCCCCATCTGCCCCAACAGCAGATAACCAGGTTTGAATCCCCAGGCAGAAAAGTGATATATACATTTTTTTTTTTAAATCACCATAGTGGCAGGGCATCTGGGACAGGCGGACTTGGTTAGGTTACATGACTGAATGTGTACATTGTTCTGAAATCACCAAGATAAAAGTTTTAACATTGCATTATTTGCGGGTGAAAATCGCCCACATATATTTACATCTGATGAAGGTACTTGGTTGAGTGGCAAAATGTCATCTTCTAATCTATAGCATTGTCTTCAAAGTTACCAAGCAAGTCCAGTTAAATATGACTAACTACTGCTAACAGTGGCGGCCCATCCCCCCCCCCCATCCATGCGTCCAATAGAGGATTTTTTTTTTCTGAAGCACGTGATTAGAGCCAGAGGCTCTAATAGGCTTCAGAAAAGGATGAGCCCACCCAGTTGTATGACAATAGCGAATGAATATTCGCTATTATCATACTGACTCTCCTCCCAGCCAATCAGGAAGCGGGTCGTGAGACCCCTTTCCTGATTGGCTAAAAAGAGATATTTTACTGGCCATTGGCCAGGAAGAGGGAAGGGACATACGGCAGAGGAGAAGACACAGTGGCGCTCGGTGAAGGAGCAGGTAAGGTGCCGGACAGCCAGCCAGCAATCCGTCCTGGGAGGGGGGAGGATGGAGGGAGGGGGTGGTAGAGTAGATTGCAGGCCAGCCATCTGTCCCGCGGGTGTGCGGGGGGGAGGTTGTTGGGGTGCCCTGGGATTCCCTATTCTAGTTCTGGAAGAGAGAAGAGAGACCCATTGATCTGGTTTACCCCTCCGTTTTTCCTCATCCTGGGACAGAAAGAACATAAGACCATCTAACTGCAGGGACAAGAATAGGGCATGATACCAAAAGTATGTTCGTTATTTGAACTGTGTTAAGGCTATTAAAGCCATGTATCGATTGAGGCTTTCAGTAAGTGACCGTGTAGCACTGTCCCTGTAGGGCTTGCTGTGTGTTGACTTCTTGGGCCTCCCTCTGATTACCATCAGCCAGTCAGTAGGGGTTTTTTCACACATCCATCCTTACTCTCAGTTGCTCGTTACTCAACAGTCCAGGGTATTTGGTTTTGTATTATTGTGGAACTTGGATAAGAGAAGAGAATAGTGGGATACTCCAACTGAACTATTCACAGGAGATGAGGACAACTCTCACTTGGCCTCACCAAGTTATTTGTAGAAGCAGGCTCACTGCTTTAACCATACTGCCACTTGTAGGGAAGAATTAAATCTTCTTTCTCTCTTCAGCAACAGACTTGATGCAACTACTTTATCTTCAAGACACTCTCTAGCATCCCCTTGACTGACACCAGTCCAATGACTCTTCTAGCTAAAGGGGTGGTCCTCTCAGGACAGGCCCCATAACACATATCTGTACTCACTGTATGCAGAATCTGATCCTTTCCAGCGTCTCCCTTCCAGTCAGCTCTGCAGGACATCTGGGTTCACCTTCTCTCTGACTCAGGCACTCAGGTCGACCACCCGAGGGCCGCATGGCAGTTTCTACTAAGGAGGGGTAGCCACCCCCTCCCTCTGGAACCCCACTCTCCAGATGAAAGACCTCGAGCACATGTGCCCCTTGTATTTATACAGTATCCCTGCATGCACCAAGGTACTTTCCTCTACCAAGCACCGGGACTGTAACAATGCCTGTGTCCTCACTTGTCAGGCTTCCTCCCACTGTCCAATATGCCTCCCTATTGGACCAGTGTGAGACATTTCAGACAAGCTGAACTGCCCCTGAGCACCATGAGCAGACCCAATAATGAATCCTTCTCTCTGGTAGGCAGAGAACAATATAAATTTACCTGACAATCTCTCTGGTAAGCAGAAAGACCCAAAAACTATACTCTCTCTTCTAGCGCCTACCTAGGAGGGTACTACAAACGTTAACCACATCCAGTCTTGTGGTGCCTTAAATTGGTAAGAATGCTGCTCTAAACAGTGTGTGAGCTCTAATGGTGTCCCCTGGCTATCAGACCTAGACTAAATGCCCAGTGTCTGGAACCCCTGGAAGTGAGGGGGATGAAGCACACAGTAAGGAGGGTGGATCTGGGGTCGGTCTCCGTTCACCATCCATACACTGAGGAGTGGTTGAGCAAAGTCCTGAACTGCCCAAAAAGGTTAGAGACATGTTGAGGGTTGGTTTAGCTGCTTGATATGGCCATGCGCTAAGCAGCCTGCCACCCGCTCACATGTCTATTGAATCCAGTCATGCTATAAAAGTACTTGAGGTGGTAGAGTGTCAGATTGCCATCAAAGAATTAGAAGGTCGCTACACATAGAGAAAAAGGTGTCTTTCTCACATAGAAGGGAGTCATGGTAGGAGACCCCCAAAAGAAGGTGATGTAAGTTGCAAACAAATCTTATGCTGGAGCCCCACAATGGACGATTACAGTTAAGGACACATTTAGGACATTTGGGGTTGATATCCTGCTAACATAGGCAGCAAAAGAGAATGTAAGATACAAAGGAGAAGATTATATTGGTATTGTCATTATATAGAAGGTGTGGAGGAGAAAATATCTCAGAAATCCCAAGTCTCCTGCGAGGTGTGGGAGTCTCCCGCATTTGGCCTGCGGCTCCCTGACACCCACAAGTGCCGCGTGATATCCTGGCTGCAGTGTCAGCTGCGTCAGTGAAGAACAGAGCCGATTCTTCCTGTGTAGTTCCGGCTCCTGTCACAGGCGGAGTGATATCAAATGCACTCCGCCTGTGATAGGGGGGATACAGGAAGCATTGGCTCTGCTCTCTGCTGCAGCCGCATGCTCTACTGCAGCCGCTCCTGTCACACCCTCCGTCTCAGAGGAGCCAGCATTACCCACCAGCACTACCCATCAGCATTACCCGCCAGCAGTACCCACCAGAAGTACCCGCACCAGCAGTACCCACCAGCAGTAACCGCACCAGCAGTACCCACTAGCAGTACCCACCAGCAGTACCCTCCATCAGTACCTGCCAGCAGTACCCGTCAGCAGTACCCACCATCACTACCTGCTAGCAGTACCCACCAGCAGTATCTGCCAGCAGTACCTGCCAGCATTACCCGCCAGCAGTACTCACCAGCAGTACTCACCAGCATTACCTGCCAGCAGTACCCACCAACAGTACCCGCACCAGCAGTACCCACCAGCAGTGCCTGCACCAGCAGTAACCGCACCAGCAGAACCCACTAGCAGTACCCACCAGCAGTACTCACCAGCATTACCCGCCAGCAGTAACTGCCAGCAGTACCCACCATCAGTAACTGCCAGCAGTACCCACCATCAGTACCTGCCAGCAGTACCCACCATCAGTACCTTCCAGCAGTACCCACCAGCAGTATCCACCAGCAGTACCAGCCAGCAGTACCCACCAGCAGTACCAGCCAGCAGTATCCACTGGCAGTACCCGCCAACAGTACTCGCCAGCGGTCTACAAAATAAGTAGAATAGGTATGTGCATTAGCCTGTGTAAATTATTGCAATATGTTTATTAGCTAGTTGTGTGCTGTCATAATAAAATGTCATGTCCTTGTTCATAAATGTATGAACAAGGACATGACATTTTCTGGCTGCCTAAGTTACATGTGCTAGGGGTGCAACTATCCCCCAGCACATAATTGTAAATATCCCAGTATGTGCAGTGATTCTTACTTCTACCACAATGACCACTTCAAATCACTGAAGTGGTCATGGTGGTTAGAGTATTTCTTTAATACCTCAGTAAACCTCTGTATACTGATTCCATTTCATTTGATCATCCTCTTATTGTGTTAAATTGGTGGTGGTTGTGGGGGGGGGGGGGTGCTACCTCTCTGAAATGAGTTTTTGCAGGTTGGGATGTCTGATATCTGTACAATCATTATAAAGAATGTAGAGTGTGGTGAGGGTATATTGGTACAGTCAAAATGTAGAATGTAGAGAGAGAAGCAGGAGGGTATACTAATACAGGCTGTCCATAGAAAGTAGAATGTGGAGAACGAGGAGAATATATTAGTGCAGTAAGTATATATAATGTAGAGCGTGGAGAAGGAATAGGATAGTTTAGTACAATCAATTAATGAAAAGTAGAATGCAGAAGAGGAAAAGGAGGATAAATTGGTTCAATCGGTACAGTATAAAATGTGGGTGAAGAGGAAAATAAATCAGTACAGTCCGTATAAAGAAAGTATAGAGCAACTGTAATATAAGGTATAAGACACCTGTTAATGCAAATGCTGGGCTCTGTGAAGCAAAGGTTGTTGTTTCAAAGATTGGGAATGTCCCCAGGAACATATCTGCCAAACAAAAATCATACATATATGATATGAACATACAGCAGTTCACGTGCAAATATTATTAGTTATTGTATTCATCATAACATCTGCACAGTGTACAGTATATGTATTTTTTGCAAATATTCAGCAGATGTCCATCTTTGATCATAACCACAAATGTCAGTCTTTGTACATAAATATACAGAATGACTTGCTGACTCTTAGAAGAACACATTAAAGGGGATCTTTTCCAGCCAAATACATAATTTGCTGTTGCGTGGTACAACGCATGTTGATCAACAATCATCCACCACTTTTTTTTTGTTATTTTGCTACCTATTCTTCTTTAAGAAGAATTGGTAGCAAAATAACCAGGTTCTTCTAGGCAGAGTTAGCCTTGGTCGCCCCAGTGTCCCCTGGGAAGGCTATGTCACAACTGCCTTCCCAAAAGGTCTCATTGCAAAGCTACGAGATTTCACTGTTTGACTTTGCTTTCATCAAAGATGCTTCAAGATTAATGTGCATGTGCCAGATTTTGTGTGCATGTCATTGGTGGGCTGGCAAAGAGATCCCTGAAGAGATGCTATCCTATGATGTTGTATTATGCTTTAAATGGTGGTGCAGAAGCGGGGACGAGACAATGAAAAATGGACAATGGACAATGGAAGCAGGAGGACGAGACAATGGAAAAAATAAGGTAAAGCAAATTGAAAAAGCGACTATGGCACAAGTAAATTATATATTTAGACTGAGTTATATTCAGAATTTCAAGTTGGGATGGGGAAGGAAGAGAGGGAGCGAAGTTCACTTTAACAAATACCTACAAACAATGATGAATTGGTTACAATCTAATCAGAGAATGAAAGGCAGCTTTACAGTCACATGAAATCATTCTCTGTTGTTATACCTTGGATCTTCTTACATGACCGCTTTAATTTTTATATGTTGGCATCAAACTTGTTCTTTTCTATGCCCTTTACAATGCATTGTGCTATGAATGCACAAAGAATTGTTCATCTTTGACATCAAAATCCATTGTTACCCTATTCTTATCCATAGATTAATTGCAAGACTGAGTTGAACTTTCAGACTTTTGCATAATTTTAAGGTCACAATAACCATGAAGCTTTACAGCAATATAGAAAAAATATGATGCATTTTACTAATGAAAGAACGGCATTACAAAGTGTTTATATGCTAATGTTAGGTTCTTTATATATAAACAGGTTTGATTGCTTGAATGACTTTAAAAAAAGACATTATTAGAAAAAATGCTTTGTTCCCTGGGTAATTAAAATGTTGTGTTGCGGAACATAATGACTGGGGGGGGTGGGGTGAGGAGGGGTTACTAAAACTGGAGCGCGCAAAATCTAGTGCAGCTCTGCACTAGAAACTAATCAGCTTCCATATTTTATTGTCAAAGTTTAATTGAACAAGCTGAAGTTAGAAGCTGATTGGCTACCAAGCACAGATGCACCAGATGCTGAGTGCTCCAGTTTTAGTAACCCCCCCCTATCTTCTTATTTTACACCTGAGGTATATGGAAGCCTGGAAGTCAGTCAAGCTGATAAGGTATTCCAAGATAGCAGAAATGACCATTCCTTGTAATTAAGAAGATGTTTATTCATGTTTAATATGTAAAAGGTCTACGCTTCGGAAGGCCCTACATGATAACTGTCCAATTGCTTCAGGTTTCGATCACGAGGTCAGATCCTTGGAAACTGATGCCTTTTCCTAGGATCCCCACACATGCTAATTGCTCTACTTTCTACTCTTTCATTTTGACTCTTCTCTTCCAAATACATTTTTAAAACTTTCACTAAGAGCAAAGGTTGCTGCTTTTCTTATTAACTGGTATCAAAACCCTGTTTTATTTCATATTTATAAATGCATTGCTATAGTAGAGCAAAGAGGTACTGTGTACAAATTAAAAAATAGAGAGAGACATAATGGTTTAGACCCCTTTCATACCAGCGGACCAATCGGGTCCGCCTATCCATTTTTCAGGAGGACCCTATCGGGCCACCCATTCTCCTCTATGGGGCAGCTGATGACAGATCGGGTATCCGATCCGACAAAGTCTGCTGAAAACAGACGTATGGTGATGTGTTCGCCATCCGTCCAGCAGGTCAGATCAGATGACAATCAGATGGAAACAGACTGCATATCCTTTGCCATCCAACCGCCCCATAGAAGAGAGTGGGCTCGGTCCTTGATCACTCCGCGTAGCAGCGTGGACACAAACCTGTCATCCGCCTGCTCAGCAGGCATCAGCGGAGAGATCCCCTGCTGAGCAGGCGGATTCTCCTTGGAGGGATCTGCCTCGTGTGAATGGGGCCTTAGCAGTGCTGTATTTTGGCCTTGGCCAACAAGGCCCAGGCCTAGGGCGGCACTTTGCAGGGGGGCAGCAAAAAATCCACCCCCCCTCCACCTGAGACTCTATTGGCCACTGGCTGCTAGAGCCACCTCTCTCTCCCCCCTCTCTCTCACCCCCTCTCTCTCTTTCTCCCCCTCTCTCCCCTCCTTTCTCTTTCTCCCTCTCTCACCTCCCTCTCTCTATCACCCCCTCTCTCTATCACCCCCCCCTCTCTCATCCCCCTCTTTCACCCCCCCTCTCTCTCTCTCTCTCTCTCTCTTTCATCCCACCCTCTCTCTCTCATCCCCCCCTCTCTCTCTCGCTCTCTCTCTCATCCCCCCTCTCACCCCCCCTTTTCTCTCACCCCCCTCTCTCATCCCGCCCTCTCTCTCATCCCTCCTTCTCTCTCTCTCTCTCATCCCGCCCTCTCTTTCATCCCCCCTCTCTCTCTCCCTCTCTCCCTCTCTCACCCACCCCCTCTGGGGTTCATTGTGGGACTTATAGTCCTTAAATTTTGGAGGGAGTCACATCCGTTAAAGTCACATCCGTTAAAAATGGAGAGGGGAAAATTTACAGGGGTGGGGGGTGCCCAATTTTAGTCTTACCTAAGGCAGCACAAAACCCAATTACACCAGTGGGCCTTAGAGAAGCTGTCCGCTTTGTCTGACTGGTTACTTACAGGAGAAGGTCAAATGCCAGTTCACTGTTATATTCACTATTGCTTGCATCTAGCCTATCACAGAATAGACAATTTCCAATAAACTCCAGGCTCACAGATACAAGTTAGAGAAAAATTTGGGTAAACAGGAAATCTCACTTCATTATAATTATTCACTCACCCTGAAATGATTTAATGTATTTGTAACTTCTATCAGTGTAACTGCAATATACACTATATTACCAAAGGTATTGGGATGCCTACCTGTACCAAAAGGTGTTCTATCGGGTTGAGGTCAAGTTCCACCACCCCAAACTCACTCATCCATGTCTTTATGGACCTAGCTAAGACTAAGACTGAGATGCCATTAACCACTTCTGGACAGGAAGGATTTGCCACCTTAACGGCCAGGCCATATTTTGCGATTCGGCACTGTGTTATTTTATGGACAATTGCGTGGTCGTGCGACGCTGTACCTAAATAAAATCGATGTCCTTTTTTCCCCACAAATAGAGCTTTCTTTTGGTGGTATTTGATCACCTGTGCGATTTTCATTTTTTGCACTATAAACAAAAAAAGAGCGACAATTCTGAAAAAAAAAAACAATATTTTTCACATTCTGCTATATAACATTCCCTACAAAAAAAAATGTAAAAATCAAAATTTTTTAACATTTTAGGCCAATGTATTTTCTGCTACATATTTTTGGTAAAAAAGAAAAAAAAAAATCGCAATAAGTGTATTTTGATTGGTTTGCACAAAAGTTTTCGTGTCTACTAACTACGGGAAAGATTTATGTCATTTTTATCGGTTTTTTTTTTTTACTAGTAATGGCAGCGATCTGTGATTTTTTGCGGGATTGCGACATTGCGGCAGACAGATTGGACCCTTGACTCACATTTTTGGGGGAACTAGTGACATTACTACAGTAATCAGTGCTAGGAATATGCACTGTTACTGTAATAATGACAATGGCAGGGAAGGGGTTAACACTGTGGGTGATTAAGGGGTTAAATGTGTACCTAGGTGCGTGTTTCTAACTGTGTGGGGGGGGGGCGTGGCTTGTGAAATGATCATAGAGATCTGTGTCCCTATATAGAAGGATCACAGGGGCTCTATGATCATTCCAGGAAGAATAACGGTCAGATGTGTTTACAACAGCTGACCATTCTTCTCTCTCAGCGGGGAACGATCGCGGGTGGCATCGGCTTCCCTGCTGATGAGCGGGGGTGGGAGCGTGCCGCCCCCTATCTGCCTGTGTGCGACCAACGTATACCTACAGCGGTTTGCTCAGGAGCTGCTGCCTGCCGCAGTATAACTGCAGTGGGTGGTCGTAAAATGGTTAAAGTTCATGTGCGTGTACAGGCAGATGTCCCAATACTTTTGGTAATATAGTGTATATTGTAGGTCCACTGATAGAAGTACAAAACCATTATGTACTTTTGCCACTGTTTACCCCCTAAAGGAATGTTATTAACCCATAATGTACTTTCCATTGTTTACCCCCTATGGAGTAGAGCAAATCTCATAATTTTGATAGAGTACTATTGATTTTCCACTCCCTATAATACCAAAGTGAGGCATGTATTGTGTTTTTGGGAGACAATCAATAATACTTTCCTTCAGTTGTATTACCTTCCAAGTACTATTTCCCTTTCTATGCATGTAAAGGCAATAAAAAAAAAAAAAAAAAAAAAAAAAAAAAGAATACACTTCTCCAGTGGTAGCGGTTCTACTACAAAAACAAAGTACAAATGATATTCTGCTACTTGTCTAATGTAGTACCACTCTACAGTTATGTTACTTGTACAAGTTATTTGTTCTTGTTCAACATTTTTATTGTTTTAAAATGGAAAAAGGTCACTTGGTATACAAAAAAAAAAAAAATGACCTCAAATAAGAGCACAACAATATCGCAAAACAGGAAAAGATAAGGCATGAAAAAGTCAAATGATCTAATGGTTAGTCCCTGAAACTAGAGCCGTCAGCTCATATCAAAGATGATAAACAGAAGCATTGATGTAACAATATTGGGGGGGGGGGGGGGGGGTACCACCGAGGAAACCATTAGTAGCCTGACCCTGAGAAGCAAAGAGATAGAAGCCTAATGGAAGAGCATGGAAAGTCGTCAAGGAAGAAGGAGAGAACTGTCAAAGTGTGGAGCTAGTGGTCAACCCAGGATTGCCATAGGTTTTTTTATTTAAAAACCTTATCCTGAAGAATTGCTTAGGATTCTAACATGTATTATTTCTGGGTGACCCTATTTTGAGTTTCCGTTAAGAGAGTTGGATTTCCAGGCCTTTGCCATAGTCTGCTTTGTTGCGATGGTTATATACAAGAGCAATTGGAATTAAACTCATATTAGATTTGGGGGCCACAAATATATCAATGATATACATACATTTGGAGGGATTGATGTAGAAAATAATGTAGAAAGGATGTGAAATGCATCTGCCCAGAAGCACCTCACTATTGGGCAGGACCACCATGTATGGAGGTAGGTACCTAGCCTCCCACATTCTCACAAAACAAGCAGGAGGGGAATTTGGTAATAGTGTTCATGCTAACTAAATCCAGGATCCCATGACAGCCGAAGTCCCAGTCTTATTATCTCCAGGGATGTAAGTGGGTATGATTACCAGGATTACCAGGAACCATGTTATGACAGTGATGTGGCCACATAATCAATATTATCACACTACAGGTGTGATAATATTGATTAGAGTGGTTAAAAGAAGGTCCGACACCAGCTCAGAGAGGCGCTTTTGGCAGAGTAGTCATCATAACTGGCGGGTGTATTACTAAACTATTTAAAAAAAATAAGCAAGTCATTGTTGAGGTTCTGGAGATTTCACTTTCTGGAGATTTCCACTTTCATGGAAAAAATATAGCAAATCAAAAAAATAATATAGCATATAGAATTGCTACACAAGCTATGTTTCATTTTTTTGTTGTAGCACTACCCCCGTAGGAGCTGTTGAGTATAGAGCTATCTTGGGTCTCCCTCTGATTATCCTGTTGCCAGATACCAGGTATTTTCACATGCTGCCAGGTGCGCACACACACTTTCGCTTGTTGTCTCCAATGACAATGACTAGGGGATTTGTTTTTGGTCTTTTATTTGGAGAGCTTGGATAGGAGAATGGATTAGTGGGATACTCCAAATTCAACTTTGTACAGGTGAGGGCAACTCTAACTTGGCCTCACTTAGTGGAACTGAATAGCAGATCTTCTGCTGAACCATACAGCACTTGCATGGGAAGAACAAGTCCTTTGCTTGTGTTAGCAGCAGACTCAGGGAACTCTGTATCTTCAGGACACTAGCCAGTGTCCCCATTAGCTTCCACCCAGCCCGCTGACTGTCTAGCACCAAGAGGGGGATTTTAACAGCAACAGTCCCTAGGATCCCTGTGGGAATTTTATACTCACTAGGCCCTGTCCTCAGGTCACCTTCCACCATAGTACCAGACAAGATCCATGGACATCCTCCCTCAGTCAGCCCTGAAAAGAATCCCTGGGTTTCAGCATCTCTGTTTCTGGCCCTCAGGTCGACCACCTGAGGCTACATAGCAGCCTGTGCTGGGGAGAGGTGACATCCCTTCCCCACCTGAACCTCGCTCTGCAGCCAAAGACCAGGAGCCACATTTGCACTTTAGATACAGTCAGGTCCATAAATATTGGGACATCGACACAATTCTAATCTTTTTGGCTCTATACACCACCACAATGAATTTGAAATGAAACAAACAAGATGTGCTTTAACTGCAGACTTTCAGCTTGAATTTGAAGGTATTTACATCCAAATCAGGCGAACGGTGTAGGAATTACAACAGTTTGTATATGTGCCTCCCACTTTTTAAGAGACCAAAAGTAATGGGACAGATTAACAACCATAAATCAAGCTTTCACTTTTTAATATTTGGTTGCAAATCCTTTGCAGTCAATTACAGCCTGAAGTCTGGAACGCATAGACATCACCAGACGCTGGGTTTCATCCCTGGTGATGCTCTGCCAGGCCTCTACTGCAACTGTCTTCAGTTCCTGCTTGTTCTTGGGGCATTTTCCCTTCAGTTTTGTCTTCACCAAGTGAAATGCATGCTCAATCAGATTCAGGTCAGGTGATTGACTTGGCCATTGCATAACATTCCACTTCTTTCCCTTAAAAAACTCTTTGGTTGCTTTCGCAGTATGCTTCAGGTCATTGTCCATCTGCACTGTGAAGTGCCGTCCAATAAGTTCTGAAGCATTTGGCTGAATATGAGCAGATAATATTGCCTGAAACACTTCAGAATTCATCCTGCTGCGTTTGTCAGCAGTCACATCATCAATAAATACAAGAGAACCAATTCCATTGGCAGCCATACATGCCCACGCCATGACACTACCACCACCATGCTTCACTGATGAGGTGGTATGCTTTGTATCATGAGCAGTTCCTTTCCTTCTCCATACTCTTCTCTTCCCATCACTCTGGTACAAGTTGATCTTGCTCTCATCTGTCCATAGGATCTTGTTCCAGAACTGTGAAGGCTTTTTTAGATGTTGTTTGGCAAACTCTAATCTGGCCTTCCTGTTTTTGAGGTTCCCCAATGGTTTACATCTTGTGGTGAACCCTCTTTATTCACTCTGGTGAAGTCTTCTCTTGATTGTTGACTTTGACACACATACACCTACCTCCTGGAGAGTGTTCTTGATCTGAACAACTGTTGTGAAGGGTGTTTTCTTCACCAGGGAAAGAATTCTTCAGTCATCCACCACAGTTGTTTTCCGTGGTCTTCTGGGACTTTTGGTGTTGCTGAGCTCACCGGTGCGTTCTTTCTTTTTAAGGATGTTCCAAACAGTTGATTTGGCCACACCTAATGTTTTTGCTATCTCTCTGATGGGTTTGTTTTGTTTTCTCAGCCTAATGATGGCTTGCTTCACTAATAGTGACAGCCCTTTGGATCTCATATTGAGAGTTGACAGCAACATATTCCAAATGCAAATATCACACTTGAAATGAACTCTGGACCTTTTATCTGCTCCTTGTAAATGGGATAATGAGGGAATAACACACACCTGGCCATGGAACAGCTGAGCAGCCAATTGTCCCATTACTTTTGGTCCCTTAAAAAGTGGGAGGCACATATACAAACTGTTGTAATTCCTACACCTTTCACCTGATTTGGATGTAAATACCCTCACATTAAAGCTTAAAGTCTGCAGTTAAAGCACATCTTGTTTGTTTCATTTCAAATCCATTGTGGTGGTGTATAGAGCCAAAAAGATTAGAATTGTGTCAATGTCCCAATATTTATGGACCTGACTGTATAAGTACAATCACCCAGCATGCATCAGGGCACCTCCAATGCCTATTGGCCAGGGCTGTACAGATATCCCCTGCTCTCATCTGCATGGTTTCCTCCCACTCTCCAATACACTGTAACACTATTGGATTGGTCTGAAACATCAAGCCAGGATGAGCAGCATCAGAGCACACTGGGCAGGTTCTATCCAGCAATCACTAGCTCTCTATGAAACAGACAGCTCCTAGATTTACCTGGCTGTCTCCCTGTTAAGCAGAGAAACCAAAAACTATATACACCTACAGTAGGACTTACCTAGGAAGGTGCTACATTGTTAACACAAATTATCTTTCCCTTTTCATTTAGCATTCTGTAATTTTCTGTAAAATTCAATGTGTTA
The DNA here is from genome assembly GCF_965119305.1 of Pelophylax lessonae. Lineage (NCBI taxonomy): Eukaryota > Metazoa > Chordata > Amphibia > Anura > Ranidae > Pelophylax > Pelophylax lessonae. The sequence continues at coordinate 56,499,681 of NC_138776.1, read as the reverse complement.
AATATTTATTCCAAATTCATAATTCGGCACTTATTGGAATTATATTATATTCACAGCAAGCTTGCAAAATATATGTGATTTTATGATTAATCATAGTATTAAATATGTGTGAATGACCTTGATCCAGTGATTAACAATGGAGTTCTTCTTCTGAGCTGAGACAGTAAAATGTCAGATAATTCTGGAGTATGTAGCTAGTTGGAAGATGACATATAAGGTATCTGCCGGGATAGTATGTCATGGGAGTCAAGAATAGGATTCATGTGTAATACTAGGAATAGCATATATTAGTTTAAATAATGTTAGTTAAGGACTAAAGTAATCCCAGTCATAATTAATCGTATTTGTATGTATTTACTTAAAGTTATACAAGTCATATAAGTTGGTTATATGTGTTAATTTTGTTATATGGTTATTTAACATGACATCAGCCACACTAGACGTTACAAGAATAGGGTGTTACATGTGGGCTTGTCAATCAAAGTAGTTCAAGACTAATCAGCTTTTTGGTCATATACATATTAGGAATTATGACTTTATGGGCTTAGTACCTCCTCTTGTATAGAATACTGACGTTAGCAGAAGTTATGATGCCATACAAGGCTTGGAGTATTGGAAGTTCATGACGTCTACATGTAAGATAAATTGTCAGGCGATTCGGACACTCGAGACACAGACTAGAGCACACAGACACTCAGACTAGCGAAGATCACACACATTACTTCTGCTCTACACAAATCTATTCATAGACTCTTATTTTACAACCTAAGCAGGTGTTTTGCTCTCTGAAACCTAGCAACGTCATTTCCTGCTTCAAAACTAGACATTTGACACGGAAGAAGGACACACACAGAGGAACACACATGGCTATATTGCCATGAATTCACGCTGAACACATCTTTTCCATGAATTATTGTTTTTATTCTTCATATTTTTTGACCTACACTGAACTGAACTGTTATACCTTTTACATTGTATTGTTGATGCCAAGTGTGTTTGAATAAACTCACACTTTGTTTTTAAAGTCAGTCTGGCTATCAATGCTAATCGTCCAGAAACGCCTTAAGAGATTAAAATATAGAGATATATTCTATATTTTACACAATGCAATATGGAATATTAGGGGATGTAGCGCTAATCATGAAAATAGACAGATAAAGTCCATATAAAATAATATTTATCCACGTGACAATATAATGCCACACAGACAGTCCTGGAAATTCTAGAGGTGCAATAGATCCGCCACCAAAGAAGCACCATATCTTTCACATCCTGCATGGTGCTTTGGATCGATGCTTCACAGATTTATATCATCTGCTGTGTATGACCTTTTTGATCCGTTGATCCGGTAAGGGTATTTTGGAGACCTTCTTTGGTGGCGGATCTATTGCACCTCTAGCATTTCCAGGACTGTGGTGTGGCTATATATTGTCACGTGAATACATATTATTTTATATGGACTTTATCTGTCTATTTTCATGATTAGCACTACATCCCTTAATATTACGTTTATTTAGATTGTTTCAGAATTGTCTTGTGTAGCTGCCTTTGCAATTATTTATTAAGATTTATTTATGGTGCATAGCGCAGCAATTTTTATATTATTCTAATGCAATATGGAAACCTGGAGACATTCTGTACACCATTTTGTATAGAAAGCTCCTTGAAATGTAAATTCCTGCTTGTGTGATTGGCTCACTGGTTTTCCCAGAAGTCTGGACCAAGATACAAGTCAAGTATAGGAATGGGACTTTCTGCTTTGGTGAGATATTCCCGAAGGCTTAATTACTTCTAAAGAGATGCTGATGCAGCTTTCCTCATTAGAACAATGAATGTGTACATAAAATATACAGTATATATATGTAAAGTACTGCGTAAATTGACGGCGCTATATAAGTACCTATATTAGGGGAACAGCTAATTATAATGAACCAGACCCTCCCATTCAGAATGAGCCTAAAAAAAGGGCATGTTGAAGCAAACCGCTTTTTCTTCGGAGCCGAAACAGGCAGAAATGTGCTACAAAGTTTGTTAAATACATGAATTACCCAGAAGGGATTGCTTTTTTTTCAACAAAAGTGGAGTTGCTATTTATTAAAACACATTAAGAGTAGCCTATGTGCCTAGCTGTAATCAGTTATATTACAAAACTAAAACTTCTATTGCTTTTTGGTAGAAAAAAAAAAAGTTTTTCTTGATGTTATTAGTACTGATTGGTGATAATATATTAAAAAAGAAGCAAAAAAGTAGGGGTAAAGAAATTTTTTTTCCATGTTTGACCATTTATTTCCAAAATAAATTAAATTAATTAAAACCCATCTCTAATTTATTTAAGTATTTCTCAATGTTGAGTTTTTTAGGATAAAATTGAAAATGACGGTTATGATCTGGGGTACAGGGACAGGGAGTCCGGAAATGATGCCCTTTCCTTTCCTCATCCTCGGAAATAGACCAGCACATTGCCCAATTATCAATACTATTGATCGACCGATATAATTTTTTTTGTGGCGATACCGATATTTTGGTCATCGGGTATTGGTATCGGCCGATATCTGCCAATATTTTCGGACATTAAAAAAAAAAAAAAATAATTAATGTCTACGGGTACTGTGGTGGAGGGATCTGGGGGTCTAAAAAGACCCCAAACCCCTCCTCTGCACTTAAGCATTCACAACGCCAAGTTTGGCTTTTTTGAATGATGTAAGTTTTTTTAATTCGGCGCCGCCAGTACCCAGAAGTGTTGTCATGTCACAACATCACTTCCGGGTACGCGGCAGCACCGAATTCAAAGAAATGGAGTGAAGGTAGGATTCCCAGGTCTCCCGGTGGGACGGGAGACCCGGGCGAGGGGGGGTCCCCTCCCGCTTCTTGGAATGACAGCCAATCGGCTTCTCAGCCGCATCGTTTGTCATTACAAGACAGCCAACCGTCGGCTATGGTGTAACGCTTCTGCGTTTCTTATATGGTGTGGATTTTCAGCTGCAGAAATAATCCCACGTCAGTAGTCATGTAAGAGATATGCTGAGATACCATTCCCAACCTCAATGACTCATCATGTGTGGAAGGTCTTATTTCAGCCAGTAAATACACACAATTAGCAAGCTGGTTTCCTAGAATGACTTTATGTATGTGGTAACACAATGATGAAGGTTGAGGGATAGGTTGAGTGGAGATGGTAGGTGATAGACACTTGAAGGTGAGACAGTAGCAGATGGATGCAGGAAGGTTTAGCAATGTATGATAGCAGATGATAGAATAGCAGGTGGACATACAAAAGAGATCAACCCAGTGCAGAAAAGTAGCAGTAGTCTCAAGAGCTAGCAATCTAGTTATGCAGATGTGATAAACAGTCTTTACTATGCAGAGCTAGATAGTGTAAGCTTAGTATAAGTTTATAGAGAATTCCCCTGCGGGGTACTTAGCACTATTAGCGATAGCCGAAGGGTGGTTCAGGAGAGGCGGATGATCCAATAGCTGGATACAGGGATCAGCGCAGCGAGGTTCCGTCAGCGAAGTAAGCTTGCAAGCATGGAAGCTTCAAGCAAGGTTAGCATCCAGGTAAGGGTGTTTGAACGAACACATGTGAGTGAGAACCGACGCCTTAAATAGCCATCTAGTCCGGCGCTGAGTGATGACAGCTCCAGTCTTAAAGGTGTATGCGCACCTTTCCAAAAGTAAATGGTGGGGCGCATACACTTGTGGAAAGTAATTTAGGGTACCAAAGGTACCGGAACATTACAATACCCCCCCCTTAAGGCCTGCTCCTGAAGGCCTCTGGAGCTGGTTTGTCTGGGTATCTCGCATGAAAATTGCGGATTAATCTAGGGGCATGTATGTCAGAGGTGTTTAGCCAGGTGTCGTCTTGGGGCCCATAGTTCTTCCATCTAACCAAGTACTGAAGTCTTCTTCTGTAGATACGAGAATCCAGAATCTCTTTTATCTCGTATTCTTCTCCACCTTCAACTTGTACAGGAGGGGGAGGTGGAATATTAGGCCTTATTCCTTGGTCCGGAACATGGGGTTTTAGTAGCGACACATGGAAAATGGGATGGATTTTTAGGTCCATTGGCAATGTAAGCTGCACTGCAGCTTTTCCAATAAGTTTCTTGATTGGGAAAGGTCCCAAGAACAGAGGTCCAAGCTTTTTGCTAGGGATCTTCAGTCTCAAGTTTTTTGTTGAGAGCCAAACGAGGTCCCCGATAGTATACTGTGGAGAAGGTCTTCTACGAAGATCATAGTACTTCTTTTGTTGACTGTGAGCGTGTGCAATGGTAGTATTTAGTAAACCCAGAGAATCCTTTATTTGGGTAAGATAGTCTGAGGCTACTGGGTTATTTGAAGGAAGGATGCGTGGAGGGAGAATAGAGGGATGGAACCCATAGTTCAAGTAGAACGGACTTTGCTTGGTTGTACTGTGAGTTGCGTTGTTGTAGGCAAATTCTGCCAGGGGGAGAAGATCCAACCAATCATCCTGTTGGTAAGAAGTGTAACAACGTAAATACTGCTAGATGCATTGGTTGACTCTTTCAGTCTGTCCGTTGGTCTGCGGATGGTAAGGAGAAGTGAGCTTCCGCTCAATCCGCAGTATGTGACATAGTTCTTGCCAGAATTTAGAAATAAATTGGGATCCACGGTCAGACAGAAGAGTTTTTGGGATACCATGTAATCTGAAGACATGTTTCATCAGGAGTTCTGCCGTTTGTTTGGACGAAGGTAGTCTGCGAATAGCAATGAAATGTGCCATCTTTGTCAGATGGTCCACTGACACCAAGATGGTATTAAATCCTTTGGAAGGAGGCAATTCTACGATGAAGTCCAATGACAAAACCTCCCATGGAGTTTGGTGTATTGGTAGACTGCATAGTAGACCGGATGGTCTCGTAGTGTCAATTTTGGACCTGGCACAGACATTGCATGAAGAGACGAATTTTTGTATAGATGTTTTCATGTCAGGCCACCAGAATTGTCGAGAAATCAAATTGAAAGTCTTTGTCATACCCATATGTCCTGCCATAGGCACATCATGCGATAATTCCAAGATCTTGGTGCGTAGTGTAGGTGGTATGTAAAGTTTGTCGTTGTAGTAGAGGAAGCCTTCTGCATCAGTATTTAGTTGTGGTGGGGGTGAATCCAAACTTATATCATGCAGAACCTCTTCCTTTAAGGAACGGACAACTCCAATAATGCGTTTGTGAGGTATTATAGGAACGGAAGGGATTTCAAAGTAGTTTTCTTCAGTTAGTCGTGATAGTGCATCCGCCTTTTTGTGCTTATCTGCAGGTGTGTAGGTCACTAGGAAGTTAAACCTTAGAAAGAATAGTGACCATCGTACCTGTCGATGCGAGAGAGTTTTGCTAGTCTGAAGATATTGGAGGTTTTTATGGTCCGTGTATATAATTATTGGTAGTTGGGTGCCTTCGAGTAAATGTCGCCAATTCTCCAGAGCCAATTTTATAGCAAGCAGTTCCTTTTCACCCACGGGGTAATTTATCTCGGGACTGCTCAGGGATTTAGAAAAAAAAGCGACTGGATGAAGTGGTGAAGTGTGGGTAGGTCGTTGGGAGAGTATTGCTCCTACTGCCATGTTTGACGCATCTACCTCCAGAATGTATTGGAGGGATGGGTCTGGATGGCGTAATATGGGAGCGGAAGTAAACCTTGTCTTTAACAAGTGGAAAGCCTTATTTGCTTCTTCTGACCATTTAAATGGTATTTTTATGCTAGTGAGCTGTGTGAGGGGTCTCACAATAGCAGAAAAGTTTTTTATGAACTTCCTGTAGAAATTTGCAAATCCCAGGAATCGCTGTAGCGCCTTGCGTGTAGTTGGTGTAGGCCAATCCTGAATGCAGGATATTTTACTCATGTCCATCTCGATTCCTGTTTTGGATATGATGTAGCCTAGAAAGAGTACCTCATCTTTATGGAACAAGCATTTCTTCAGCTTCACATAAAGATTATGTGCAAGCAATCTCGATAGTACAAGTCTTACATGTCTTATGTGTTCAGACAGGGTCCGTGAATATATAAGTATATCGTCCAGATATACCACAACACAGACATCTAGTAAGTCTTTAAAAATATCGTTTATAAATCGTTGGAAAACTGCAGGGGCATTGCATAGGCCGAATGGCATCACAAGATATTCGAACAATCCGTATCTAGTTCTGAATGCAGTCTTCCACTCGTGTCCATCACGGATTCGAATGAGATTGTATGCTCCTTTCAGGTCTAATTTTGAAAAATAGGTAGCTCCACGCACCTGCTCAATGAGCTCAGGGATAAGCGGTAGAGGATAGCGATCTTTTATTGTAATAGCATTCAATTTCCTGTAGTCGATGATAGGTCTGAGACTTGAATCTTTATTGCGAACAAAAAAGAGTCCTGCTGCTGTGGAAGAAGTGGAAGGTCTAATAAAACCTTTTTCCAAGTTCTCATCCAAATAGGTTTTGAGATGGGCAAGTTCATCCTGTGAAAGAGGATAAACATGACCGAACGGCAATTTGCTATTTGGGAGTAGATCAATGCTACAATCATAGTCTCGATGAGGAGGTAATGCTTGAGCATTTTTCTCAAGAAAAACCTCAGAAAGATCCTGATAACATAGTGGTGCAATCTCATCTGTCACCACAGACAGAATCTTCCCGGAAAACGGGAGGTTACACGTTTCCTCGCAATAACAAGAAGGGAAGGTCAAGGACCGTTTCTTCCAATCTATGGTTGGTTGGTGTGTGTGCAACCAGGGAAGTCCCAACACAATGGGAAAGTGGGGTGATGGTATTAAATCGAAGGTAGAAGTCTCCCTATGAGACTCGTTAATAGTGACTAGAAGTGCTTGTGTCTGATCAGTGATCGGACCAGAGGATAACGGAACACCGGTAATAAGACTTACTGAGACAGGTTTGAGTTTAGAAATAATAGGAATTTTATTTAAAGCAGCAAAACATATATCCATATAATTTCCACAAGATCCTGTGTCAATCATGGCCTTAGTAGTAATCCTGTTCTGGTCCCACTGTAATGTCAAAAAAACAGAAATGTAGGGGTTAGTGAATGAAGTTGTCAATCCTCCTAGGGAGACATGTGAACACTCACCCTTCTTTTTGTTGACTAGGGGACAGACGTTTATCTTGTGATACGGGGATGCACAGTACAAGCAGAGATTTTCATTTCGTCTTTTGGCTTTTTCCATAGTTGATAGCGGTGGGCGTATGGTTCCTATCTCCATAGGAACGGGGTCAATGGCCAGACTCCGAGAGGAAACGGATAATGGCATTCCCATCTTTTCAGCCTTTCTTTCTCGTAGTCTTCTATCTATGGTAATACAGAGTTGTATTAGTGCATCCAGGGTTTTTGGCAGATCCGCTCGGGCGAGCTCGGGCGAGCTCGTCCTTAACGGCTTCTGATAGGCCAAGCCTAAATTGGGTTTTCAGAGATGCATCATTCCATTCTGAATCAAGGGTCCATCTCTTGAACTCTGCGACAAAGTCTTCTACAGGCCTCCTTCCTTGTTTCAAGGATCTTAACTGAAGATCAGCAGTACTCTGCCTATTGGGGTCATCATATAGGCTAGTGAGCTCTGCCAGGAACAAGGCATAGGAGTTGAGAAGCTGGTCGTTTTTCTCAAAAAGAGAATCTGCCCAGGCTCGAGGATCGTTTGATAGGTAAGAAATAATAGTACAAACCTTAATGTGATCAGTAAGGTAGGTACGAGGTTTTAGCAAAAAAAGTAACTCACATGCGTTTTTAAATTCGCAAAATTTTTTGCGATCGCCTGTAAATACCAAAGGGGGATTTATCTTGGGTTCAGGGGACTGAGCAGAGGTAAGTTGTGTCAGTCTATTTACCTGCTGCGACAGAGCCTGATTGTCTTCTTTTAATTCAGCAAGTGCGTGTATTAACGCAGATACTTGCTGTTTTAATTGTGTCACCTGAGTGGTTATTTCTGCTGAATCCATTTTTTGGGTTTGTTCAATCTGTAACGCTTCTGCGTTTCTTATATGGTGTGGATTTTCAGCTGCAGAAATAATCCCACGTCAGTAGTCATGTAAGAGATATGCTGAGATACCATTCCCAACCTCAATGACTCATCATGTGTGGAAGGTCTTATTTCAGCCAGTAAATACACACAATTAGCAAGCTGGTTTCCTAGAATGACTTTATGTATGTGGTAACACAATGATGAAGGTTGAGGGATAGGTTGAGTGGAGATGGTAGGTGATAGACACTTGAAGGTGAGACAGTAGCAGATGGATGCAGGAAGGTTTAGCAATGTTGTATGATAGCAGATGATAGAATAGCAGGTGGACATACAAAAGAGATCAACCCAGTGCAGAAAAGTAGCAGTAATCTCAAGAGCTAGCAATCTAGTTATGCAGATGTGATAAACAGTCTTTACTATGCAGAGCTAGATAGTGTAAGCTTAGTATAAGTTTATAGAGAATTCCCCTGCGGGGTACTTAGCACTATTAGCGATAGCCGAAGGGTGGTTCAGGAGAGGCGGATGATCCAATAGCGGGATACAGGGATCAGCGCAGCGAGGTTCCGTCAGCGAAGTAAGCTTGCAAGCATGGAAGCTTCAAGCAAGGTTAGCATCCAGGTAAGGGTGTTTGAACGAACACATGTGAGTGAGAACCGACGCCTTAAATAGCCATCTAGTCCGGCGCTGAGTGATGACAGCTCCAGTCTTAAAGGTGTATGCGCACCTTTCCAAAAGTAAATGGTGGGGCGCATACACTTGTGGAAAGTAATTTAGGGTACCAAAGGTACCGGAACATTACATATGGACACCGGTACCGGGGTGATGCCTCTAGTTGCAGGAATCGCCATGGTACAAGCACATTCCCTGAAATATCGGCAATATCGGTAAATAAAAAGCCGATTCCGATATATCGGGGAAAGTCCATATCGGCCCTCGATATATTGGCTTTGCCGGTAATTGGTCGATCTCTAATCAAGACAGTCAGAGGAGGAGGAGGATATATCAGTACAGTCAGTATATAGAATGTAGAGTGAGGAGGAGGAGAATATACACCGCCTGGCCAAAAAAAAGTCACCACCTGGAATTGACTAAGCAACTAACTAAACTAAGCATGCAGTAACTATCTGGTACTGGATAGTTACTGCATGTGCCCAAAGAATAAGGTCAGCTGACTACCTAAATATACTGAATGACCAGGTTCTTCCATCAATGGATTTTTTCTTCCCTGATGGCACGGGCATATTCCAAGACGACAATGCCAGGATTCAGCGGGCTCAAATTGTGAAAGAGTGGTTCAGGGAGCATGAGAATTATTTTCACACATGGATTGGCCACCACAGAGTCCAGAACATGACCCCATTGAGAATCTTTAAGATGTGCTGGAGAAGGCTTTACGCAACACTCACTAAGGGAAGAAGAGGGGAGGGTTGAGCTAGAGCTAAACAAACTAGCTGTACACAGGTGGGGAAGACAGAGGAAGATACCAAAATCACACATCAAACATGTTGTAGTGGCCCACTAGATATGGCATACTACAAAAAAATAATAACCAGATGCAGGAGGAGGTGGAACCTCATGACAATTTTGTATAGAAAGCCATTCAAAAATACATGTGAGATGTAATCATTGGTTGAGGAGTGGGGTTGCCCCTCAGTGGGATCCTGCTTTGGGGACCATGGACTGAACTTTATGATTCATTTATTGGGAGAAAGCACATTGTAAAGGTAGGAGCAGCACAGCAGAGTCCAAGCACAGCTCTTAAAAAAGAGAAAATTATAAATGTATTGTTTGCCTGAAAATTGCACGGCTCCGTGACTGTTATTGAAATGTTGAAAGCTGTAATAACAACTACTGTACTGGTCTGGTTAAGTGACTGTGTTGATCAAGAGAGCAAGGGAGACAGGGGAATAAAGTGTACTATTACAAGTTAACCCTTTGGGTTATGAAGTGAGGAGTAATAAGAAGGAGGAGCAGCCAGCTTGGGAGAGGGAATAGTGGTGATGGAGGTTCCATAGGCAGGGTGGCCTGACACTTAGTGCACTCTGCTGATCGGCGGGAGCCCTATCTTAGGGCCTGCTATGGAACAGAACACTCCTAGGGACTGGGCCTGGAACTATGGTATGCGTGGTCTTGTGAAGTAAGTGCGGTTGTTCCCCTCTTTGCCTTCAGAATCAGCATGGTCAAGTGTACAGTGTGAGAAGAGCTGGTAAAGAGACCCCCACCGTCAACCCTGTATCTTTCAAAATGTCCATGCAACTTGAGCCAAGACAGGTGTTTTTGGCAGGTGAAAGGACATTATCCTTCTGTATGTGGGGCCTGGTAAAGTAATCTAATCTCTGGCCATGAAGGAGTATTGAAAACCCTTATGAGTAACAGTGTAAATCTTTCAGCATGTAGTTATCCCATGCTAGCAAGCTGAACGTAGGAGGTGTTGCATATTCTATAAATTTTGTTAAAGTTTTTTAGGACATATCTTCTATATTAATAAACAGATACTCACAATAACTATTAATGAAAAAAATTATGGTAAGTAACCCTATGTGCGAATAAATATGCAAAAAATTAATTTGGTAAGTGATAAAGTCATAAAATATATCAAACAAATTTCAGTAGCGCAGGGATGGTGGAACACACCTCACCACCACATAAGTGTTCATAAGCATGTATGGAACATGAACCTACATGCAACCCTCAAAGAATGACTAAAAGACATAAAATCATAAGAAATCATCCGCAAATAGTCCATATAAAGTCCCTATGCTTGAATACATAAATGTGCACTTAATCCAAGGAGTATTTGATGGACGTGATATTAGGGGGATCACCCCACTCTCCACCACCAACGTGCCGGGGGAATGCCTGAATTGAACACTCACCAAAAGGAGATGCTTACTCACTCTCGTGGATAAGCTTAGAGGGCATAGATTGCAGAGATCACAGCAGCATCACACCTCAGTTTCCAAACAAGGCTGTATCACTGCTTAATGTGATGGGACCTCGCTGCACCCCTTGCCTGACCCTGCAGGAAACACCGGCCTGATGAAAGCTGAGTCCAGGACCATCCCCAGGTACTGGAAACGAACTGACTGGGTAAGAGCCGACTTCTGAATGGTGACGGTCCACCCGAACTCCAGGAGTGTCGGAACCGTGACCGACAGATCGATCGACAAAGTCACACGCGAGCTCAACCATAATAGGAGGATGTCCGGATAACCAAGAACCTCAATCCCCCTCAAAAGCAGTAAAGCCAGCACCGGAGCCAAAACCTTGGTGAATACCCTGGGAACCGAAGCGCACCACAAACTGGTAATGCTCCTCTGCCACCGCAAAGCAGAGACAGCTCTGATATGGATCCGTCAAGTCGATGGAGGCCAGGAAGTCCCCTGGACTCAATGACGCCACCACCTACCTGACAGATTCCATCAGGAACCTCTGTACCCGCAAAAAGAGTGGTTCAGAGACTTCAGGTCCAGAATCGGACACAGCTTGTCCTCTCTTCTGGGCACCGTGAACAGGTTGGAATAAAAACTGCGAAACCTGGCCTGTGAAGGCACTGGCACATTGACTCCTTGGGCAAGCAAATCTTGTACTGCCCCCATGAGAACTCTGAAACGAGCAGGAGTCAGATGGAGATTTGATGGAAAGAACCTGTCTGCGGGGCGAGATTGAAACTCGATCTTCTACCCTGAACGAATCAGTTAGTGAACCCACCTGTTCTGAATCCTTGACAACCAAGGTTCCTGAAAGCAACGCAGACATCCCCCACCCCTGAAAATGGGTAAGGGCGTCCCCCTAGGCAGAGGTGGACTGGGCCACCGAACCAGCCTGACCGCCCTTGGTCTTACCTGACTATGGATTCTCGTTACCACCTGAGGACGTGAAGGATTTCCCTTTATCCTGTGCCCCAAAGGCACGAAAAGACCCACGATGAGCCTTAAGGGAAGGGCCCCGCCTAGCGCGGGGGGATTTACCCATAGAGGTCTGGGGCAAAAGAGTACTCCTGCCCCCCATAAGCCCTTTGATCAGCTCGTCTAGAGTATCCCCAAAAAGGTGATTACCCACATTAGGGACATCAGACACAGTCTTTGTGGGAGCGTGGTCAGCCAACCAGCTTCTTAGCCACACAAGGCGGCAGATCGCAACCCTGACTGCAGACAGCCGTGTGACCAAAGGGGTCTCATTCAGGGCCATGGCACACCAGGACATCATGGTCTGGGTCATTTGAGCCACCATATCCGTCTATCTGCTGGATCCTGAAACACCGGGGAGTGCTCCACGGCATTAAAGTGGATTTACATAGTCTAGAAACAGTGTGGTCCACCGTAGGTGACACCGTCCAATGGTTATCAACAGGATCCGCAAAAAGATAATGGTATGAAACTGCTTAGGTACCGTCAGCATATGCATAATGCAATGCCACTGGTCGTTCACAGTTTCGTGAAAATCTTCGGGACAGGGGGGAAAATCTGACCCTACTGCTGGGCTGTGCGGGACCCCAAGGAAACCCATTTACCCAACAGGGAGGGCCCATCATCAAGATGTAAAGTCTCCTTAATGGAGCTAATGAGCGCATCAACCGCGGAATCTTCCCGCGCCATCATGGAGGAAGGCTCCTCCCCCTCACCATCCAAATGGGAAGACTGGGACACCTCAAGGGGGACATTGTCTGTGGCAACCAATTCGGGCTCTGAGTCAGAAGACTGGGAGGGTGATAAGCACGTTCAGACAGCAGAAGACCCACTTTGGATGCCAAAGTCGCAAGAGCAGCATATAATGAAGCCATGGAAGAGGATTCAGGAGTACCTGAAGCCACAACCAGGTCTGTGGGGAAAAAGTTACCCTGGGAGTCCATTATTGTAATTTAAAATTAATGGGGCGCTGGCTGGTTCCTGCGGACCCCCACCACAACCTGCACTACCTGTGGAGCCCCGTCAGAGAAGGTGGTAGCCACCAGAGAAAAAAGTTTCAACATGATAATGCCCGAGAAAACAGTAAAAATCCCCCACAGTGTCAGTGTTTTCCACACGCTGCTCAGTGAAAAGGAGAGGAGGGAGGAAGTGACCTCATCCCCTAGAGGCCTATGCCCGCCCTGAGCCACAAAAAAATGGTGCCTAATGAATCACAGGCAAAATGGCTGCTGCCGTTACTAGGCATTTGCCCACACCCGAGATGGTGCCTGATCGGCGCCAGAACAGGGAGCTAAAATGGCTGCTGCCCTTACAATGAGCCCAGCTAGCCTGCCCTCACCCAAGATGACGGCCACGCTAGGCGGCGCCAAATAAAGTCCACAAGCACTATCTGGCCACCACAGGGAACCCCAGAGAGAACCCCTGGATGCTACAGAGCCCCCCATGCCCCCCAGGTACAGCCAGTGCACCGCACAGCGCCCTCAACAGGACCAGGGAGGGAGGGAAACTTACCACGCTGGCCAGAAGGGGGATGTCACAAAGACCACCAGCACTGCCATCCCCTAAGAGTGGGCCCACAGAATCCCTCTACAGGTCCTAGTCCTAGGGACAAGGGGGTAGTAGTACTCACCAGTCCAGAGAATGCGGGCACAGCACTGATACGGGAGACCTCCTACCCTTAGTGGGGGTGCCGTCAGCCAAGGAGGGATGCTAGCAACACACAGTCATTCCATAGTTGAGACACCCCCGGCGAAGATGGACCTCTGCAGGCTCATCCCCATCCCAAGGGACACTGTCGTTGGGAGGCCAGGGCGCACCAGTGACCTGCGACGCTCGGTGGCAGGCTGGGACTCCATAAGGATCTATATTATCCAGTGCGAGGCCCAGCTCTGCTGTCCCCTGTAGTCCTCCAGGAAAATTCCCTGACTAACTAGCGATAGTGAGAGAAAATAAAAAGCTAATTTCAAAAGAAAAAACATTTGTTTAAGAAAAAAACGTAAAGAAACTGAGACGCTAGGTCCCAGCATGGAATAACTAGCCTACTCCTGAAGCTAGGCAGCATAAAACTACAGAGCAGCTCCTAGTGGATGATGGGTAATAGCTGAGGAACAGCCCCCTAGAGGTGTGTTATGTGTAAAGGCTTTTGTTTGTTAACCTTTTATTGCCTAGCCTGCTCCTGCAGAGGAGGCCATTACCCACTAGTGAAGGCTAACTGAACTGGCGGTGACTGTCAGAGGATGTAAGACAAAAACATATGCTGCAGTTTATCCCCAGTATTAACCTAGTCATTTCCTTTTCTCTGAGTGCCCTCTGTGACATTGTTTTATTACCTGATAATTCAACCAGTGGATGTATTATTTTTTGATATTTAGTGTGAACTGTGCTTGCTAATCTTGCAGTGTCAAAGATGGCAGCAGGAGCATTCTTCCAAAAGACATAGTAAGAGCCCCACCCGATTACATGCAGAAATACCCAAACTGCAGGCAGCGTCATATCTATGCTCCTGCCAGTCCCCTTGTTTATCTGATCATATTAACAACTTCAATACAGGGCACTTTCACCCCCTTCCTACCCAGACCGATTTTCAGATTTCGGTGCGGTCACATTTTGAATGACAATTGCGTGATCATGCTACACTGTACCCATATGACATTTTTATCATTTTTTTCACACACATTTTGGTTGTATTTAATCACTGCTGAGTTTTTATTTCTTACAAAAAAAAAAAAAAGAAAAAATACAGAAAATTTTGAAAAAAAATGTTTTTCTTATTTTCTGTGAGTAAATTTTGAAAATAAAATTTTCTCCTTTACTGATGTGCGCTGATGAGGCGGCACTGATGATCACTGATAGGCTGCACTGATGGGCACTGATGAAGTGGCACTTATGGGCACTGATGAGGTGGCACTTATGGGCACTGATGAGGTGGCACTGATGATGAGGTACTAATATGCTGCACTGATGGGCACTGATAGGTGGCACTGATAGGCGGCACTGATTAGCACTGATAGGCGGCACTGAAGAACATTGAGAGGCAGCACTTATGGGCACTGAGAGGTGGCACTGATGGGCATTTAGAGGCAGCACTGATGGGTGGCACTGATGGGCAATGACAGGCGGCACTGACGGACGGCACTGATGGACACTGATGGGCATCACTGATGGACACTGATGGGCAGCACCATCAGTGCCACAATCAGTGCCCATAGTGCTGCCAGTCAGTGCCCATCAGTGCCTAGATGAGCAGGCAGAGGGGCTCTCTAATTAGGCAAATTAGGGTCGCCTAAGGCCTCACACCTACAGGGGCCTCGCCACCAGTGGCAGAGCGACAACATTTAGAAGGGCGCAGTCAGGGAAATCTCCCAAGTAAAAGATTGCTTTACATCCTCGGATATAAAAGTTGCAGCAGTGTGCTGAAGTCCTTTCACTGCGACTGCCAGGTGTCTGTTGTCCGCTGACACTTACCCCGCCTTCTCTGCCTGGAGATTGGCTGTCTGATCATGTAATCCTAGGATGTGGAGGAATCGGTGGGCATGTACCTACATCAGTAGGAAGTGGCTGCCCGGTCAGCTCACTCTGCTATCATTGGTTGTTGTTCCGGGAGGAGAGCTCTGCCCTGGCCCGGGAACATACAGGTAACCAGGCCCCGACTTGTCACTCTGCAGGCTGGTCATAGATTTGTGGTGTCTACTACGCAAAGGGGGTGAGGAGCCCCAGAGTGGTTGGAGGGGTCTTAGAATGGTTGGTGGAGGAGGATGAGAAGAAGGCCCTGGGTGGCTAGGGAAAAGGAGAGGGCCCCTATGTGGCTAGGGGAAAAGGAGAGGGTCCATGGGTGGCTAGGGGAAAAGGAGAGGGCCCCTGGGTGGCTAGGGGAAAAGGAGAGGGCCCCTGGTTGGCTGAGGGAGAAGGAGAGGGCTCCTGGGTGGCTGAAGGAGAAGGAGAGGACCCCTGGGTGGCTGAGGGAGAAGGAGAGGGCCCCTGGGTGGCTGGGAAGGAGGAGAGGACCCCTGGGTGGCTGGGGGGGAAGGAGAGGGCCCCTGGGTGGCTGGGGTAGAAGGAGAGGGCCCCTGTTGGCTGGGGAAGAAGGAGAGCGCCCATGGGTGGCTGGGGGAGAAGGAGAGGGCTCCTGGGTGGCTGAAGGAGAAGGAGAGGACCCCTGGGTGGCTGAGGGAGAAGGAGAGGGCCCCTGGGTGGCTGGGAAGGAGGAGAGGACCCCTGGGTGGCTGGGGGGGAAGGAGAGGGCCCCTGGGTGGCTGGGGTAGAAGGAGAGGGCCCCTGGGTGGTTGAGGTAGAAGGAGAGGGCCCCTGTTGGCTGGGGAAGAAGGAGAGCGCTCATGGGTGGCTGGGGGAGAAGGAGAGGGCCCCTGGGTGGCTGGGGGAGAAGGAGAGGGCCCCTGGGTGGCTGGGCTAGAAGTAGAGGGCCCCTGGGTGTCTGGGGTAGAAGGAGGGGGCCCTGGGTGGTTGGGGTAGAAGGAGAGGGACCCTGGGTTGCTGCAGGAAAGGAGGGGGACCCTGGGTGGCTGGAAGAGAAGAAGGAAAGGGCCCCTGGGTGGCTGGGGAAGAAGGAGAGAGCCCCTGGGTGGCTGGGGGGAGAGGGCCCCTGGGTGGCTGTGGGAGATGGAGAGGGCCCCTGGGTGGCTGGAGGAGGAGAAGGAGAGAGCCCCTGGGTTGCTGGAGGAGAAGAAGGAGAGGGCCCCTGGGTGGCTGGAGGAGAAGAAGGAGAGGGCCCCTGGGTGGCTGGAGGAGAGGAAGGAGAGGGCCCCTGGGAGGCTGGAGGAGAAGAAGGAGAGGGCCCCTGGGTGGCTGGAGGAGAATAAGGAGAGGGTCCCTGGGTGGCTGGAGGAGAAGAAGGAGAGGGCCCCTGGGTGGCTGGGGGAGAGGGAGAGAGCGCTCCTGGGTGGCTGGAGGAAAAGGAGAGGGGCCCCTTGGTGGCTGGGGGAGAAGGAGAGGGCCCCTGGGTGGCTGGGGGAGGAGGAGAGGCCCCCCGTGACGCCAGAGTCAGTTTCTAGGGAAGAGAGTTGAGCTAAGTTAGTCCTGCATATCTGACGTCAAAGCCAAACTTGGTGGAGCTGGAACCCTTTGCCCTACACAACGACAGCACCCGAGGTGGAAGGTGAGGGGTAGCGGGGCTGTGACATTATATAGCATATGGACTGTGTACATTATTGGTAGTTTTGGTTGGAGTTGTCCTTTAGATGTTTAACTCTGTGTTGTTTTTCCCCCCAGCTGTGAGGGACTGAGGAATGACAGCCCACTATGCTGGGACTTATAGTGCCCTAGAATGTGGAGGACTGAGGAATCCTCAGTCCCTCACAGAGGGCACTACAAGTTCCAGAATAGCAGGCTGCCATGCCTTAGTTCCCACAGAGGGCACTACAAGTCTTACCATAGAAGGCAGTAGTTCCTCAGTCCCCTACAGAGAGCAGTACAAGTCCAAGCAGAGCAGGCTTGCATTCCTCAGGGAGGAATGACAGTGCACTATACTGGAATATACAGTGCCCTCTGTGGGGTATGGCAGCGTTCTGCAGAGGGACTTGTCGTGCCCTAGACTGTGGCGGACTGAGGAAGGGAAGTGTAAGGGGGACTCTGGAAACTCTGATGCAAGGGGGAGCTTTGGTTACCATGGTTCCCAGAACTCCCCTTACTTCAGAGTCCCCAAAATTCCCCCTAAATTAGGGTTCCCAGAACTCCTCTTACATCAGAGTCCTCAGAGTTCCCTCTTACAGTGTAAGGGGGAAACTCTGGAGACTCTGATGTAAAGAAAGGGGGCTCTGTGAAATTTGATTTAAGAGGGGGATTCTAATGTAAAGAGGAATTATGTGGACTCTGATGTAAGGAGGAGATGCTGGGGAGAATCTGATTTAAAGGAGAACTCTTATGTAAGGGGGGACACTGAACTCTGATGTAAGGAGGGACTCAGGGAATCATGACCTATAGGGAAATGCTGGGGACTGTGATGTAAGAGCAGACATATATATATATATATATATATATATATACTGTACATACATACATACCCGTTGTTTAATGATCTTTGATTAAAGAAGAATTGGTTGGAGAAAGTTCTAGAAACTGTGAATTCATAGTACAAAGGTTAAGGCTCTTAATATATGCAATATATACAGTTAATTTTTATCGCTTGAATTACTTTTCCCATTATGGGCGTGAGTGGGGCCTCATGTCCATGTTTTGCCTTAGGCCTCTTAAAGCCTAGAGCTGCCTCTGTGAGCAGGCACTGACTGGCAGCACTATGGGCACTGATTGTGGGCACGAATGGTGGGCACTGTGGGACACTGATAGGCAGCACCCTCAGTGCCCACAATCAGTGCCCATAGTGCTGCCAGTCAGTGCCTAGATGAGCAGGCACTGACTGGCAGCATTATGGGCACTGATTGCGTGCACTAATTGTGGGCATTGATGGTGTGCACTGATTGGCACTGTTTTTCACTTTTTTGTAATCAGGCACTGATGATCAGTGCCCTGATTACCTGTAATGGTCTCCCCTGTGAGGAGGAGCCGCTGATCGGCTCTCCTCGCCTCACAGTCTGACAGTGTGAGATGAGGAGAGCCGATAAATGGGCTTTCCTCATTTACATTTGACTGGCTGTGATTGGACACAGCCGATCACATGGGTAAAGAGCCATGTCGTTGGCTCTTTACCAAGATCGATGTTCCTAGGACACGGCGCGGCCACTGTCGCCGCACTGCGCGCCCCTGCGGGCACGCGAGAGAGGCCGTTCGGACTTAAAGAATGCTGTGTCCATAATAAGCCCAAGTGGCAACCCTCTGCCTAGCCCTGCATTACTTGTACATGCAAAAATATAATGCCTAGTTCACAAAATAATTTTGGACCTACCGTATATACTCGAGTATAAGCCACGTTTTTCAGCATCTTTTTCATGCTAAAAAAGCCCCCCCTCGGCTTATACTCGAGTCACTGGCTCACTTACTTTTTAAAAATGGTGCCGCCCGGCGCCGATATGTCACCGCGCATGCGCCGCATTCCCGGGCATAGCCGAACGTGTACGGGCTCTCCCGAGCATTGGCGGCACATGCGGTGACGTGTTGGCGCCGGCCGGTGCCATTTGCAAATCTAAGGCGCCACACCGACAGGTAAGTGAGACTCCTCCGCAGCCCCTGCACTTCCTCATGCAGTGCTGCGGGCATGGTACAGGACATTCTCCTGTACCATGCCCGCAGCACTGCATCTCTTGTGCCATGCCTCTTCCTACTGTGCCATGCCTGTACCTACTGTGCAATACCTATACCTACTTTGCCATGCCTGTACCTACTGTGCCATGCCTATACCATCACCTGTGCCATGCCTATACCATCTCCTGTTCCATGACCTGTGCCATGCCTGTACCATGACCTGTGCCATGCCTATACCATGACCTGTGCCATGCCTGTACCATGACCTGTGCCATCTCCTGTACCATGCCTGAACCATCCCCTGTACCATGCCCGCAGCCCCTGTTTTGTGTCTCGTGGTGGTCCAGTTGGGTCCGGTAGCTGCTGCATTTCCCACCCTAGGTTTATACTTGAGTCAATACGTTTTCCCACTTTTTTGTGGTAAAATTAGGGGCCTCGGCTTATATTCGGGTCGGCTTATACTCGAGTATATACGGTATATTTATTTGGTGTGAGAAGGGAGCCAGGGCCTACCACTGGACAAAACTCTATTCCATAGTAAACAGCACCTCAATATAAATAAAAAATAAATAAAATTCACCCCTATGTTTTCGGTGATGTGGACAGGAAGGTGATATGTATCATGTCTGGTCGTCCTACCGGAAGATCCAACGCTTCTGGATTAGGATATTCAACCTGATCTACTCAGTGAAGGGACAGAATGTACCCAGAGGTGCTAAAACTATACTGTTTACTGACCTGCCGGAGGAGATCCCCAGGCATCTATGAACTCTCATATTTTTTATTTTTTTAGCAGCTAAAACAACCATAGTGCCTGCATGGAAATCACCCTTTGATCAATGTTACATTGGTGAAACATAAAATATCCTGGATTATAATTAATAAAAAACTGACCAGTATTTGAGGAGATAAGCAAGCTAATTTTGAAAAAGTGTGAAATCCCTGGATTGCTTATCTTCAGGCTCCCTGAACACTGAACCATTTTGTGAATGGAGGCCTGAGCTGAGGGGACCTACTCTACCCTACCCTATTCTTTACTTCTCTTCTATGTTTTTCATTCTTCAATTTTCCTGTTATTGGTTCTGTTATACCATATAATAATATTTTTTGGTAGGATGCTGCTAGGAGACCGTAAAGTCTCCCCAATTGTTCTATTTTTTTAGATCGAGACCACATGATTTGAGGTACCGCGACCAGTCCTAGTTGACATTGCTTTTATATCTCCCATATTCTAGAGCTATGGGTGATCGCCAGCTTACTGTACTGTTACTTGATACTTATTATTATCTGTTGATGTTTCTTGGTGCCTAGGTGCTGAGAGATATATGGTCTCATAGCCTTAGAAATGCCAATGAGTCATGGTAATGAGAAGAGCCAGATTGTTGGGCCTAAAACCTTTTTGATATTGTTTTTCTATGTTTAACTGGTCAGAGTCTATGATCGTATTGAAAAATGCATCCTTGTTCTGATAATTTTTGGCAATTGTTTCAGTATAAACTTCTGTATAATGCTTTAAATTTGTAATAAAAACTATTGGAACAAATAAATAAATACAATGAAAATAATAAGTGATGTTTGACACATGAAAATATTTATGTTGAAAAAGTTTGAAAAAAATGTGCATTTTAAATGAGGAAGAATGTATTAACAAAGGGTGTAGAGGAAGAAAATACTGTATGATGTTAAAGTCAGCGTATAGAATGTAGAGTGCAGAGGATATAGAAGAATATCAATATACTATATATATATATATATATATATATATATATATATATATACAGTATATATATATATATTTTTGTGATATAACACCTGATTCTCCAGGGGGTGCAGGGTATGCGGGTTCTCCAAACACCATGCCTACTGGGAAAAGAAGTTTATAAATGTATTTTCTTTTGATAATGTATATACAAATACTTAAAATAGTTAAGATGTACTAATCAATATAGTGCACTATGCACATTGTATGCAAAATTTTAAAATTCACACTGCATAAAAAATTATGTTTTTCTACTGCTGAAGACCATGAGTAATAAAAAGTTCCCTCTGCAATTTAAAACTTCATATCAAATCAGTTGAAATCAGTTGAAATGAGGCTTTGACATTTATTCTCACAAACAAACACGAAAGACAACTTACCTAATGTAAATATTTGACAAAATATGGTTTAAGACCTAAACCTCCCATTGCATAATATTTTTCATTTTATTTTTGTCTCTCCTTATTACAGTATATGTTTCAGTGGAATTTTATGTTCCTATATGTAAGGTTTACGTATTGTACATCTTGGCTTCTCATATTTTCTATAATATTTGGCGGAGCAACTATCTGAAAACATAGAAACATAATGGAAACATAGAAAAGTGACGGCAGAAAGAGGCAGAGTAGTCCATCGAGTATATCCACTTTTTTTTTTTGGGGGGGGGGGGGGGATTTGTAAAAGCTTCTGTATTTGTAAGAAATATATTACATTCTGTACTTTATTTAATCTCAATAAAACTTCAATAAAAATAACATTTTGAAAAAAAGGAGAATACAACACTCCCTGCCTAGGTCTGGAGTCACTGGGTAAGTATATTGAAAAACAAAAACAGCTAAATTTTCACCCTCCTGATATGATTGCCATAGAATAAATTTGTAAAGAAAAAAAGAGGATACATTGAATATAAAAATGTATCTTTAATATTCCATGGCATTAAAAGGATACATCCAATATAAAAAATGTATCTTTATTTTTCCAAAGAATTAAAAGGATACATCCAATAGAAAAATGTATCCTTATTTTTCACATAAAACCAATCCTAAAATCATTTACAAATGCACTATTAATTCCTTGAAATCATACAAAAGATCATATGAGTATGCCAAAAACCTATCTCAATTCATATTATAGTTGCACAACTGAGCCAAAGATTTTTATTATCCAGATCCTGGTATAGCAGTGAACAAAAAGAAAAATCTTAAAACCTACAGTCATCCACCAAAGAAAACATATACATTCAATCTTAAATAGAAAAATCCTTTGAACATCTTCAAACTCTTGATGTATCATCCATTTAAGAAGATGTTCATAGCACCGTATACACACATACATTGCTACAATGTACCTAGTCACTTACATGATGTTGTCATTTTAGGGCTAGCCACCCAATTTTGATGTCTATGTATGTTACGTTCCATGTGTTTTTTTTTACATTTTTTGTAAATAAAATATATAACTTTTATACAAATATACTTTTTCATTGCTTCAATAGCAGTGGGCCATTGTTGAAGACCTTTAAAGTCCCATTGGGGGGTTTCTTCCTCTTTATGTGTATCAGGATCAGACTTAAAATTAAACCTGGGTGGCTAAACTTGTATATTGTAAAAAGCATATAAAAGAGAAAAAAAAAAGTCTTCAAAAAATATAAGGCTAAGAAGGCTAAGGGGTCATTGTCGGCATTCCAACAATACAAGGTACTATACTATACAACAATACAAGGATGTAATACAAGATACAATACAACATATACTTTGGACTTGATAAAACACAGTGGACCAACATTAGCAAATGACAGGACTCCCCAAATTATTACGGACTGTGGAAAATTTTGCATTTTATTTGGAAATCAAGGTCCCAGAGTCTGGAGGAAGAGTGGAGAGGCACAGAATCCAAGTTGCTTGAGGTGCAGTGTGAAGTTTCCACAGTCAGTGATGATTTGGGGAGCCATGTCATCTGCTGGTGTTGGTCCACTGTATTTTATCAAACACAAAGTCAGTGCAGCCCTCTACCAGGAAATTCTAGAGCACTTCATGCTTCTCCCTGCTGACCAGCTTTATGGAGATGCTGATTTCATTTTTCAGCAGGACTTGGCACCTGCCCACACTGCCAAAAATACCAATACCTGGTTTAATGGTATCACTGTGCTTGATTGGTTAGCTAACTTGTCTGACCTAAACCCCATAGAGAAATGAAGAGGAAGATGAGAGAAACCAGACACAACATGCAGATGAGCTGAAAGCCACTATCAAAGCAACCTGGGTTTCCATACCACCTCAGCAGTGCGACCAGCTGATTGCCTCCATGCCACGCCGGATTGATGCAGTCATTCATGCAAAAAGGAGCCCCGACCAAGTAATGAGTACATACTATCTTGTACATGGACATACTTTCCAGTGAGCAAAAAATTATGTATTACAAATCCTTTTTTTTTCATTGGGTTTTAAGTAACTTCTGAGATACTGAATTTTGGGTTTTAACTAGCTGTAAGCCATTATCATCAAAATGAAAAGAAAGAAATGCTTGAAATATATCACTCTGTGAGTAATGCATCTATATAAAATATATGAGTTTCACATTTTGAATTGAATTACTGGAATAAATTCATTTTTTTCACAACATTTTTAAATTTTTAAATTTCTATTTGATGATATTCTAATTTTATGAGATGCACCTTTATATCCTATATTGTTTATATATATATTTACATTTGCTACATTCATATTCACTTTAAGCACTGCACTATTGGTATACTTTAGTTATGGTAATTTATGTCAATTACAAATCCAAAAAGATAAGTTAATGAGTGAACATGTAAATAGATATTGGTGAAAGCAGCTTAGAACACTTGATCAATAGTAAATCAAACAATATAAGACAAAAAATAGTGCAGCGCTATCAAATATGGTGCAACCCATACAAATGTGAAAAACTACGTCACGTATGACGAAACCGGTCGGGCGGTACTGGACGCACAACTGTCACGCCCCCTAGACTCCGGCTCTTCCACACATGCGGGACACCACGGTTTTGCCTTTGACTTTGATGTGCCTACATGCAAGTACACCCATTGTAAGTGCAATTGTAATAAATTTCTGTGTGTATTTAAAACGGGATTACGCTATGTGCTACTTATTTCCCCTTACACATTTATGATACTATGTCTGGAGTTCCATATCTCATACGGTGTAGTGGAATACACTTGGTTTTCCTGGCCCATGAAGGATGCGATCCACTTGGATTTATATGTAAGCGTGTGTGGCCGTTCCATTAGTTTGGAGGCCTCAGCTTCTGGTAAGCTGCCACTTTGATATATATATATATATCACGGGTATATTCCGGCCTTTTACCTTGGGATTCAAGCCTTCCGCTTTGACATCACCTTTCTGGGACTTTTTTGGATTCACATTCATCACCTAATGGACTTTTTTGTTCACCCTAATTATTTAGTGTTATTCATTTAATACTTTATTTTCATTTCTTTTAAAATGTGTATGGGTTGCACCGTATTTGATAGCGCTGCACTATTTTTTGTCTTAATTTATGTCAATTGATGTGCTAGCTGCGCATAATCTCTGAGCATAATTTCCTTTTAATTATATATTCCACATCTTCTACCCAACACAATTGGTCTACCAAGGTAGACCTATCACTGAGTTATGCACTTTGGATTGCTTGGCAGTAGTACCTTTAGAAATTCTGCAATGAGTTTATCAATGATCCCAAAGCCTCATCAATAGACTGGAAAAGGAGATATTTACCCTGTTATAAAGAGGAAGAAGGGTTTTTTTTCTAGTATCATTGCCCATTGTTCAGCAGTTTCAGACATTTTTGCTCACAATGTTTTATATCAAGAGCCACACTATTTCCTCTCTTGTCTCAAGCTTTGATAATAGCCATATCAACCTCTTGCAGCTGTTTTAGTGCCATGCCTTTCATTTCTTGACGTTATCCACTTATTTAGTATCAAAATCAAGTTTCTCCCAATCCTGAACCACACTGATCGCAAAGGTCCGAACACCACCATTTTAATTAAATAATGGGAACGTTTTGGATTTAACCCAACATTCAACATTTGTCCATGTCTACAGTTGGTTCTAATGCCAACTCTTCACTTTCAAAAGAGCTAAATATAATTCCAAGGAGCATCCACATCCATATTGCTGACAATAACACAGCAGACATCATCCAAAAATTACAGTAAGCATTTTAAAGACCAATAATCCTGTCAAAACAAATCTGACCAGTCCTTTAGGAGACCGGCCAATGGCAATATCATCAAATAACCTTTGTAGTTAGATCAAAAATGCAATCCTTTTTTAACACACTGATTTTATCGTATGTAAGCTTTTTTGATGATAAACTAATCATTTTCAATACACCCATTATGTTTTCTGTATTATATTGTGTTGATTATTCTTGATTGCAATTTTATCTAATTATTAATGAGTTTTTCCTGTTTAAGGAATGTAACATTTTATTAGTCTTTTGTCTCAAGTCAATAAATCTGCATGTGTGTTTTTTTGTTGTTACATTCTCTGTGCAAACTGAAAAATACTGTACTTTAGTTATGTGGATGAGTCTGCTGGATAAGAAAGTCCAGAGCCATAGACAGATGCTTTGTATTTTGTGGGTCCATGTTTATAACAATTTTTTCTTTCTTTTTATAATAGGATTTAGACCTCACACATTTTCAGGCTTATTATAAAAGTAAATAAAAACTAAATAAAAAAAAAATAAATGAGTGAAAACTGAGTGAATGAAAAAGCTTCATTATGCACTTCTGCTCTTGTACCTGTAAACTCCTAATGAGCCTGTACAACCTTTACATTTCCATTATGGGCTTAATTATCCGGTGATAACTACGTCATACTGTATATACTTTGTTTTCGTTTTTTTTTTTTTTTGGGGGGGGGGGGGGGGGAATTGTCTTGCATGCACTAACATGTAGTAAAAAATGTTGTTAGGCACCCTATCCTCACTGTACATGTGCCAAATACTGTACATGGGTACAGTCAGTATATAGAATGTAGAGTGTGGAGGAGGAGGAGGATATATCAGTACAGTCAGTATATAGAATGTAGAGTCAGGAGGAGGAGGAGGATATGTCAGTACAGTCAGTATATAGAATGTAGAGTGTGGAGGAGGAGGAGGATATATCAGTACAGTCAGTATATAGAATGTAGAGTGTGGAGGAGGAGGATAAATCAGTACAGTCAGGATATAGAATGTAGAGTGTGGAGAAGGAGGAGGAGGATAAATCAGTACAGTTAGTATATAGAATATAGAGTGTGGAGGAGGAGGTTAAATCAGTACAGTCAGTATATAGAATGTAGAGTGTGGAGGAGGAGGAGGATATATCAGTACAGTCAGTATATAGAATGTAGAGTCAGGAGGAGGAGGAGGATATATCAGTACAGCCAGTATACAGAATGTAGAGTGTGGAAGAGGAGGAGGATATATCAGTACAGTCAGTATATAGAATGTAGAGTGAGGAGGAGGAGGAGGATATATCAGTACAGTCAGTATATAGAATGTAGAGTGAGGAGGAGGATATATCAGTACAGTCAGTATATAGAATGTAGAGTGTGGAGGAGGAGGAGGATATATCAGTACAGTCAGTATATAGAATGTAGAGTCAGGAGGAGGAGGAGGATATGTCAGTACAGTCAGTATATAGAATGTAGAGTGTGGAGGAGGAGGAGGATATATCAGTACAGTCAGTATATAGAATGTAGAGTGTGGAGGAGGAGGATAAATCAGTACAGTCAGGATATAGAATGTAGAGTGTGGAGAAGGAGGAGGAGGATAAATCAGTACAGTTAGTATATAGAATATAGAGTGTGGAGGAGGAGGTTAAATCAGTACAGTCAGTATATAGAATGTAGAGTGTGGAGGAGGAGGAGGATATATCAGTACAGTCAGTATATAGAATGTAGAGTCAGGAGGAGGAGGAGGATATATCAGTACAGCCAGTATACAGAATGTAGAGTGTGGAAGAGGAGGAGGATATATCAGTACAGTCAGTATATAGAATGTAGAGTGAGGAGGAGGAGGAGGATATATCAGTACAGTCAGTATATAGAATGTAGAGTGAGGAGGAGGATATATCAGTACAGTCAGTATATAGAATGTAGAGTGTGGAGGAGGAGGAGAAGGATATATTAGTACAGTCAGTATATAGAATGTAGAGTGTGGAGGAGGAGGAGAAGGATATATTAGTACAGTCCGTATATAGAATGTAGAGTGTGGAGGAGGAGGAGGAGGAGGAGGATATATCAGTACAGTCAGTATATAGAATGTAGAGTGAGGAGGAGGATCTATCAGTACAGTCAGTTGATAGAATGTAGAGTGAGGAGGAGGAGGATCTATCAGTACAGTCAGTATATAGAATGTAGAGTGTGGAGGAGGCTATTTATATACAGTCAGTATATAGAATATACATGAGGATATATGGGTACAGTCAGTATAGAATGTAGAGCATAGAAGATATTGTAATATTAGTAATATTGTGATATAAGGTATGAGACCTGCTGGTCGGCGGTGTAACATTGTTTCACTAGGGACAACTGCAGATATTAGCTGAATACCTGACAGGAAAAAAAGTCAATACATTATTGATCTTCATAAAATATATACAAATACTCAAAGTTGTAAAAATATATATTTATCAATATAGCACAGCATACAGCATGCGCACTTTGTGCTTTTTTATGCAGAATATAAAATTTCATACTGTATAAAATATTCTAATTTCCGTTATATTTAGGCAGTTTTCACACCCTCCCATATACATGAAAATAGAAGAACTACGCTTAACTACTTGCCGCCCACCCACAGTACATTTAGTGCGAGCAGGAAGCACAGCCAGGCACTGCGATGTACCCGTACGTTGCTGTAAACTGGGATTCAGGAGCACCCCCTGCTGCCCCGTTGTGTAATTGGAGCAGGAGTTTTTCAGCAGGTTTCAGCCGATGATTTTGGCTGAAACCTGCTGATCCACTGTGGCCAGTCACAGCACTGAGTTCTGTGTTTTCAAACACAGAGAACTCTGTAAACAGAACAGCAATCTGGTTGTTTCTTCTCACTAAAAAGCAGCTCAGATCTGTGAGCAAAAGCAGCACACAATACACTTGTTAAACACACAGTTAACCCCTTAATTTGCCCTTGATGTTTACCCCTTCCCAGCCAGTGTCATTAGTACAATGTTAGTGTACAGTATTTCGAGCATAAGAAATCATCGCTAAAATAAAACAAATAATAAACAATCACAAATTTTTAAAGATAATAACATATGGACCAGCATAAATATAATAGAAATCAAGCAAAGTGCATAAAACATGCTAATTGTGAAAACATTTAAAGTGAAGAAATTCACATAATAAAGTGCAATATTCCATAAGGGGGATAAAAACCCCAAAAAAACAAGTGATAGTCCAAATAAGTGCAGAAAGGTGTCACACTTGCTCAAAGTCAAAAATAAATTGGTTAAAATAAATTATATTCAAACATGTGTCTTCTGTGCACAATCCCAAGTATCAAAACTTGCACCAATCCAGCTATAAGTGCAATGGCCGCTCACCTTAATGAAAAAAAATGAATCACATTGATAATAATCCCAAGCTGGAAAATGGATCCTTTACCACGGTATAAAGCAACTCATGGAAGGCAAATAAATAACTCCATAGTATACTAAGTCTCATAAAATATTTATTAAAAATAAAGTAACTTACAATCAAAAACACAGTGGCAGATGTAGAGATGGTAAGACCGCGGGGTCCCCAGATGCTGTAGGTAGGTAAAAATGGAACTTCCGGTCTCGTCCGAAAACCGGAAGTGACGTCACATGGCTCCTCCCGACGCGTTGCGTCACTCACAACATGACTTTATCAAGGGATCCCTTGAGGCCACACAAGTGACATGTAATCATTGCTTGAGGAGAGGGGTTGGCCCTTAGCGGGACCCTTCTTTGGGGACCATGGACTAAGCTTTAGGATCCATTTATTGGGAGAAAGCACATTGTAAGTTAGGAGAACCACAGCACAGTCCAAGCATAGCACTTAAGAGAAAATTGTAAATGCCATGTTTGGCTGGAAATTGCACGGCTCTGTTAATGTTATTGAAAATATTGAAAGCTGTAAGAAAAACTACTTTACTTCAGTAAAAGATGGTCTGGTTAAGTGACCATGTTGGGTCTGATTTACTTGATGAGGGAAGCAAAAGAGTTCTTCTACAGTGTATTGGTGAACTGGGGAACAAAGTGTACAATTACCCTTTGGGTTATAAAGTAAGGAGTAAGAAAAAAGAGGAGCAGCCAGATTGGGAGAGGGAACAGTGGTGGCTGGTGAATGAGGTTCTATAGGCAAAATGCACTCTGTTGACAGGCAAGAAACCATATCTATGGGCCCGCTGCAGAACAAAACACTCTTAAGGACTGGGCCTGGAACACAGTGTGCATAGCCTTGTGAATTGCATGCTGTCTCCTTCACCTGAATACACACAGAAATACCCACAGTTGGAGGCAGCATACCTATACTACTGCTAGTTCCCTTGTCTTCCTGATCATGCTAAACATGGAAGTAGATCTGTGCTGGCATGGTCAGTTTGCATCTCTCATTTTCTAATCGGACCTTTAAGACACTATGCCCATAATATGTACAGCTGGCAACTCCCTGCCTAGCCTTGCAATACTTGTACATGCAAAATGAATTCTTGCTAATTGGTCCCACAATGATTTTGGACTTATATTTTTACCTATGTGAAGGAAGCCAATGCAGTCAGCTTACCACTGCACAAAGCTCTATTCTAGGGTAAAAAGCAACACAAAAAATAAAAGAAAAAAAATGAGTGATGCTTGACACATGAAAATGTTTTTCCTGGCCCTACCTCACGTCAGCACACAATTGGTTAACACCTCCTCTGGAACCCACAGTGTTCTTTTTAAACTGTGGCCACAGTCTAATAAGAGGTAGCAGCTGTCTTTTCCCTCAAGCCGGTTGATGTTCAGGAGGGTTCAGGGGGCCAAATCTTATAGGTCAGGCTGAAATTTACCAGATCACTGCTAGACATTTGGAAAGTCTTTTGAAGGTGGGCCCCACCAGTGTCTTTCAGTGGGAGCCAGGATAGCCTCTTTTTGGAGGGTTTGTGCGACAAACATCAAAGACAGTTAGGTATGAGTATAATCACCAAATCCTTTCATTCATGACCAACAGGTCTCAAGAACAAAGACTTTTTGCAAGATTACATATAAGAATTATACTGCCACAAGTCCATAGTGCTAGTGCTATCAAAAGAACAAAATCTGGGGGTTTCTCCCTATTCTTTTGAGTACCCAAGGCATCAGGAGCTTTCCCTACTGTCTGGGTTTGAAGAAATCGAATGGGTACATACATACCAAAAGTTACCATGCAAACAGTCATGGCAATAATTCAACATGCAGACCAGTTAGTGTCAATTGACCTGGCAGACGTATACTTCGGTAGCACTACTTCCTTGGGAGCTGCTAGTTACGGGTTCCCCTGGGTTACCATTAGCAACAGCATGACAGTTCAACATATTCAAAGTGATTTGGGCTCAGTCAGGAAACAGTCTAGGAGTGTTGGTTTTTGTGGTTTTATTGAGAACTTGGATGGGAGAAGGGAATGAGTGGGATACTCCAACTTGTATAACTATGCACAATTGGCTGGGACGACTGAATACTGCTGAGTGCGGCTAGGCCGTTTCTTCACCTTGTCATTAGCAGTGAAGTAGTATTAAGTGAACTGTCAAGAGGTAAACTGTACTGTACTGCAGAACAATCTTCAGGGCCCTTCCTGGCACCCCCTTTGTTCCTATTCTTAAGGGTCCACTACATGGCACCACTTTTACTGTTACACTTCCTGTGTGAGCTAGCTCCTTGATCCCCTGACTTCTCTGGAGTGGTCCCCTTTCCTGGGCAGACCCTTTGGCAAATCTCCTGGTACTCATGGACACTGTTCTTCCTGAGAGACTCTGCCAGCAGCTCCTCTTGTCAGCACTCTGAATCCTCTGCAGCTCAGCTCCACACCTGTTTCGCTAGGCTGACTGCCTGAACCCCTTTCCTCACTCTTGCAGGAGGAGAGACAGCCGTACACCTCCTCCTGGGACCTGGTTTCCCGCTCTGTCACATGTCCCCTCAGTATTTATGGTCAATCCCAGGATGCATTGCAAGAATGCCCTCCCACTGGGACTGCCATATAACATGATGTGTCACTGGTTAGGTTTCCTCCACTGTCCAACAAGCTCCCTCATTGGATACAGTGGGGACACTCCCTCAGACCCAGTGAATCACACCTGGAAACAGTGACAGGCAAACTAATAGATCAGGCTCCACTGATAAGCAGCAGGAGCAATAGATGCTTTTACCTAGCACCTACCTAACTAGGAGGGTGCTACACTTCCATGTACCAATCAGTGCTTAACACCAGAGACATCTGAGATTTGCAGTGACCGGCTGTCACCTCCAGTTCAGGTGTTGCCAAGAATCTTTTCGAACATCTTGTTGGCAGTGTATCGGTAGTTTGTCTTTGGGGATAGGCTCTACCACTGCTTGGACGATGTTTTGATTGTCACATGTGTAAGCCAGGAGCTGGCAAAGCATCACAACCTTGTCCTAGAAGTCCTTTTTTAAGTTCAGTCTACTAGTAAACAAACAGGGAAAACAATTAACTCCTTCTTAATCTATGAAGGATCTTGGAGTAGTATTTCATACTCGAATAAGTCAAGTTGTTTCTCAAGACTTCAAAATTTCTAAAATGAAAATCTGCGTACGAAGAGTCATGGAAACAGCATTTATGTCAGCGAGGGATTGCATTGTCCCCATTGAGACATTTTACAGTGGCCATTCCAGTGTTGCCTTGGGCCAGGTGGCACATGGGGGCTTTTAATTTACCTTCCTCAACCAATGGAATGGGCTGTTTATGGATCAGAAGTTCCTCTTTTGTGGTGTGCCTCTCAGCCCAGGAGATGGAACAATTCTAACGTTGGATGCCAGTATGTCTCTAGTCTGAGGAGACAAGTGCAAGGCAATTGAAGATTGGTGGAATGCAGATGCTCTGACTTTCTTAAATGGAAAGTAGGTTTCTTTAGAATTGCAAGTCTTTCAGGATCTTCCTCCCAGGGGCCCGAGTGAAGTTGATGATTGACAACAAAATAGCAGTAACCTACACTGCCTGCCCAGGGGGCACCAAGAGTCTTTTCCTGTTACGTTTTGCAGCATAAACTTTTCGCTGGGCGGAGAGATGCTTACAGGCAGTTAGCGGCAGTCTATTTACTAAGAAAGCAAGATCCACTAATGGATCAGTTAGGCAAATTATTTCCCAACAATAAGTACCTCAACTAGTATTGGCTCTATGGGGCATTCCAGTGGTAGTTCTCATAGAGACTCCACTGAACACGCAGCTTCCGGTATTTGCAACAAGGTACAAAGGTGAAGTGATAGAAGATGGGTTCACAGGGATGCCATGGGATTTTTTCCATTGGTGTTTGTCTTCCTTCAGTGACCTTAATAATTATGGAGATTTTTCTGAAAATTTGGACAGAAGACATTTATGCCATACAGGTGCTTTCCACCTGCTGAGGAGGCCTTGATTTTCATTGCTGCCCCAGATGTCACCAGCACCACCAATTCTGTTTCTGGTTAAACAAGATCTTTTATGTCAATGGCAGCACCCCAATCCAGTGACACTCTTTTAATAGCCTGGCTATTGAATCTGTTGGATTAGAGGTGCAGGGATTCTCATTCGAGGTGGTTCAGACCTTGGTGAAGACCACAAGACCATGAACGCTACTGATGAGAGGATAGAAGGAAATTTGTTCTGTTTGCTCAGCAAAGTTTTCTCTCCTGTGTTTCCAGCTCTAGCCAATATCCTAGACATTTTTACAATCAGCGCTTGAGGGTGGTCTGGCCTACAACTTCATTAAAGTACAGGTCTCTGCCTTTATCCTTTTTTTTAGGCTGCAGATGGGTGGAAGAGCCATTGAACAAATGCTTCATGCAGGCAGTAATCCATATACAACCTTAAGGAAATCTTTGTTCCCTTCATTGGACTTAGGCTTGGTTCTGAAAGCACTATTACAGGCATCCTTTGCTCCAATAGCTTAATTTCCATTGTGGTTCCTAGTGGTAAAACTAGTTACTCTGACAGAAGGATGCTGGAGATTGAAGCATTTTATTATTATCATAATTATTATTATAATACAGGATTTATATAGTGCCAACAGTTTGTGCAGCACTTTACAATGCAAAGGGGGACAGTAGAAATACAAAACAGTTCAGTGCAAAAGGGACAGGGGGACCCTGCTCATGGAGCTTACATTCTAAAGGAAAGGGGGAGATGGCACAAAAGGTAATAGCTGCGGAGCAGTGGTGGAACTACCAGGGTTGCAGCAGTAACACTTGCGACTGGGCCCTGGTGTTCCACCACTGTAACGGGGCCCGGAGATAGCAGGAAAGACTTCCTGTCCAGCGTCTGATGAAGCGGCTGCAAGGAGGGTGAGCTCCAACACTGCTGGTACTCACTTGGCTACAGTGACTTTCTCACAGCTTGTGCGGGGTGTTTCAGGTCCCAAACACTGCGATTACTTTGAAGGGCAGCTGCACCTCTCCCTTTCTCCCCCTCCTGCCTCACACTGCACACACGGACTGAAGCTCCTCCCCCTCCTCGGCTTCCTCGAAGCAGGGAGATTGGTCTTAAGTTATTCAAACAGGTGTGGACCAGTGATGTTTTTTAAGTATTGGGGTAACCAGTGCAAGTTTGAACAGGGAGGGAAAGTTGCCTGAGGAGAGGGAGAGGTTGAAGATGTGGGTTAGATCATTTAGCATACAGCAGGAAGGTGGTCGCAGTAATTGTGAGGGGACAGGGTCCAGGGGACAGGTGGTAAGGTGGGCTATAGAGAGGAGTTTGGCAACTTCCTCAGTGGTAACAGGGCTGAAGGAGTAAAGTATTAATTGGACCTGATGTGTTGGTTGCGGGAGGAAGTTGGATGCTGGATATCTCATCACGAATTGTGTAGATTTTGCTTTTGAAATGATTGGCAATCTCCTTGGCAGTAAGAAAGTTGGTGGGTGGAAGCAGTGGGGGGAAAGAGGGTGGGGGGTGGGGGGGGAGCAAGGAATTAAAGGTAGAAAAGAGTTGACAAGGTTTTGATGAGAGTGTTGTAGTAGGTTTGTTAAGCAGTGTGGAGGCAAGGTCTTGCACGGATTTAGATTAATGCTACAATCGCTCAAGAGCACGGCTGCGTCTCTTGAGACTTCTGGTGTCATCTGTTTGTCAGGGTTGTAGCGAACGAGGCCTGGTTCTGTGTGTAGAAAGAGGGTTGTCCACTGGGTCTGGGTGAGTGAGTCCAGAGGAGGCCAATGTGGAAGAGGGCAGCTGGAGAGTTGTTGTATTCCTGGAGCCAGATTTCGTTAATAGCAAAAAATAAGTGAGTTGGGGAGAAAAAGGTCGTGGACAGAGGCAAGCGGGCATTCCAGAGGGCACACAAAAGGGGGGGCTGGCTCAGGGAATTGGGATAAGAGAGTGGGAGTTACGGCTACTGTAAGAGGAGGTAGACTGACAATTTTGGGGGAGAGTGTGGTGGAGGAGGGCCAGGGCTTGGTAATGTCCCCAGACATTAGGAGTAGAAGGAGGGTCAGAGTGGTAAGGTGTGAGTGGGATTTATATGAGGGCAGATGCTGTAGTGATGTGGAAGTGGTGACATTAAGTGGGCTCAGAATGAATAGGAGGTGATAAGTGCAGTAATATTGAGTGGGCAGAGGTGAGGGAGATATGTACAGGTTGTGGGCTGGAGATGGGGGGGTAAAGAAATTAGAGTTTGAGGAGAGAGTACGTTATAGCAAAGAAGATTAGTATGAGCATGTTGAAGAGAGGGGAAAAAAGAAGGCTGAGAAAAGGGAGAAGATGAAAGGGAACGTCCAGACAACTTGGTGTGGACCACTAATGTTTGTACTTGCTTTTTGTAGAAGCGCCTTAGTTAATGTGCCATGTACAAAGTGCCAGGCACTTATTGCCCGAGTGGCACTTTGCACAAGGCCAGCCATACCCTGCAAAGATCCAATTTGTGTCTTTTTACCGGAAATAGTGATACTACGTCCATCTCCAAAGCTCAATTCCAAAGTGGTATCCAGTTTCCAGAAAAACTGAGGGCAGTCTATCCGTGCATTTACACAAAGTTCCTTACACAAAAAAAAAACACACACACACACACAAATGTACATGACAATTGCTAAAACTTCTGTGAATTAGTACTGATTGGACCTTGAAGAAGGGGACATACCCCCAAAGCTTGTCCTGAAAAACTGTATGTTAGTGCAAATAAAAAAAGTATCAGGGACAGTACACAAGAAAGTATAGTTCTCTAATACTGAAGTTCGTGAGTCATGAAAAGTAAAACATCATATTATCCAATCAGTTTACATGACGATAAGATATTTGTTTTAATGAACAAACAAAAAAGAGAGACTACAACACTCCCTGCCTGGGTCTTGAGTCTCCTGGTAGTATATCAAAACGCAAAAAACAGAAAATGTTTGACCCTCCTTATGTCACTGTCATAGATCCAATTTGTAAAGAAAATGAAAGGGGTGCTACATACAGTATATATACATATATATATATATATATATATATATATATATATATATATATATATACAATATTTATTTATTTATTATTTATATTATATTGTTATCATAAAATCAGTCCTAAAATCTTAAGAATGCTAAATAATGCACCTTTTATGCTTAGAAATCACAAAGAAGACCATATGAATATGATAAATATCACCTACATATCGCAATTGACAATATGGGTTCACAAGTTCTGTAAACATGAACAAAAATGTTATATTAACCAAATCCTGGATTAGCATATACAGTATCAGCAGAAAAAATCGTAGTTATTCACCAAAGAAAATTTATACAGTATATCTAATCTTAAATAGAAAAAAACATTTGAAAGTCCACAAACTCTTAATGTATCATCTATACAAAAAAGATGTTCTTGTACTGTATACACTTCACATAGAGAGAATGTGCAACACTAATACAGGATAAGCAATAAGGACTGAGAAAAGGTACCAACAGATAAATCGCAATCACCCAGCGCTTCAACACTTTAGAAATATAGATCATATATAGATATAATGAACAGCTGCTGCATAAAATCATAAAACATAAAATCAAAGATGCATATCACCTTCACAAACAAATCAAGGTAAATATCCACAAGCAGCGCTAAAGTGACTCCTATATAAGGGTCACTAGAATAAGATATAACACTCAGTCCATCAAATGTCCGTAGGATGTTTAATAGGACTTTATATAAACATAAATCATCAATGTCCACATAGGATCCAAAAATGGGGTGGCCACCCGTGCTGGAGCTGGAAAATAAATCCCTTCACCTCACCAAGTGCACCTCTCCCTATGGAAACTCACTTACCAGATACTGGCAAGAAATGAACCCTTCTACGGAGGCCCTCCGTAGAAGTCTGTGTATGACGAAATGCATAAGGGCGTGAGCAACACGGTCACCAGGGCAATGGGACGCTAAGCGGCAGCCTCGGCAATATTTGCGGATTTCTGGACACTGACGAGCGGGACGGAGGCCCGATTAACAACACGGAACAGGATATTCTGCTTTTTTCAAGTGGCGATTGAGATGTGGTCAGTCCGGATGAGCCGTGGAGATTAACTATTCAGTTAATTTGGGTTCAGGAGGATATATTAGTACAGTCAGTATATAGAATGTAGAGTGAGGAGGAGGATATATCAGTACAGTCAGAATATAGAAATTAGAGTGCAGTGGAGGAGGATATATCAAGAGAATGTAGAGTGTGGAGGATATATATATGTGTGGTTGTGATATACAGTACACTGTAAGACACCTGATTCTGCAACTGGTCTGGAAGCTTTTCTAGCAACTGTCTTTCCCATCATTGGCGGTCTTCCTGCCAAACAAAGACGCCAATACGTTCATAATATGAAAACATTGCACACCCAAATATCCATACTGTCACCTCAGTTATTGCATTTGCTTAATGTACATTTTCTATACCTTGATTAAATCAACAGAATATATCTCCCACAATAACAAAATATGAGTTTTTCTTTCTTTGATATTACAAGTTGTGTGGTGGTGTCGCTGTAATTTACTAAAGCAAATTATTAGGTAGAAATAAAAAAATGATACAATATTTGATTATAATTTAACAGAACTGTTTTAGTATTTTAGAAATGCATTTCCTTTTGCTTCAATTTATAAAAAAAAGTCACGCATTTATTTATATACGTTTGTCCTTTTATTTTGATAAAAAAAAATCACAAATATACATACCTGATTGATGTGGAATTAGGAATTTTCCTGCATGCAATGGGCTTCTATTTTTCATGAATTGGTATTTACCTTGCAAATTGAACATGTTCTAATTCTCTAGTAAATCATTTGACCCTGATTTACTAAATGATTTTTACTTTTCAAAGTGAAAATCCATTTCTCTTAGTAAATGAGGAAAAACAAGTGAAAACACACTTTCTTTTCGTACATCACGGGACACAGAGCCATAAATCCTAACGTATGGGTTATATAGCCACCTTAAGGTTAAGGACACTGGCAACCAGTCAGAATTGATGCCCCCCTATATAACCCCTCCCACACAGGAAGTACCTCCGTTTTTTCGCCAGTGTCTAAAGGTGATGGTCACTGTGGATAGTGTCTCCACATTTTTCTTATTTTCTCTTCAAAAGAAGACAGATGCTATTTACCCCGATCAAAGATCATTGAATCCAAGGGGCTAGCTATCAGATCTATCTTAAACAGTCAATGGACTAAAAAGATGGTAGCTGAGCCTCAGGAAGCAGATACAAAGTTTTGCCTGTAATGCTGTCCTTTTTAGGCGCTGGACCCTGGGTTCCGGACCCTTGGAATACCAAACCCCAAAGGCGCTCTATGCAGGGTGCTCCACAGGTCCAAGGCTGTGGCCCCTTTTATATAGGGGACCCAGTCCTTGAAGGTCGCCAAGACAAAGCTCGCCATGATGGGTGAATATTGGATTCCTGTTTCAAAACAGAATCCTGCGGCTGGACTGGTGAGTCTATTTTAAAATATTTACTTATTCAGCAAACCATAAAGGTAAAATTCCTAAGATAATTGCAAATTGTAAATATTTTATGCACTGTTCCTTTTAAAAGATAATAGAGACCATGTGCCATATGTATCCCTCCATGAGGTGGATGTTATGCTTACAAGTTACATCTTGTTGAGGCTGTTATGGGATTGTTGCAAAGCTTGATTTAAATCATTGTTTCTTTGCCTATTGTTTCACATTGTGTTTTATCCTGAGCTGATCACCTCAATAGTATCAGCCGTGACAAACAAGATTCAGCCTAAGCTGCTCTCACCCCATATGTTTGTTGTGTTCGCCCTGACGCATAAGCGTCCACGTGTGCTTCTCTGCCTTGATAGCGTGTCTATGGCGTAGGCCTATTCGCGCATGGGGGAATTATTCGCCTTTAAGTACAGGCTTACGCCGCATGGAGGGCGTGTTCTAATGCAATTGGCGTGCACATGGACGCCATGTACCACGCCACACATGCATAAATAGATGCGTTCTGTAAGGAACTGTCTTCAACACACTAGCCTCTGTCATAGGCTGAAAGGGACACAGAGTCCTGTATCTGTGGATAATTAGTGCTGTGTGCATTAGGCTGTATAAGCTTGGCACTAACCTCGAGTACACTTCAAGATAGTACCTCAAGTTTGTCTTGCTTTAAAGCAATGTCTGCCTGAAAAAAGCACAGTTGTAAAAGGCACTGTGATGCCACCGTCAGGCCTTGAAGGTCCTAGCCGTGTTTCCACTGTGTCTACTCCTCCTGAAGAGCCAGAGGCATCTTGCCAATTTGAGCCATTACGGTTGTCAGGCATAGTAGCTACTCCTAGTACTTCTGCCACAACCCATGTCACTAAGGACGATTTGGCTGTGGCATTGGCCAGCCTTGAGGGTAGAATTGCTGGTATAATTGCAGCATCTCAAGGGAAGAAACGTGATAGATCGACCTCACCTGAGCCACCCCCTGAGTCAGTTCAGGATTAGGCAGAGGATGTGGAAGAAGTAGCTGATGGTGACCCTATGGAAGGTCAAGCTGAGGTTTCCACTTCTGAGGAGTCAGGGTCAGAGGAGTCTCTATCTACCTCTAAGACCCAGAGATGGTTTATTCAGTCTCTTACTGAAATGGTCCAGTCTGGATACAAATTTCCTCCCCTAGAGACAGCTGACGTCTCTTTGTCCTCTCTATGCTCATTGGGCCCTACTCATAGTCCGCAGATGTTTCCCATAAATCCGCTCTTGGAGCAAGAAATGTATAAAGACTGGGACCATCCTGATAGGAATTTTGTTCCTCTCAAAAGGTTTTCATTATTGTATCCTATGGAGGAAATTTTACTAAGAAATTTCTGCGATAAACAAGAGTTTAACCTGTCCTGTGCATAATGCCCAGGTTTTTAAAGATCCAGCAGATAAAAAGTTGGAATCTTTATTGAAAGCCTCCTTTGCTGTTGCAGGTTCTGCGATACAACCAGCAGTAGCAGCCATAGGAGTGTGTCAGTCTTTGAAAGACCGTATGAAGCTAGTGGTCAAGACAGTTTCTTCTCAAGGAGATTCTATGGGAGATCTGTCAGATCTACCTCACACTTTATGTTTTGCAGTGGATGCTCTTACGGACTCCATAAGGCAAATATCCCGATTTGCGCTGATATTAGTGCATATGCGCAGAATCCTTTGGGTAAAATATTGGATCTCAAAGCTTTAAACCAGTTTCTGAACATTCATACTTTCCGGATGGAGTCAATTCGTTCAGTAGTAGCCTCCCTGCAGGGAGAGGAATTTCTAGCATCCACAGACATCAAGGATGCATATCTTCACGTGCCTATATTCCAGGCTCATCAGAGGTTCCCACGCTTTGCAATTGAGAACTGTCATCTTCAGTTTGTGGCCCTGCCCTTCGGGCTAGCCACAGCTCCAAGAGTCTTCACAAAGATCCTAGCTCCATTATTGGCTGTTCTAAGGTCCCAAGGGATATCTATAATAGGATATCTTGATGATCTATTACTAAGCCAAAATGTCCATCAGACAGTACAGTTCTTAGAACGTATGGGTGGGATACTGAACTTGGTAAAGTCAGCATTACAGCCGATCCGGCGCCTGAAATATGTGGGTCTTCTTGTGTACACAGCACAGGCAAAGATATTCTTGCCAGCAAGAAAGGTCGCAGACCTGAAGGATCAGGTTCGG
The DNA here is from genome assembly GCF_965119305.1 of Pelophylax lessonae. Taxonomy (NCBI): domain Eukaryota; kingdom Metazoa; phylum Chordata; class Amphibia; order Anura; family Ranidae; genus Pelophylax; species Pelophylax lessonae. The sequence goes on along the minus strand of NC_138776.1, from coordinate 56,459,576 downwards.
TCCGAAGTAAGGCTGAGATATCCTTCTATACGTCTTTGCATGATGTTACTAGGGAAGATGGTGTCTGCATTCAAGTCAATTCCTTATGCTTAATTCCATGCCAGACCCTTACAGAACAACATTCTGTCTGCCTGGACCAGAAAGGTTCAGTCTCTAGAGAAATCTAGAGAAAGGGAAATCCTTTCTTCCAGTGACTTGGAAATTAGTCACTACAGATGCCTGTCTCTCCGGCTGGGAAGCGGTTATGGAGTAGGCCACTGTGCAGGGGAAATGGTCTTGGGTAGAGAAAGGTCTCCCCATGAACATTTTGGAAATTTGAGCAGTCAGTCTGGCTTTGAAATTCTGGATGTCCAGGCTTTATGGTCACCCTGTCATGGTACAATCCGACAATGCCATGGCTGTGGCTTATATCAACCATCAAGGAGGCACAAGGAGTCGGTCAGCCCAGAAATAGGTGGCCTTCATCCTGTCATGGGCAGAGAAGTTTGTGCCATGCCTGACAGCAGTTTTTATTCTGGGAATAGCGAACTGGCAGGCAGAATTTTTGATTCGTCAACAGATGTTTTCAGGGGAATGGTCCGTACGCCCCAAGATTTTTCAATCAATCTGCCTATGCTGGGGGGGGGGGGGGGGTACCAGATGTAGATCTATTGGCATCCAGGTTCAACAACAAGTTGAAGAAATTTGTGTCCAGGACCAGGGATCCACTCGTAGTCGGAGTGGATGCTTTGGTGACTCCTTGGGAGGAGTATTCCCTGATATATGCCTTTCCTCTGGTGCAGCTGATACTGTGTCTATTGCGCAGAATCCAGCTAGAGGGGAAACCAGTGATTCTGGGAGCTCGGGCATGGCCGAGGAGGGTTTGGTTTGCACAAATCCAGAGATTGGCAGTGATGAGGCCTTGGGCCCTTCCACTGCGTCCAGACCTACTCTCTCAAGGTCCGATATTCCACCTTGCTGTACAGTCTCTAAATTTGACAGCTTGACTATTGAAGCCTTAATCTTGAAGGAGCGGGGTGTATCTGACCCTGCAGTTTATGCACTGATAAATGCTATAAAACCAGTCTCTAGAAGCATTTATTACAGAATCTGGAAATCCTACATTGCCTGGTGTGAGGCCAGGAAATGGCATCCCCCCAATTATATCATCTGGAGAATTCTTGCTTTCCTTCAAGCAGGGGTAGATATGAAGTTAGCCTTGAGCACTATCAAAGGGCAGATTTCAGCCTTATTGGTTTTCTTCCAGGAACCGATCACTTGTTATGTTTGGGAATGTTACGTTTGTTTCTGCCTGTGAAGCCACCATTTTGTCCTTGGCATTTAAATTTGGTTTTAGCAATTTTACAAAAACAGCCTTTTGAGCCTCTGGGGTAAGTTCCCCTGTTTTTAAAACCAGAAAACTGATCTTTTTGATTGCGATAACTTCAGCTAGAAGGGTATCGGAACTAGCAGCTCTTTCTTGTAAAGAGATATTCTTGATATTTCATCAAGATAGGATGATTTTACGTCCACACCCAGGTTTTTTGCCCAAGGTGTTATCCGCCTTTCATTTGAATCAGGACATTATACTACCTTCTTTTTTTCCAGATCCTCACCCAGAGGAGGAACAGTTATTGCATTCTCTTTATGTAATGCGTGCACTTAAGTTTAACTTAGAGAAATCAGCTTGGATTGTAAGACGAAAGCTTGTTTGTGCTGCCAGAAGGCCCCAGGAAGGGGTTGGCAGCATCTAAATCTATTATTTCTTTTTGGATTTGCCAGGTTATTACCCAGGCGTATGATTTATTAGGGAAAGTTACACCTTTTCCTGTGAAGGCACATTCTACCAGAGGAGTGGTTGCCTCTTGGGCACATCGCCATCAAGCCTCTATGGCTCAGATTTTCAAGGCCGCGACCTGGTCGCCGGTGCATATGTTCACTCGTTTCTATCGAGTGGATGTTGGGATCCAGGAGGAATCTGCATTTGGCCACAGTGTTCTGCAGGCAGCGGTGTAATCCTTTTTTTGGGGTCAGATGGCGGTATTTTGTGGTGTCCCCTCCCCTCAGATGCATTGCTTTGGGACATTCCATACGTTATGATTTATGGCTCTGTGTCCTGTGATGTACAAAAAGAAAAATGTATTTTTTTTTTCCATAAAAAGTTTTTATTGAAAGTCAATGAATACAATGAAAAAGAAGCAGCATGATAGCACTTGGAACAAATGTTTCTATCATAAGAACAGCAAATGAAAAATGTTGTGGTACAAGCCATACTGCATAACATACATGTATAATCCTCATAGACAGTTCCAGAGACCTAGCTCCTGTGGACTGAGCGGATGCTCTCCCACCTGCTACTAGATCAACGGAAATAGTCTGTACAGGAAAGTCAAGTTATTATAAATATGTTACGTTTTCTCAAGAAAACCAAAGGAAATGGTGAGGATTAGCCAGGTTGAGGTATGCCAAAAGACAGTACTCGAGGGAGCCCGCACATAGGTGTATAAATGTTGAGGAAGCTTGAGTAGAAAAGCTGATTGGTGGCGTGAAGAGGTTGTATGTCATGTGTATGGCCCGAGAGAAGGCCTAGAAGCGAGAGTTAGAGAAAAATCAATTTCTTGAAGTACATCATGGGACACAGAGGTCTCTCCCCTCTTTTATGGGGTCTTTATTGCTTGCTACAAAACTGAGGTATTTTCTGTTGGGGAGGGGTTATATAGGGGGGCATCTATTCCGATTAGTTGCCAGTGTCCTTCACCTAAAGATGAATATATAACCTACACGTTATGATTCATGGCTATGTGTCCTGTGATGTACTTCAATAAATGTATTTTACAGGTAAGTCTGTATTAAAAAAATCAATTTTTTCAGTTAATACCCAATTACTGTATATGCAAGGAAATTTAAAACAAAATTGATTTTTGTTTGCATATTGGTGAATGTGGAGCTAATTTCAATCATCAAGTCATGCAGAAGCATAAATCATTTTGTTAATTTTTTTGTACATTATTGAATATTCTTTGTAAAATGAATTTTTACTTTGCTTTACCTCATGTGCTTTGCAAAGCAAAAACTTACTGGAAAGTGAAATGCTTTGCTTCTTTAGTAAATCAGCCACAATGTCTAGATTTAATGTAATAGATAATTTCTATTGAAATCTAAACTGAGCCCAACAACTGAGCTAAATATACAGTTGAGTTACACATATGTGGCCTGTCCAATCTACCAAAGGGTTTAATGCTGTTTGGCCACTTTTGTGATTAATATATTTAGCCCTTCACAGTTCCTGGCCATGATAAGGAAATTATTATTAGAAGACCAAACACAGAGCACAATGACAGATTGTACAGTAGCCTTTCTAAACCAGTGTTCCATAGAACCCCAGGGTTCCTCCAGAGGTAGCTAAGGGGTTCCTTGAGCAGTGAGCAACTTCTGCCTCTGACACCAATGATCCTTTTAGCTATCAGTACAGGAGAATTATTCACAATGACCACAACTGTAAGAAGCAGTGACCTTCACACTAATGTATTTTGAGATGTATATATAGAGTTATTAGGAGGGGTTCCCTGACCCGGAAAATTATTTCAAGGGTTCCTCAATATTAAAAAGGATGAGAAAGGCTGGTGTAGCATAGAATAGAATAAATAAATAAGGAATACATTTATTTTATAATGAAGTTAGAACAACCAACAAATGTATGCAATCATTCTCTCCACATCAAGCTTTCGGAAAGTCTTTTTGATACTGATCCAAATGAAAGTCTATAACTGCCAGCATCTGTTGTTTCAATTTGTGCATACATATGCACTGTCCTTCATGACAATCCACAAAAAAAATCCCCCAGTACCAAAGTCTTCCTTATTAGACACCAACACATTTCAAGGAACTTGCCCTTTTCCTTACAGCCACCAATGTACAGTCGTGCAAAAAAATAAGTATACCCAATTGAATTGATTGACTTTTTCATCATAGTTGACCATACAAGCATTAGATCTTAACTCAAAAGGTGCCTAAAGATAAAGCTGATATTAAACACAAAAATTGCCTTTTTATTACTTTATTAAAAAAAAAAAAAAAAAAGATGTAATGGGGTGTAGTGTGGCAATGATAAATACACCCTTGACCTCAGAAACTAGAATTGCCCCCCTTGGTGGAAATTATATCTTGTAGGTGTTTCACGTTACTACCTACCAGTGTGAAAAATATTTCTGGGTTTCCTAGCATGAGCTTCCCACTTCCGATTCTGCCACAACATTTCAATGGGATTCAAATCAGTGCTTTAACTAGGTCAGTCCACAACCCTCAATTTCTTGGATTGTGCATTTGCTACTGTGCTAGGGATCGTTGCTGTGTTGGAAGAATAATTTCTGGTTCAACTTAAACTTTTATAAAATGGCTTTACTTTCTGATCCCACACACTCTGATATGATGCAGAATTCATAGTTGATGACTGCAAGCTACCCAAACCCTGAGGTAGCAAAGGATTTTCAGACCATAACATTTCCACTGCCATGCCTTCATTTGATATGAGATTCTTTTCCTGAAATACTGTCTTTGGTTTGTGTTAAACATGTCTACTGTCTGTGGGGTAATGTAGTGTAGTGTCTGTGGGGTAATGAAGTCTACATCACATTTTTTCAGAAGGCCTGTTCTTTGCCTACATGTTAAAACTGTAGACTTTCTCTAATGTTCTTTTTGGACATCAAAGGCTTTTTCCTGGAACACCTCCCATACAGGAGAAAGATTGTTCTCATTGTAGATGCATGCAATTTAGATTCGCCTTCAGATTCTGCATTTAAATTTTGGGGTTCTTGAAAAAAAATGTTTAGTATCAATATGCTGGTCTGGTCAGTCTGGAAAAATTGTTTGAAATCCACAGTACGCTGCTTGTAGATTATTTTCCTTGGGGTAGAATGTATGATTTCATCTAATTTGGTGATCTTCTTAAATCCCTTGCCAGATTCATGGGCATCCACAGCCTTATTTTTAAGGAGTTTAGAGAGCCATTTTGATCTCGTCATCACAACGCCACCCCAAAAGTCATTAGCAAAGTTACCACCACACTAGATATCTGAGGTTTAAATAAGACAGGTTCCACCTTCTGTACTTCCTACGGAGGTTCTAAGTATTGGCACCTCATCTGGATAACCTGATTTTAATTACATAGATTTGAAGTGGTGTTAAGCGTAGAGGTGTAATTATTGTTGCCATGTGACAAATGTTTTTTTAACTTTGAACTCTCATGGGTCTCCTGTGCATACAGATGGAGAGCAAAATATTTTATGGGATGATTTTGCAATTGCAATTTTGGTAGTGATGAGGGGATGTTAATGTACTGCTGCTGTTCTTCTACAGAACACATGCTTCTTCCTTAATCCCCTTGAAAAGTGCCCAAAATAAACTAAATTAAAAGAGTGAATGAAAAAAAAAAGTAATAGGAGGGTATACACTTAGCACCCAGAATGTGACATACCACAAAGAATGAGAGGAATAGAAGAGAAGAGAACACCTGAACCAGTGAACAGAAAGGACATATCGTAGATACCACGCTATAGTCAGCAAATAGACATTAAATAGACCCACCAGCTGGCAAAATCCACTTAGATAAAAAATAGTCCCAAAATAAATGCAGCAAGATCTAAAAGGGGGAGCAATGCATCCGATCCAGAGCCCGAGAGCAGAAGACAAGAAATCGATCAAAGATTTCAAATAGAGTAGTAGAATGGGGGAATGCCCAAATGGCTAACAAAAGCATGAGCTCACAGCTGTCAGAAATGAAAAGGAAGAACCAAATGGAATTCTAGTGAATAAAACCAATGCTCAACACAGTACATCAAGGAACAGCAGCCTGATCTTTTCCATATAAGGCCCCTTTCACACTAGTGCGACTTGTCCCGCGATTTTGGACCGCAAAATCGCATGACAAGTCGTTTTCCATTATTTTCAATGAGCCCCATTCATATCAGTGCGTTTTGAAGTCGCACCTACTTCAAAGTAGTTCCTGCACTACTTTGGCATGATTTGAATGCGTTTTGAGGTATATAGCCCTGAGCCATTGCTCAAAATCTTGCGGTAAAATCACGTTGCATAAGTGTGAAAGGGGCCTAAACCATGGGAACCTTTTAATGTCTCTTCAGTCTACATCCGGGTAATGTTTGCTGCAGAGGTTAAGCTTAGATGATGTGAATTTGTCTGTTAAGGTAAGCCTTGTTTAGTAATAGGTGTAACAGGCTGCTGTTCCTTGATGTACTGTGTTGAGCATTAGTTTTATTCACTAGAATTCCATTCCATTTGGTTCTTCCTTTTAATTTCTGACAGCTGTGAGCTCATGCTTTTGTTAACCATTTGGGCATTCCCCCATTCTACTATATTATTTAAGATCTTTGATCGATTTCTCATCTTCCGCTCTCGGGCTCTGGATCGGATGCATTACTCCCCCTTTTATTTTGTAAGATAGAGGGAATCAGCGCTCTAATCCTTAAAAGCGATGGACCACCCAATAGTAAAAAACGAATTAAAAAATTGAAGTTCAAAAATGTGCAAAGTTGATCATGGGGTGATAAACTAAAAACAATGTCACTGATGTGATATAAATATAAGAAGTATGGATATATTTATATCACATCAGTGACATTGTTTTTAGTTTATCCCCCCATGATCAACTTTGCACATTTTTGAACTTCAATTTTTTAATTAGTTTTTTTACTATTGGGTGGTCCATCGCTTTTAAGGATTAGAGCGCTGATTCCCTCTATCTTACAAAATATTGTGGTACGTGGTGATACTACTGAATTAGCTGCTTGATCCTAGGTGTTCCACTACATCTTTACCCATTTCCCTCATTTTTTCTTACGTCTTATACCTACTTGTAGCGCATAGGTCTATCCCCTTTATACTCCCCCTTTTAGATCTCTTTTAATTTAGATTATTTTGAGCACTTTGTCTTCATTGGTCACTCTTTCTTTGACACACATGCATCTATGACACCTGATATCTTTATTACCCAAATTAAGGGTTCTTTAGCACTCGGTTGGTTTTACACTTTTTTCCTATACACAGGTATATCACTTTTATATATATAATTCTTGTGCATCACCACCTGGGTCTTTCGTGGTATATTTTGTCTTATCCAGTATCATATATAATTCTAGCTATTTTATATACAGGCGCTAAATCCATATCACCCATCATAACACTATGTTTGAAGATTGTCTTTTTGTTTTTATTGATTGGTAAGTAAAGACATAGATAGTTAATCTCACTTAATGGGGTGGTTGATCTTTTTCCCTTCCCCCCATCCTTCAACCTGTTTGAAGTCCTCCCCCCCTTTGATCTGCCACATTCTGACTCCCCACATCCCCAGTTTAAAAAAAAAAAAATTCCCCTTTTTATGATGTATTGATACATTTGTTTTGGTTAAATGTTGCACATGCTGTATATTTAACTGTTTTGTTTTATTGCAGATATCATAATATTCTGAAAGTCTATTTAATGCTTATATATGACTTGGACCCTGAGGAAGCTGTTACAGTGAAACACGTCGGTCCATTAGTAGCACATTCTTTGGATTGCAGATATACTGTCATATTTATATAAGTAGAGAAATTATATGCATAAATTTTATATTTTTTGTATTTTAATAAATGTTATTTTCTTTCTAACCTGTGGCTCTTAATGTTCATAATATATAGGCACATTCAAATCCCCATTTCCAGGGTTTGGTAGATATCAATCCTGGCCACACCGTTACTCTAAAATATCTCTATAATAACTATATATACCTAGGAAAATGTGCACAATTCCACCGGGACTCCTATCAGGCCCTTGACTGATAATATCTGTTTGTACATTGGATGTAGGTATTAATATTAATTTTTTCTTATATACAACTTGAATTATTTCTATACTGGTATGCATCTATATACTTATGGTTATTGTAATATGCTGTTCTCTGCTCGGTTCTGGTTCTCTTATTTACCTACAGGTTTAGCACACTATACTGTTTGGGGAGGGCATTTCTCATAACCCCCCAAAAAGAAGACTACTGAGTGTAGAGTACGGAGAGGAGAAGGATACATCGAAACAGTCAGTATATAGAATGTATAGTGTGGAGGAGGAGGAGGATATATCAGTACAGTCAGTATATAGAATGTATAGTGTGGAGGAGGAGGAGGGTAAATCAGTACAGTGACAGTCAGTATATAGAATGTAGAGTCAGGAGGAGGAGGAGGATATATCAGTACAGTTAGTATATAGAATGTAGAGTGTGAAGGAGAAGGAGGAGGATATATCAGTACAGTCAGTATATAGAATGTAGAGTGTGGAGGGGGAGGAGGATATATCAGTACAGTCAGTATATAGAATGTAGAGTGTGGAGGGGGAGGAGGATATATCAGTACAGTCAGTATATAGAATGTAGAGTGTGGAGGAGGAGAAGGAGGAGGATATTTAGGTACAGTCGGTATATAGAATATAGAGTGTGGAGGAGGAGGAGGATATATCAGTACAGTCAGTATATAGAATGTAGAGTGTGGAGGAGGAGGATATATCAGTACAGTCAGTATAAAGAATGTAGAGTGTGGAGGAGGAGGAGGAGGATATATCAGTACAGTCAGTATATAGAATGTAGAGTGTGGGGGAGGAGGAGGATATATCAGTACAGTCAGTATATAGAATGTAGAGTGTGGAGGAGGAGGAGGATATATCAGTAAAGTCAGTATATAGAATGTAGAGTGTGGAGGAGGAGGATATATCAGTACAGTCAGTATAAAGAATGTAGAGTGTGGAGGAGGAGGAGGAGGATATATCAGTACAGTCAGTATATAGAATGTAGAGTGTGGGGGAGGAGAAGGATATATCAGTACAGTCAGTATATAGAATATAGAGTGTGGAGGAGGATATATCAGTACAGTTAGTATATAGAAGGTAGAGTGTGGATAAGGAGAAGGAGGAGGGTATATCAGTACAGTCAGTATATAGAATGTAGAGTGTGGAGGAGGAGGAGAATATATATGTACAGTCAGTATAAAGAATGTAGAGTGTGGAGGAGGAGGATATATCAGTACAGTCAGTATATAGAATGTAGAGTGTGGAGGAGGAGGGTATATCAGTACAGTCAGTATATAGAATGTAGAGTGAGGAGGAGGAGGATATATCAGTACAGTCAGTATATAGAATGTAGAGTGTGGGGAGGAGGAGGATATATCAGTACAGTCAGTATATAGAATGTAGAGTGTGGAGGAGGAGGATATATCAATACAGTCAGTATATAGAATGTAGAGTGTGGATAAGGAGGAGGAGGAGGATATATCAGTACAGTCAGTATATAGAATGTAGAATGTGGAGGAGGAGGAGAATATATCAGTACAGTCAGTATATAGAATGTAGAGTGTGGAGGAGGAGGAGGATATATCAGTGCAGTCAGTATATAGAATGTAGAGTGAGGAGGAGGAGGATATATCAGTACAGTCAGTATATAGAATGTAGAGTGTGGGGAGGAGGAGGATATATCAGTACAGTCAGTATATAGAATGTAGAGTGTGGAGGAGGAGGATATATCAATACAGTCAGTATATAGAATGTAGAGTGTGGATAAGGAGAAGGAGGAGGGTATATCAGTACAGTCAGTATATAGAATGTAGAATGTGGAGGAGGAGGAGAATATATCAGTGCAGTCAGTATATAGAATGTAGAGTGTGGAGGAGGAGGATATATCAGTACAGTCAGTATAAAGAATGTAGAGTGTGGAGGAGGAGGATATATCAGTACAGTCAGTATATAGAATGTAGAGTGTGGAGGAGGAGGGAGATGAGGAGGAGGAGGATATATTAGTACAGTCCGTATATAGAATGTAGAGTGTGGAGGAGAATTTGGAGTGTACTATATGCTGGTGCTGTAAGAATATAGAATATAGTTTGTGAAGAATATATACTTTTTGCTGTTTTTCTTCTGTCTGCTCTACGTGGAGCTCCTGCATCCATTAATATGGGACCTTTACGTAATCCTGACAAAAATACACAATTATAGAAATTACATAAAAAATTTTTTGTGAAATTCAGTCAGTTTGGGCTTTCTGCACTCAACTATTACTAAAGGTCTATTTTACTCATTTACCAATGGTACTTTTAGTACAACAAGAATGTTTCTGGAAATTAAATTCAATTTTGTGATAATGAAGTAATAGAACATTTTTTGTTTTTTTTTTGCAGTTGTAAAGGCAGTTATGGTTTATTATTTTAACTAATTTGATTTGTTTAGGAACTACAATTGTAGGATGCTGACAAGAAAGCACCGCCAACTCAGACACTCTGCGGGCAGAAGTAATAGCCACCAGAAAGGAAACCTTCTGGGATAACAAAAGCAAACATATGTCCCTAATATTCTTAAAAAGGAGGCTTTTGAAGAACAGACAAAACCAAATTCACCCACAGAGGCAAAGGGGATCTTCTAGGAGGAGCCAGATGATGCACCCCTTGAATAAAGGTGCGAATCAAGGAATTAGCAGCCATGAATTAAATAGAATTTCATTCCTCTCAATTTTTTGAGATGGGACACCTATCAGCAAAAGTATGTAGGCATAGGACACACCCCATACCACACTCCCTTATAGGAGAAATATACCAAAAAAAATGGTTTGTTAAACCCACAAGTTTGCTTTGTTTTTTACCACTACTATTCCTTTATACTGACTTTTGACATTTACATATGCAGCAATTTAGAAACTGCATATAAGGTTTGGCACTGGGAAACACCTTTTGAAAGATAAAAAGTGAGTTTTATATACAATTATATAAATCAGACCAAAATGAGGGACAAATGAGGAGGAAAGAGGGACAGATGGAGGGACAGATGCTCCAATTCAGGGACAGTCCCTAAAAATCAGGGACAGTTGGGACCTATGAAATTTACAGTTTAATTCTACCTTAATCTACAGTCAGTGATAAAGGACATACACCAGTGTAATACTGAGGAAAAAATGCAGTTTTGGTTCTTTACTGTCATTAGTTACTAAATGATTTCAAATACAATTTAGTTTATCAAACTCTTCTTTGTGTTGATTTTTTTATTTGATCTTTTCTCATTTACAGTGAGGGAAAAAAGTATTGGATCCCCTGCTGATTTTGTACGTTTGCCCACTGAAAAAGAAATGATCTGTCTATAATTTCAATGCTAGGTTTATTTTAACAGTGAGAGACAGAATAACAACAAAAATATACAGAAAACCTCATTTAAAAAAAGTTATAAATTGATTTGCATTTTGATGAGTGAAAAAAATATTTGACCCCTTCGCAAAACATGACTTAGTACTTGATTGGCAATCACAGAGGTCAGACGTTTCTTGTAGCTGGCCACCAGGTTTGCACACACCTCAGGAGGGATTTTGTCCCTCACTGTAGTAAGACCCCATTCACACATGGGCGATGCTACTTGCTGGGGCGACCTATGAAGTTGCGGTGCACAGCGTGCACCGCGACCTTGGCGCGTCATGCACGGACTTCATATCATTGAAGTCAATGCAGGTCGCCTCCAGGTCGCCCCAAAGTAGTACAGGACCCTTTTTCTGAGTCGGAGCGACTTGTGTCGCTCCTATTAGAACGGGTCCTGTGCTAATCAATGGCAGGCGACCCACCGCGACTTGTCAGGCGACCAAGTTGCCTGACAAGTCTCGCTAGTGTGAATGGGGACTTAAAGTTAAACAGAAAAGGTCACAATCAGCTAAAAAGAACTGAGTATATACAAAACAACAACAAGGATCCCGCAGGTGGCGCAACAATAGATGGGTTTTATTAAGAACCATTTACACCAACAGCTCCACTATGACCCTTTAATATGCCCCCAGTTCAGGCAGTTCTACATTTTACTTCTTAGTGTCCCAGTAATGGTATAAACCTGACGATATTAAATCAGGATGTTGAAATATATACTGCAGCAAAGTGTCCGCAGATGGGACAACGCACAACAACTGAAAATGGCAAAAATCCTCCCATATGCAACCTTGTCAGCCAGAAATTAGAACCAACAAAAAACATCAATAACTAATGTATACACAGAACCAAATCTCATTGATGCTTTAGCCCCCGTTCACACCAGTGCGGCTTTAAAATAGCGCTACTTCAGTGCGATTTCAAAGCCGCACATCAGTGCAATTTGCACTGCCGATTTCATTGCAGAAGGCTATGCAAGTTGCAATGAAATCGGTAAACAGTGTTGCAGGAACCTTTTTTATAATCACTGCGACATGATTGGCGGCGATAAGAACTGTTCTGTTGTCGGCAATGGGGTGCGACTTGTCATGCAATTTGGAACTGTCAAATTGCATGACAAGTTACACTGGTGTGAATTAAAGCTGAACTCTCAGATAAGCAATAATCAGAGTCCTGTATACTCTTCCTTGAATCTCGGTGAGCTTTGTGCATTTTTTCCAGATCTGTGCATTAATCCAGTGTGAAACTTTTCCTAAAATAAAGACCACTCACTGCTGCTCACTCTCCTTGTGCAGAGTGACTGGTCTTGTCTCCGCCTGCATCTTTTATTAAACTAATAATTACAGCATTTTGAGGAAAAACAAAAAAAGCATGAAAATTGTTCCTGATTCACAATACATAGAGCAAACTAAATGTCATCCAGTATGGTCTACTTAAAATAAATGTAAAGTCCTCCATTGTATACATTCGTTCATGTCATAATAATGAGTGCATCTATAAAATTAAGTTCAAATCTTCGGTTATATAACGTACATAAAAAACAGACCCAAGGGGTCACCTACCTGGATGTTAAGCAATCCCTCTTATAGACTGAGTAGCATTTGAGAGATCCAGACTCTCCTGAAGCATCTGAAGTCCTTTCATGCATACCAGACATGGCAAAAGACAACAGCAGCTGCTTCACCAAGACACACTAACCTGAATATAGAGGCCAATTATGTAGTTAGAACCAGCAACACTTACTATGCGATGTGCAGGTGACTGGAGCGAAGACCTTCCAGGTACTTATCAGATAGAGTCCTATATCCTGGAGAGTAAATGACAACATCAGTCAAAACAAAAAATAGGACAGATTATTTTGCATTTTTTCCAATTTCCAATCTTATGGTGGGGAATACACTTGTCACAGAAAGACTGATCTTTACCTACTTAATAAAACCTTTGATGATGATGGATGTGGCTTCACCATAGCACTAGAACTAAAGAGCTTAAACAATGCCTTTACTCACCTGAATGATGTTCTGAAAGTCCTTCTTCTTCTCAGGGTAGGAATGCCACCACCAGGGATTCCATCTGCCATTGACACCAAAACCTTCATCTGTGTTATCTTCCTGAGGCTGCACTTTGTCACACAAACTGTAATCTAATGAGTCTGAGCGTATGTAAGTGCGTTGAGGAACGACAAGTTTCTGCAACTGTAAAACAAAAGATATGGGATGTTAGGTTATGCAGATTCCTAGTTATTGGATTTGCTGTCGTTGTTCTTAGTGGAAAACTGCCCTTTAGTTCCTGGCCAAACTGAACCCCTGTGTGTGTCACCAAGATAGGAAATGAGGAAAGATCTGCAGCCTGTGAAAAGTGTTGTAACTCTTCTTCTTACATTGGGCAGCTACATAGTACTGCAGGGTGGGGGATTTAGGATTAGGATGTGCTTTACTTTTTTTCAGTAAATCAGTTCCTTTTTATGTGCTTAGTGACGTGTTAAGTTTGTCCAGAGTTGACAAACTTGATGAACTCTACAACCTGCTCTAACTTTAGAACATGATTTAAGGTACCTTGCTCTCAGTTAGCTCATCCTCCGGTTTCATCAGGACCACACTCTTGTCGACAGCGCGCAGTGCACAAAAAGAGCCACCATTGGCTTGCAGTTGCATTTTAACATCTGATTTGGGTAATACTTTCGTCTCGGAGAACTTCAAGCTGACCTGAAACACAAATAGTAGTATAAAAAGCATAAAAAGTAATTATCACCTCTGCAAACTCACAGATTTATTAAAGTTGACCTGTCATTAAAATTCACACTTTAGATGAATTAACAGGGCAATATAGGAATTACCTGTAGAAAAAAGCCCCAATGTCTTGCAATGAAAGAAAGAAAACTGTTACTCTAGAGCAGTGGTCTCCAAACTGTGGCCCAGGGGCTGGATAATGCCCTTTGCTTACCTTGACTCTATTCCTCCCGCTGACTCCAACAATAGGGCATAATTCCTGTTACTGATGTCAATAGGGTGCTATTTCTCCCAATGACACAAAAAATGGTGCGCTATTCCTTTCACAGACACCAACGATGGGACACTATTCCTTCTACTGACACCAATGATGGGAAACCATTCCTCCCACTGACACCAACAATGGGGCACCCTTCCTCCCACTGACACCAATGATGGGGCACCCTTCCTCCCACTGACACCAATGATGGGGCACTATTGCTCCCAATGACACTAATGATGGGTTACTATTCCTTCCATTGACGCCAATGATGGTACACTATTCCTCCCACTGACACAATGATGGGGCACTATCCCTTCCACTGATACCAACAATCGTGCACTATTTCTCTCACTGACACTGATGGTGCACTAGTCCTCTCCTAATGCTAAATATACACTGTTTACTCCCACTGACTCAAGACAATTTCTACTCCCAATGGCCTGAGTCTGGGCCTCCTAAAGTCTGAAGGACAGTAAACTAGCCCTTTGTTTATAAAGTTTGGAGACCCCTGCTCTAGAACTTCCTCATGACACCCAAAGCCTAGGTGAAAATTATGTCCTCTCTGAATTTCTGTAGCTTAGAGGATGGTACATATCATTAGATACCAAAAAGTGTCTATTACTTTCAATCTAAGCTGAGCACTGTATCCTAGGCAGAGGTCACATCTTCCCCCATACCAGGAAGTCCAAGTTATTTACTGAGGGCTCTGGCTGTGCACAGGAGCAGAGAAGGAATGTGAGAAAGGTATCAACAGGTGAAGAAGGGGTTCCTCCAAAATGACCTGCCACTTTGACCATTCTCTTAATGTGGTTTAATATGCCTAAATGATAGACTAAGATCAAAACCAGTTTGGGGGACACTCACAGGATGTTTCAGACAGGGCGTCACTTGGACAGTTGTAGTGTCAGCAGCAACTGTGCCAGAGTCAGAAACCATGAAAACCAGTATATTTCCGGATGAAGATATATCTCGGATCGGGAGGGAGAATTCCACTGAACCAGACAGAGCTGCATAATGAAGAGCAGAGAGGGTTGTGAATAGAAAAAGAAAAAAAATCAAGACACATAAAAAGATTCTCCAGTAAACTGAACTTACGGTCACCCTTTGATCTTTCAACTTTCTTCTGGCCTTGTTGTACTATTTTACCATCCAGTGTAACCTTAAATAGAGAAGAGAGATGTCTGTGTCTGGTCACAGTCCAACATAAAGCCAGAATAATGAGTGCGCAGTGTATTACTAACTGGGAAGGTATGTATTGGGAAGTGCCTTAAAATATACCCAAAACACAGAAGTTCTCCAGCTGTCAGTCTTGTTATCCTGTATTCAAAATTTGCTGCTACTAATTTGGCAAAGCATGATTGGCATACATTGTCTTGTGTCTTTTTTTCAACCTCATTATGTAGCTTAAAGTAGTTTTAAAGGTAAGAGGTTTTTACCTTAATGCACTCTCTGCATTAAAGTGGTTGTAAACTTTGTTACACCACTTGTACCTACAGGTAAGTCTATGATAAGGCTTACCTGTAGGTACTGTGAATATCTCCTAAACCTGCACAGTTTAGGAGAGATTCAGAGTGCATGCAGCCGATGACTTAATCGGCACATGCGCTCTGAAGGTCCAGGTTACCATGCTGAACCTTCGGAGCCCATGCCACTAACAGGCAGCTCCCGTGCGTATGCACGGCAGTGGCCTCATTGCGGCTCCGGCCACTCACAGCGGCAGAGCCTGCAAACCTGGAAGAAACACTGGGGAAGATGTCAGCTATCTCAGCGGTAAACGGGTGCCGCTGGAAGGGCTTTGTTCTAAGGTAAGCATTTAATAATGAGCTAGTATGTGATGCATACTAGCTCATTATGAATTTGTCTTACAAGTTTTTTGTTTTTTTTTTCGTCTGGGGGTTTACAACATCTTCAAGGTAAAAAACCTTTCAATAGTATGTAGGGTAACGGTCATGTGGTGGAAGTCACGTCTTCTACGTTCCCCTCCTCCATAGGTGCCAAGCAGGAGTCACATGAGAGGCCTACCCTGTGGTGGGTTCTTCTAGGCTAAACTAGCCACTTTGCAAAGGGTCATTGTCTGTCACGTGGGGGACCTTTGCTTGAACAGACAGGTGAAGTCTAATAAATTCTCTCAATGAACTATACCCAGTTTGGCTCCAGAGCAATTTTTTTTTTCTTTCTCGCATACATGTAAAAATCCTATTTTTTGGCAATAAACTCATGTAAACACCCAGAACATTATATATTTTCTGAAAACAGAGGCCCTTTAGAATAAAAAAGGTAATAGCTGCAATTTTTTGTTCCACGTGATATTTGCACAACTGTTTATTACACGCAAATTTTGAGTAAAAAATAAAAACATTTTTTAGTGTAAAACCACACTATATAATACCCATTTTTGCTTAAAATATGAAAAGATGAGGATGCATAGAGTAAAAAGATACCTAACATTCAATGTTTTAAAATTTGCGTTCGCCCACGATATCGGCAAAAACTATGATGCCCAAACATCACGATAGGCGAGGCTTTAAAAGCCATTATTACAGCTCATTAATTCAGAGTTTACTAAGAACTGTCATGCTAGAATTATTGTTCTCACTCTAACGTTCGCGGCGATATGTCGCATGTGTGGTGTGACCAAGATTTACATACACGTACGCACCCTGGGTTTGCGTTTGCGCAGGTGTGCAGGGCAACAGGGGTTTTGGCAATTATTTTTTCTAATTTTAATTTTTTTTTTTTTTACGTTTATTTTTTTATTTATTTTTATGTGATTGCTATCACAAGGGGTTAATAAAGTCCTATGTGATAGCATTGGATAGATGAAAGGTACTCTTTTTAGAGACCTTAGGGGTCTAAGACTCCAATGTCTCCCCTGCCCTTCATACCATCTAACCAAGCTCAGATCTGCTTGCTTAAATGTGTCTCTTGGCTGTACTGACCAGGAAATGGTACATATAAAGCCGAAAGTGACATTACTTCTGGTTTCATTGTTTGCATGTGAGATCGAGACATGGATTTGCCTTTGTCTCACTGCAGTGTTCCCAGGCGTCGGTAAGCACGGGACAGCCTGGGAACCACGGGAGGAGAGGGGCCGCCAGCAGGAGGGGGAAGGGGCACTGCACAGCCGGCTGTGTGAATGTGATCGGCAGCTATGGAGCTTTCACTGTAAAGCTGGTTGATGGCTATACAAAACACACAAGCTGATATTACTGTGGTTTGTGTAAATACACTCGCACCAAAAAAACTAAAATTATTGTGTGAATAAAATAAATATTAATTAATAATATGTAGCAGATGGTGCTGCAAAATTGATGATAAATATATAAATAAATTGCCGCACTGGTGGTGTACTCTATGCGGTCAGCAGCGCTAGCTCCCAAACAAAATATAAACACACCAATCAACAACAATAAATACTTATAAATGTTGCATCTAAATTATTATCATAAAGTGATGTGAAAAACGTAGTGCCAGTGCAAGGAAAGAAAAGAGGGCATGACCCCTATGAACCCAGTGCACTTTAAAAATAAAATTAAAAAGATTGAGAAGAAGTATATAAGAAAACATTATTAAATTATTGATATAAAAAAAACTTTAGTCCAGTGGAAAAAAAAATCCAGAAATTAGTTTATACTAAATTCTTCACGGATTTCCACCCAAAATGGTGCAATCTTCCTGCCACATTGGCAAGATGCATCATGAATATGTGTCCTGGAAGTAATGATGGTGACACCCTCCGTGCAAAATGTAAAAAGAATTCCCACTCACCAAACGGTGTTGATCCCTCTTACCATATGGCAAGTGGAATCAAAGCAAGGCTTTAGTGGTCTCCGTGACCCAGATGTGGATCTCTGAATCGTCCTCACTGTCAGTTTCCTCCACAGGATAAATGGTAGTCAATGCAATCCTGTTGGCGAAAGATGAGCTTCGAGATTGTATCTTCACAAAAGTGGATGTTTAGTGATCAAGGATAATGCATTAAAAACCAACAAAACAATCACGATGCAGGGATGGTGACCTCTTCAGGAAGGTCAATGAAACATATTAAAAATGTCCTTTACATCTCCTCATGGCTTCATTTGAAATGGCCACCTGTGTTGTGCCTTGCCCTGTGCACAACACTGACGGCCAGATTAAATGAAGAAATGAGGAGATGTGAAGGACATCTTTGAATGTGTTTCATAGACCTTCCTGAAGAAGTCACCATCCCTGCATCGTGATTGTGTTGTTGGTTTTTAATGCATTATCCTTGATCGCTTGATCGTGAAGATACAATCTCAAAGCTTAACTTTCGTCAACAGGATCGCATTGACTACCATTTATACTGTGGAGGAAACTGACAGCGAGGACGATTCGGAGATCAACTAAATCCTTGCTTGGATCCCACTTGCCATATGGTAAGAGCGATCAACGCCGTTTTTTGAGTGGGAATTCTTTCTACATTTTGCACGGAGGGTGTCACCATCATTACTTCTGGGATAAATATTTATGACGTATCTGGCCAATGTGGCAGGAAGATTGCGCCATTTTTGGGGGAAATCCGTGAAGGATTTAGTATAAACGAATTGCTGGACTGTTTTTCCACTCAACTAAAGTTTTTGTTTTTATATTAATAATTTAATAATTTTTTCTTATATACTTCTCAAAAACTTTTTAATTTTATTTTTAGAGTGCACTGGGTTTATAGGGGTCACTTCTTTCTCTTCCTTGCACTAGCACTTTATGTTTTTCACTAGTTGTTGTTGTTGATTGGTGTGTTTATATTTTGATTGGAAGCTAGCGCTGCTGACCGCATAGAGTACACCACCAGTGCTGCAATTTATTTACACACAAGCTGATGGCTGCTACTGCAGTCATTAGCTTGTGATCAAAGTTTTACTCTTTGGACGTACGTAGTACGCCCAAAAAGCTGAACTGGAGACACCACCACGATCACTTGTGTATTTAAGAGGGGCATGTAAAGCCAATGCCCTCTTCACCTGTCCAGTGTATCACCACTACCTAACTCCCAGTATGGGGTCCCACCGTGCATCTAGCACACACTCTATGCATGCACTTCACTAAGGGCCACAGCGGTGCAGATCTGCTCCCATTGGGAGAACATCTACCTTGCTGCAAGAGGCTATCCTACCTGTCACATGTACATGCTTAGGACAGGCTGATAGAAAAACCTTTGTTACCCTTGGTAACCACTTTTATCCTCATACTATATTAACTCTTGTACCAGTATCTTTATATCCCAATGTGTTTAATGACCCAAGCTGTAGACTATGTGTGCTGGTCAATTGCATTGCACACCTTTAATAACTTTAGACCAGGCAAAGGCAACATTTCAGAAGTTTTACCTAAATAATGCGGTATGATGAGAATAGTGATGAGCCAAACATCCCCCCCCCCCCGGTTCGGTTCGCATCAGAACACCGTGAACAGAGGAAAAGTTTGTTCGAACAAACGAATCCCATTGAAGTTTATGGGACTCGAACCTCGAAAATCAAACAGTCAAATTTTGAAGGCTTAAATTCAAGTTATTGCCCAAAAAAAGGGTATGGGGGTACGGGTCCTGACCTGGGGAACATGTAGCAATGAAAAAAAGTTTTTAAAAATGATCGTTTGTAAAGGAGCACTAATTTACTGATTTTAATGAGGCTTAAAGTGAAACTATAAAAATGAAAAATTCCTTCAAATATCGTGCCTGGGGGGTCCCCTGAATGTGCCTGTAAAGTAGTGCATCTCTACGATGTACTGTATGTAGCCTGCTGCAGCTATACTGACATTTCTAAAGCAAAAAATGTCATCTACAAATATACATACAAATTTCAAATCACATGTACATACGGGTGCAGAAAAATTGGGCCTTGGTTGTTGATGGTGCCTTAACACTGTAACCCCTCGCAGTTACTCTTGCTGGGTGCAGGAACGGGCCCTGCTGCTAAAAAATCAATACAAATTTGAAATCGCATGTACTTGTCTTACAGGTGCCAAAATTGGGCCTTTGGTGTTGCTGGTGCCTGAACACCGTAACCAACCCCTCACAGTTACTCTTGCTGGGTGCAGGAACGGGACCTGCTCGTAAGAATTTCATGCAAATTTGAAATCGCATGTGCTATACAAGTGCCAAAAATTGTGCCTTTGCGGAAGGTGGTGCCTGAACACCGTAACCAAGGCCTCGCAGTTACTCTTGCTGGGTGCAGGAATGGGACCTGCTGGTAAAAATCCCATGCAAATTTGAAATTGCATGTGCTATACAAGTGCCAAAAATTGGGCCTTTGAGGTAGGTGGTGCCTGAACACCGTAACCAAGGCCTCGCAGTTACTCTTGCTCTCTTGCTGGGTGCAGGAATGGGACCTGCTGGTAAAAATCCCATGCAAATTTGAAATCGCATGTGCTATACAAGTGCCAAAAATTGGGCCTTTGCGGTAGGTGGTGTCTGAACACTGTAACCAAGGCCTCGCAGTTACTCTTGCTGGGTGCAGGAACGGGACCTGCTGGTAAGAATTTCAATGCAAATTTAAAATCGCATGTGCTATACAAATGCCAAAAATTGGGCCTTTGCGGAAGGTGGTGCCTGAACACCGTAACCAAGGCCTCACAGTTACTCTTGATGGGTGCAGCAATGGGACCTGCTGGTAAGAATTCCATGCAAATTTGAAATCGCATGTGCTATACAAGTGCCAAAAATTGGGCCTTTGCGGAAGGAGGTGCCTGAACACCGTAACCCCTCACAGTTAGCAGGGTACAGGGACAGGGCCTGCTGTTAAAAATGACATACAATATTTCAATTGTATGCACCTGTCATACAAGTGCAGAAAAATTAGGCCTTGGGGGTTGGTAGTGACCTAAACCAAAAACATTGTTGGAAGCTAGCAGAATCAAGGTAGAGGAATAGGATAGGCAGCATATGCAGTCTTCAAGGGATGGCAGACCCCTAGCAAATTCAATCAGTTACATCATCATCAGGGGCCTGATAGCTCTTGTTGATCCATCACTGGTTCATTTTGATAAATGTCAGCTGGTCAACAGAATCTGTGGACAGGCGCACTCTTTTGTCCGTCATAAAACCTCCAACAGCACTGAACGTTTGTTCGGAAAGCTTGCTGGAAGCAGGACAGTAGCTCCATTGCATATTGAGCAAGTTCTGGCCAGTGGTCCATCCTCAAGACCCAGTAAGCCAGTGGATGCGCAGCTGGAAAGGTCTCCAATTCTGCTCTTGCGCCTAGATAATCATGCATTATATGATGGAGACGCTGGCAATGGTGGCTTAAACCTAACAGCCCTGGGTGCTGCTGAGGACAAAAGAACTGTTTAAAGGCATTGGTCAGCCAGCCACCTTCTCCACCACTCCTCCTTTGGCTGAACGATGCCTCAGAAACATGCATCCTTAATCAAAAGCCACTGGCGTGGCGAAAAAAAGCCAAGCTCCCCTGACCCTGTTCTTGTGCCATACTCACACAGGTACTGATTGAAGGCCCTCTGCTGCATGTGCAGCTGCTGCAGCATTGCCAACGTTGAATTCCACCTGGTGGGCAGGTCACAAATGAGGCGGTTGAAGGGCAGGTTGAATTCCCATTGAGTGTCAGATAAGCGAGCACTGGCATTGAACGAATGGCGTAAATTGTCACAGACTTTTCTGGCCTGCCTCAGGAGATCTTGGAAGCCCGGGTATCTGCTCAAGAAACGCTGCACCACCAGATTCAGAACATGTGCCAAGCATGGAACATGTGTCAAGTGTCCCTGTCGGAGGGCGGAGAGAAGGTTGGAGCCATTATCGCATACAACCATTCCTGGCTCAAGCTGTCGTGGCGTCAACCATCTCTGAAGCCTGCCATTGCAGAGCTGACAGAATCTCTGCACTGGTGTGACTCCAATCCCCTAGACAGACCAACTGAAGCACAGCATGGCATCTTTTAGCCCAACTGCTTGCGTAGCCCCTTGAACACTTAGGAAGCACTGCTGCTACAGAGAAGAATTGCACAGAAGAGGACATGGAGGAAGAGGAGGTGGTGGAGTAGCCAGATATGGCAGAACCAGCACCCTGTCCGGCATCCTTCCCAGCTGCCAGCAGAGTTACCCAGTGCGCCGTGAAAGAAATGTGACGTCCCTGTCCATGCCTGCTGGACCAAGAGTCAGCAGTAATCTGCACCTTCCTGCTGACCGCTTTTCCAACGAGGCCAAAACACTACCTTCCACATGACAGTAGAGAGCCGGAATGGCCTTACGTGAAAAGCAATGCCTTTTTGGGACTTGCCACTGTGGTGGAGCACATTCCACAAATTTGCGAAAGGGAGCCGAGTCTACCAGCTGAAAAGGCAGCAACTGTAATGCTAGCAATTTTGCCAAGCTAGCATTAAGATGCTGAGCATGTGGATGGCTGGGACAGTATTTCTTTCTACGGTTCAGCAACTAGGGTAGTGAAATTTGCCTGCTGCTCAAATCAAGCAGTGGTGTACTGCTAGCAGATTGGGTGCAAGTCTCTGTGCCACTCATTGCTATACCATCATCCCTCTCAATGCTGGTATTTGAGAAGGCATGAGGTATAGCAGGGTTAGAGATCGCAGATGAGGAGCAATGTGATGTATGTTTGTTTGATCTGGTGCCTCTTTGCGGTGCTGTTGACAACAGACTGTATGTGAGGTCGTCATATGCCTTGTCAAGCATGTGGTGCCTAAGTGGCTGGTGTTCTGGCTGCGCTTGATCCACTTTAGACAGATGCTGCAAACAGCAAGGCTACGGTCTACTGCACAGGTGCTGAAAAAAGCCCACACTAATGAACTTTTTGGAGTCCGCTTGGATTTTGCAGCACCCTGCACCTGTGGAGCTCTGTGCTGTGACGCAATAGGTTGGCTACTGCTATGACGGCCCATGGAGCATATCCTGCCTCGTTGGAGTTGTGCGTCCTCCTCCCCTTCCTCCTCCTCCTCATCCTCTATCTTGTCAGGCACCCAAGTACCGTCAGTGACCTCATCATTCCCTCCCTCCTCGTCACTGGAGCAAACTTGGCAATATGCTTCAGCTGTGGCAACATGACTGCTGGTCTCTTGTGCGTCATTGTCACCCCCTCTCTCTAGACTCACGTTATTCCCTTCATCAACCTGGGAAACAACATCTCACCTTTCAAATTGCTGCGCAATGTCACTGACACTATGATCGAATAGTTAAGGTGACTCCTCCGTGCATGATGGTGGGGCAACTGAAGGAATAGCTGTAGAGAAGGAGCCTGTGGAACAGCCTGCTTTGGCAGCTGCGGTTGAAGGCAAACTACTAGGAGCGTGGGTGTCAGAGGAAGAGGAGGATGAGGGCGGCTTATTGATCCACTCCACCAACTCTTCCACATGTTGTGGCTGAATAGCACTGGCAGCACCTGAAATAAAGGACAGGCGTGCCCCGCCTGCAGAAGATGCACTATGTTGACTGTGACCACCACTTTTCACAATGGACACAGAGGCTGCTTGCCCACTTTTCGTGGCCTGAGAACATCGGCCTCTCCTTGTCGGCCTTTCGGACATGATGTTGATTCAGATCAATAAAGGGTATACGCAATTGACCAATAGATACTCAATGACCTGATATGATGTAATTGATAGCCCTATAGATGAGCTGTGGTGGTTATAGATGTATGCAAGTGACCAATTAATAATACTCTCACTGATATCTGATGTAATCTATAATCCTAAAGATGGATGATCTGTGATGCTTATAGAATGTTCCACAACTGATCAATGAATACTCTGACTGATATCTGAAGTGATCTATAAACAAATAGGTCTGTGAATATTATAGAATGTTTCACAACTGACCACTCTGACTGATATCTGAAGTGATCTATAAACAATTAGATCTGTGAGTATTATAGAATGTTCCACAACTGTTCACTCTGACTGATATCAGAAGTGATCTATAAACAATTAGGTCTGTGAATATTATAGAATGTTCCACAACTGTCCACTCTGACTGATATCTGAAGTGATCTATAATCAAATAGGTCAGTGAATATTATAGAATGTTCCACAACTGTTCACCCTGACTGATATCTGAAGTGATCTATAATCAAATAGGTCAGTGAATATTATAGAATGTGTGTAGGAGATTCAGCGCTGAATAGATAAATATGTAATAGGACCAGCAGCTAACACTCAAGGGCAATCCAACACCTTCAATGTAATTTTTAAAAAAATAGTGTAGCGCAGTCTAATTAATATTGAATAACACTCTTTTGGTAAAATCACTTTAAACCAATAATGATAAATAAATAGTAAAACCAGTTCATAAGTAAAAGAGACAGTTCATAATTTGAGGTGATAAAGGATAAAACAGACGGGAAAAAATAAAGTCCACTTGTGATCCGGTGAAATGACAACAGATGTGACTTCGGTGCTCATAAATTCCCACCACCAGGCATTATCTGCCTGTCAGGGTTCAGCAGCGGCTAGGGAGAACAGACACATGTAGCTACACACCAAAACATTATAGATAGCCTTAAAGTAAAATTAGGTCTGTGAATATTATAGAATGTTCCACAACTGACCACTCTGACTGATATCTGAAGTGATCTAGAACCCTACAGGTCTGTGAATATTATAGAATGTTCCACATCTGATCAATGAATACAATGACTGATATCTGAAGTGATCTAGAACCCTATTGGTCTGTGAATATTATAGAATGTTCCATAACTGATCAATGAATACACTGACTGATATCTGAAGTGATCTAGAACCCTATAGGTCTGTGAATATTATAGAATGTTATTCAACTGATCAATGAACAATACTCTGACTGGTATCTGATGTAAAGAAATAAATCTGTCCCTACCTAACACAGGAACCTACCCTTCCCTACTTTGCTAGCAATGTCTCTTGCACTCTCTGCTATGATGTAATGAAATCAATCTGTCACTACCTGACACAGGAACCTACCCCTCCCTACACTGCTAGCAATGTCTATCCACTGTCTGATATGATGTACAGAAATTAATCTCTCCCTACCTCACACAGGAACCTACCCCTCCCTACACTTCTAGCAATCTCTCTTGCACTGTCTTATCTGATGTAAAGAAATCAATCTATCCCTACCTCACACAGGAACCTACCCCTCCCTACACTACTAGCAATGTCTCTCCACTGTCTTACAAACTAAAAAAAACCTACTCTTGCCCTGCCCGAATCGCATGCCTATCCCTGTCTCATTGCCACACTATGACACTACACGCTGCGGCTGCGTGAGCAGCCTTTATGTAGTGTGGGGCGCGTACTTAGCCCCTAAGCCATGATTGGCTAAAGGCAGCCTGCCTTTAGTCCAATCATGGCAGAGATCATTTGATTGGCCAAAGCATGAGGTCAGGGTGCATGCTTTGGCCAATCACATAACACGCAGTGCTTTATGGGAAACTCGAATTTCCCGCGAAGAAGCACATTTGTTCGTCATTCGATGAATCATCGAACGAGCAATGTTTTAGTGGAACTTAGCCTCGACTCGAACTCGGAGCTCAACCCTAGATGAGAATCACAAGGTAACAGTTCAATGTAAAGTGCAGTCTTTTCCTAACATCCCTAGTCCCTAACTTCAGGTTTGTGGCTGTTGCAGAATACCTACACAGCATGAAAGTCCATACTTGGTGGAGTCCATAATAGGTTTCTTCAAGGAGCACTGCAAGTTTCAGCATTCTTCCGCGGCAGCAGGATTTCTGATCCCGGCGTGGTACTGGCGATCCAGGTTCCGGAAACGGCGACAAGAAGAACATCTCCCTGGTTCAAGATCCTAGGCCCCTTGGGCTCTCTGGGTGGAAAAACCCTGTTCATTTTATATCACACAGAACCAGTGGGTTGGAACAAAGCGCAGTAGAAGAAAAACCTGGGAACACGATTAACCATACCCTTCCTAACCGAGGCAGTGTTAACCTCTACCTCTACAAATAGCTGCCCCCCCAAACACATAGTTAGGTCCAATTTTGATCCAGTGGTGCGCACACCTGCAGCAGCTCTTTCCCCCTCAAAAACTTGTGAGAAAAGAGCGGGGTCGAGCTGTGCTGTATGTCTGAATAGACACACACAGTCCAGCTTGGGTTCAAGCCTGTATGAGTGCCTCTGTAGCAAGCCGTTTGCTATGGGTGAACCTGGATGGGAGGAGGAGCCCAAAGCGCCGGCATGGGACCCCAGAAGAGGAGGTTCAGGATCGCTCTGTGCAAACCCATTGCACAGAGTAGGTAAAGTATTATTCGATTATGTTTTTACATTTTCCCAATAATAATCATTGTAAAAAAAAAAAAGAGCTAACACCCAAACACAAGTAAAATAATTTTGTAAATGATGTGCAGTGTAGTGAGGAATGCTGAGACAACAGTTGGGTGTTAACTATTCACTGGAAAAGACAGCTTGGATTTCAGCGACTTATGGCAGTATTTAGTCAAATTTATGTATATTTATTTGGATATGTTGAAGATGTTTCAATCTTTATGTGACTTTCTTTGATCACATGTGTGTTGGAAATATACCCCGTTAACTGTATATCCACATGGGCAACCTATTACCCAAATCCTATCACTTTTTAGATGCTGTGTATCCATGCACCTGACAACTAGTAAAAAAAGTCTTACTCACCAGATAGAAAAGATCAAAACAACCTTTGTCCTCCTCTTCTACCAGGGAATAGTCCACTGTGACAGCCACATTCTGGTGACATGGTGCTGAGCTTTTTACTGGTCGTATATACAGGTAGCTCTTGGTTTCCACATAGATGTCCTTGAGATAGAGGTTGGCCTGTCCGTAGGTGATGGACACTTTGCCGCTTGAATAGGGCTCTCTTGTTTGATCAGTAGTGGCCTAAGGTCACATCAGAAAGGACAAAAATTTGTATTAGAATGGGTGGAGTCATCATTGTAAACAGAAATAGGGACTCAATTCTATGGATTTATATCACAGATGGGAAAAAAACACTACATATGCAATATTTACATACTATTCTGTGTGTGCTATGACATAGGTTCCACAGAACAAGACACCAACAAGAATAGAACCACTTGTCTCCAATCAGAGAATCAATATTTTGTATGAGTCTATTGATGCTGAAACCTTCTTTGACTGAAATCCATTGGTTGTTATTCAGGGCCAGGCCATTAAAGCACATCTAAACCTAAAAATGCAATATATTGCAGCTTACCAGCCCTTAGATTTGGTGGCTGCATTGGTTTTCCTTTTTCAGGCTTTCATTTCTTTACAGAGAGACCGAAATAATTTGGTGGAGAGCAAAACAATTTAATGAACCCCAGTGCTCTTCCCAATGCATGCAGGTGAAAGCAAACATGCAGGTAGGCAGAGGCGGCTCTAGGATTTGTGAGGCCTTAGGGAAAACTTAGACTTGAGGCCCAAGTCATGCCCATAATGAGAAAAAAAATTCAAGCAATCCGTCTGTTAGCTACGCAGCAAGCCTTCCCATCTTGGGATCCTCAATAGGCCTTCCCAGCTTGAGATCCTTGTACGGTGGATGGGAGCGTTGATGTGTGCGGATACAATGGCACTCCTCATTGGCTGGTGGGCGGAGCTCCAGAAGTCATAGGTTACACGAGACGTGAGTGGGACAGGGCTCTTAACACTGTTTGTGCACAGACCTCTAAAATAAAGTAACAAAAATTTGCAAATTATCTGTTCGGCCGCGGCTAGGTCTGCTTTGAGGCCTCATGCATACTGCACATTTTTACAGCTGCTGTTTTGGGCGTCAAACTTTTTTTTTTTAACTGCCTCTAAACTCTGCTGCATTTTATTTTATGTGTTCATGCACACATAGGCTGTTATCAGTGTTTTCAGGCAGAAGAATTTAGTGGCAGAAAAAAACCTTCTGCCAGCGCGTTCTGAAGCAGCAGCGTTTTGGCAGAAAAAACACTTAAATCTCCTTAAATCTCCTAAACTCTGCTAAACTCTGGTGTCATGCGTTTAGCAGAGTTTTTTTTAAGCACAGGCTGCCACAGTCCTTTACAACCAGTAAATAGTTGGTAACCCCTAGGCAGCGAGCGCACGCAAATTTGCGGCATCTCAGCAGCCAGGCCTTGGCAATGAGCGGCAGCATATTTGCGTGCATTAGTGCTGATAGAGCTGTGCCAAGAGCCGATGCTCTGCGTGCTCCTGGCACAGTGACTGGCAGTTCCTGAAAAGTTTTTTGATAATTTTCCTGCCGTGACAGCCAATCACGGCGGTGACTTGGTCACAAGCCCTGCCTCACAGAATTCACAACCCCTAAAGTGCCGGCAGGAGTAAGCGCCAAAGGGTTAAGGAGCAGGCTGGGAAGCCAGTTGCCGCATCCTTAACAACGGATGAGTCATCAGCTGTCAGCGCCATTGCTCGTACGGTAATAAAAAGATGTGAAAAAAACAACTTAGAAACCCCCCCCCCCCCCAATCCATAACAGGCCCTTTGGGTCAGGCCAACATTTTTTAAAAATATGGCGTGGGGTCCCCCCCAAATCCCTTATCCAAGCATACAGCCAGGCAGGCAGGCAAAAATATTCTTCACCAAACCAACAAATATCTCCACAGGATGAAAGCTTGGCGTCCATCCTGTGGAGATATTTGCTGGTTTGGTGAAGAATATTTTTGCGGTCTCTTTATTCCTGCTTTTTGGAAAAATAAACAGATCTTTTTGGTACCGGATTGACCTGCCCCCAGGCTAATAGACTAGGGGATCCACCCGGTTGTCTCTTTCCTCCCCTTATATGTTTTTTTGCTCCTATGTACTTCAACTCTCATCGGTTTTTGAGTATAGGATTATTATTTTTCCCTATACTGATTTTGATTCAGTTGCTGTTTTTTACATGGGTTCCATGATGCCATCACATATCATTAAATCTTGTTGGGGATTTATTCATTGATTTTAAACAAAGGATACTGTGATATGATTAAAGTCTATCTGATATGCATGTATTTTTGGATCCTGAAGAAGCTCCTTAAATGTGAGCGAAACGTGTAGATCCACAAGCAGATCACATATAGATCATGTGAAGTGTTATATACATGCACTGTTACACTTTATTATGACTGTATGCCTTTCTTTTAATACTCATTGTTTGTAATGTTTAATAAATATGAATACATTTTTTAAGTTTAATCTACTTTTATTGTCGAATTAGAGGCACATTCAAATCCCCACATCCAGGCCTGGTAGAATTATTTCCACCCTTATCTCTTTCCCCCCCTTTACCCTTTAGAGTCCACTACCGTACCTGGTTACATTATACATTGTTTACTTTTAAAGCGTCACCTATAAAAAATGTTAGGTACTGTAGTTTTTCGCCATTTCATGGATGCGTACAATTTTGAGTCTTGATATTTTCTATTTATTCAACACAACCCCATCTTTTATATTTTAAAAAAAAACTGGGTATTATAGTGTGCTTGTGTGCATTAAAATTCACCTAAAGAATAAGATCACTTTTTTTAGGGTGTAACGTGTTCCAGTACCTGACCTGCTCACTCTCCTAACTCCCCTCACCGATTTGACAGCGGGCGGAGGTTCCTCTCCCCCGTAGCCACTGTTACATAGAAAGATTTGGTGCTATTCTTAAAATTGGTGCAAAGATCTGGGGATTTTCCATTGTGCACTTATTATTTTTTCCTGAAATGTGAACTTAGCCTTTAGGTGTATTAACAGCTGCACAAATATCAAGTGACATAAAATATTGCAATTGCCACCATTTTATTCTATAGGGTCCTTGTGTTCTGAAAATGTATAATGCTTAGAGGTTTGCAGTGATTTGCTAGCAAAAATTATTTCATGTGCGTGATGCGGAAGTGGCGTAACGCGTAGGGACGCTCGGACCGGAAGTGACGCACATTGCGGAAGTGAGGACTGCGATCCCACTCCGATGCTACTATATGCGCTTGTTTTATTCAACAAATGTGAGTGTTTTTAACCTTATTTAAATAAAGCACCCCGTTTTCCATGACATACTTGCACTATTTCGAGCCTTTGTTTTGAGATCCACTGAGACCGCTGGGAGCCTGGAGAGGGAGTAGGGAGCCAACCCACCCGCAGCAGCCCAGATATCTGGCCCTAGTGGAGCACGGTACAGGATTGGAGAGGAGCCCCCTGGATTAACTATAAGGCCTTTACCCTTAGACCTTGAGGTGAGCTGCTAGAACACTTAGAGGGGTTGAGGAGAAGCACCCCACCACCCTAAGCACGGTGTTAGGTGAAGGAGCAGCACCTGTGGATAATTCCCCCCACTTGAACACTTACCCTAACCATTTGGACTATATTTCACCCAGACTGTTGTATTTTTGTGAAGCACAGAGGACACTTTAATTTTGTCTAATTTATTTATTTATATGCACCTGAGCACTTTATCTGTCACTATAGCATTATTAGCACTATAAGTGGTTTTCTACTTTCTTATCTATTTATATACTTTTAGAGTGCCGTGTCAATATTTTAGCACTGTGGAATTTTGTATTTGAGTACGGATTTATTTTGCATTTTTTATACATAGCACCTTATTTATTTAAACCACCCACACATGTTTTAGTTCCCTTCTTTCATTGTGACAGGAATTTATACCTAGCACAGTTCATACACTATCAACCCAGAAGCGCAGTACCCCCCACCTGTTTATGATTTTGACACTGTATGGTTATCAGTTCTGGCACTAGCAGCATCTGGGACCTACACCAACCCTTTTAAATCGTTCTCCCTAGACAGCGCAGGACTCACCACACTACTCTCTTAACAAAGTAGAAAAAAAAAGTGTTTTTTTTTTTTTTAATTTGCTACTTTTTTGTCAATGGATTGCATAAAAAATTTAATTATTTTTGCAAGACAGAGGTATTCCTAAATAAACGGGACCAGAGTAGAAATGTAGAAATTGTTCTAGACCTTAGGGGGTGTAGAGGTACAAAACATATTGTACAGCAAATATATATCATATACATGTTTTTAGAGAAAACAAATTGTTTTTAATTTTTCTTACTCACATCTAGAGACACTGAGTTTTTGCCCCATTTTTTTGTAGGCAGTTCGAACGTAACTTCGCCATTGGAGTCTGTGACAAAAGTCTCTTTAGTCTCTTCTCCATTGTAACTAGCTTTGATGGAAATGTTCTTTGAGGCGAGGGGTTGGCCATCAAAGGACGTCAGTGACAGCTGATATCACACAGAAAATATGAAAGAAAATTCAAATGATTTTTAACGTTAATAAAAGTTAACTTCTTGTCTTAAACCATATAAACACAGAATAGAGTGCCACACCAAAGTCGGATGAAAGAGTCCAAGATCATTTTAATTGTTGATAAAAAAATTAAAAATAATAACATCCAATGTGTTTTTCGGAGGCATCATCATTCCCCCTTCATCAGGGCTACAAGAATAAATATAAAAACATAAAGATAAAAATACAGATGAAAAAATATGCCTAAATATTCATACATGTAGTATGTACCGTATACCACAAATTCTAGAGCATCACATAAAATAACAAAATTGTTGTGAACTTAATGCCATGAACTTTTATCCTGTCTTAAGGTATATATCTTTTTGTGACTGTCAGGATGTTAACAGAATTGTGCATGCGCCAGCAAGCAGGTAGGGAATGCCTGCCAGTAAACTGCATGGGAAGGCACATCTGCACCGTGTGGAAAGGTAGAGGTAGGGGAATGGTGCTGCCTACTGACAATATGTAGGGGTAAGTATTGTAGGGGTAACAGTGTACAAAATAAAATCGTCAAAGTATATAAATATCAGAGTACACAATAGGTGAACAATAAATAAATAAATAATAGGTAATATATAATAAATAAAAGTGGGGTGCAGCACAAGTGCAATAAATTGGTAAATAAAAATTGAAAATAAATATGCAAAAAAGAAAACATCTGCACCGTGTGAATGCTCGCTATGTGAACGTTTGCACGCATTGGCATGCGTTTGCGCATGCCCAGTCTCAGAACTTGTGCCTAGTGCCCTATTTAAAGGAAGGAATGGTCAATGATAATTGCTGGATGATCTTCAGCCCCCGTGATCCCCGCTCCTGTGTTCCTGATTACCTGTTGCTGAATTGGCATGCTCCTGACCATTCTCTGCAGAACTCCTGACCACAACCTTGGCTTGTTGTTTGACTATGCTTCTATCTGATCTTCTTTGTATGACCTTAGCCTGGATACTTACTGTTTCAGTTGCTTACCTTTGTATAACCTCGGCTTGTTTCCTGACCATGTCTCTCATATCAGCTACTTACGTGTGCACGACCTTGGCTTTCTGTAAATACCTCCCTATTTTTCCACTAATTTTCGCCTCTTGATTATATTTCAGTCTTATTCACTGGGTAGGCATTAGCTAAAACTTATCATGTGCATAGCACACATTTCTCCTAATTTTGTTTCTAGGGTTAAAGTCCTGGGTTCTCAGCAGAGATTGATCTATATGGAGTGTCTTTGCTTTTCAAGTATATTGAAAGAAAAATAGGAACTCTACTCATTGAGATTGGAGTTTAAAGAATATTTTTTTCACTGAAATAGTCCAATTAAGTTTAAAAAGGAGTCAGTGCTTTTTGGTAGCTTGAAACATCTTCCTTAATCAGGGCTCATTGTATTTGTTGTAGTGGAAATTATCTCTGAAATGTTAAGGGAGTGACAAATGAAGTGATAATTGCTGGGCCACCACGCTCCTCAGAGGCTGGTTGTAGCAGGCTACAACCAGCTGCTGAGGAACTTCTTTGGGGATCCAGCACTGTCCACCTACCCTATTTTTCATATTGCAGTGCAGGTTCCCCCCACAGTCCCAAAACATACTTACCAACTTAAAAACTGTAGGTTCTGGCATGGATAAATCAAGTATTTTGAATGCTTACTTGAAGCATTTTTCCTTTCATCAATTATTTTTGTATTTGCTTGCAATGTTTCTTTGAACTTGCTAGGAAATTTGAGGATTTCCAGGACAATCAGTTCTCTAGCACAGTCTTGCATGTTTAAGCCTTCTCAACTTCTAAGAGTGTCTAATTACTCCCTGTGCTGGATCAGCTCCTCCCCTCATTCCCCATACATAACCTTTTATGTAACTGCCTGGGGAGGAATGGCAAGGAATACTCTGGGAATGGCTCTGAGCCTCAAAGATGGCAGTACCCATTGGCAATCTTTTGGCACTTTTCCACTGCAAGTACCGGCTCGGCTCTACTCGGCCCTGCTTGGCCCGGTTTGCTTTTCCACTGCTGGTACGGTGTTGGAACGGTTCAGTACGGTACGGTATGGCTTGCTTTTCCACTAAAGTAGTACTAAAGTTAAGTGGGTGGGATAACAACGGGTGGGTGGGATTCTCTGACCAATCAGTGGCTAGTAGTGACTGCATGCAAAGGATTGTGGGATATGGTACTGGGTATGGTACCTCTTGGAACCACAATCGAGGTGGTAGTGTTTTTGAGAGCCGTACCGTTCGGTTCCATGCAGTGGAAAAGCGCCGCCGTACCGTACCGTACCAAACCGTTCCTACACCATACCATGCGGTACCAGCAGTGGAAAAGCACAAAAGCGAGCCGAACCGTTCGGTTCCATGCAGTGGAAAAGCGCCATTAGAGCTTTTGGATGTCTACACCGGTAAATAAGGAATCAAAGGGTTTTAAAGATCATTTATTATCGTTCCATAATAAAAATTATAACATAAAATATAGATCTAACAACTCCCTCGAGGTACACAAAAAATAAAAATGTAGAAATCTAGATATAAAATACAAATATGCCTAAAACTCATAATAAAAGCAAACAAAACCAACACATTTTACCATATTTTGCCCTCCAATATATATACTTATTCCCCTCCCATACATCTCCTAACCCTTCCAGTGTTTGAATCAGGAAGAATTACTTAAACTAGGAAAACCAAGGAAGAAACGACTCTGTAATCTGGTAGTTCCACATGTGATACTCCTAAAATGCCTTCTAGACAGCAGCAGACTAAACAAGCCACTGCCTTGATGACTGCTTCCCCTAAAATTCCATGAGCTCTACTCAAAAATCTCCTCCACCTAATTTATTTTAAATACCAATATTTTGAGCAGTTTTTTTCAAACTCTGTAAAATTGTACAATGATATGTATAAATGCACATATAATTGTATAGGAAGATTTTTTGGTAAAAGAATGGTTGGGCAACAGGACCTAATCAGGTAGCTTTGCAAACAAAGAGGCCCTAATGTGAGAATGCCTTGCCTATGTGTGACTGTAATAGGGACATTGAACTAACTACCTTTGTGGGTAGCAAGCCAACATATAAATAACAGGCCGACATGTTGAACTACAAGTCTCGTCACTTCCACAAACCAGAATAAAGAGAGACATTGACCTAATCAGATGAATGGTCTTCTATTCTTTTTCCACCACTCATAATCCCCTCTAGACACCTTAAACTAGTGCAGAGTTTTGGTTTTACTTTGCGCTCACCTTTCCCCTGAACGGCACTCCTGGTTGGAAATACGATTTGGTGTCCTTAAATGACAATTTGGTGAGCTGGGACTCTAGCTTGATGGATTTGGATGCACTGAACTTCACCCCTGCAGTAAGACAAGAAAGATTAAATTATCAAAAAAATTTACAGCAAAAAGATTCTTTATTTTGATTTTTTTTTTTACTGAACCGTTTTAAACTGGTGAGCACATTATATCTCTATATCTTGTTGGTGTTGGGATCCAGTGAGCACTTCAATTATCACCGTTGTGGACTGTTTTTTTTTTCACTTCACATATGGGACTGTTGATTTGATGTTCACTTTTTTTCATTTTGCAATTTATTTGTATTTACCTTTCTTGGTTTATATATATATATATACACACGTTTATATTGCTAGTATTTATTAGCTTTGCACTTCTTTCCACATTTTGCCTTGGAGAAACTACTTAGGGATCCTGGCACTATGAAATTAATTTCCCAATCCCAGATTTGCAAGGGCACAGGCACGATGGGTGGCTATGGGCATTGACTTTAGTGAGGATGACTGGACTGAATTTTCTACTACTTACCATAAATCCGTTTTGGCCTCCAATGATTGCTTGATTCAGCTCAAAGTGTTTAATCAGAGTCATTTTACCCCTAGTCGTCTACATAAGTTAGGAATGCGTCCCAATCCTGATTGTTTTCGGGGCTGTGGAATGTCTGACGACTTTCTTCACTGTTTCTGGTCCTGTCCAGTAGTGGCTAAATTTTGGTCTGAAATTAATTCCTTTATATCCATGGTTCTTGGTCTCCCTAATATCCTTCATCTGAAAAACTGCTTGTTGGGCGTGTTTGGGGACCTGTTGGTCGCCGGACATGTCAAAAGTCTGCTCCGCATCCTGTATTTCTATACTAAAAAGGCAATACTCCTAAGCTGGAAATACTTGCTACTTGGCTCCAATTGATTAATAACTTTCTTCCCCTTTACAAACTTACTTTTGAACTAAGAGGTCGTCCACATTTATTTGAAAAAATATGGCATGGCTGGATTTTCAGTCCCCTTACTCTACCTCCTTCAAATTTAGTGGACCAGGGTTCCGTCCCTGCAACTCCATAAGGGAGTTACGCTGATGTTCCATATACTGTATGTGCTTCTTTAGAAATTGACCTAAAACTGTTCCCTTTGTCATAATGTGTTGCTGTTCTTTCTCCTATGCTAGAAATGCCAGGAAGGGGGGGGGGGGGTGACCGGGAGCACCAGTGTTAATAGTACTGTTTAGTTGCGTTGGTTCTGTTTTACCCTCTTTGTTATTGGGGTTTTTTTTGTTTTTGTATGGTTTGGTTTCTCTGTATGTTCTTGTTTGCAAACTCAATAAAAATATCTTTAAAAAAAAAAAAAGCAACTTCTACGTGTTATCAATAAACATTTAAGAACAGAGATGGACCTTAGCCTTAATGTTAACCCTAACCCTATCCTTACACTAACCCTAATTCTGTCCCTAACACTAACGCTAACTCTGACCCAAACACTAATCCTTACTGTAATCCTAAGTCTGATTTAGATTCTCCTAACTCTGATGCTAGCACCAACCCTCATACTAACCCTAATGCTTACCCTAACTCTGACTCTAATACTTACCATAATTCTGACCCTAATCCTAACACTAATAATAATCTTCAATCTGAAAGTAATTTTAACTTTAATACTAAAAATAACTCTGACCTGTGAGGTAGACCTAGCACTAACCCTAATTTTAACCCTAATGGTCCTATCTCTGACCCTGAAGCTAACCCTAAGGCTCCATTCACACTACCGTGACTTGTCAGGCGACTTGTCAGCCTGACAAGTCGCGGTCCCTCGCGGTCCATTGACTGGTACAGGACCGGTTCTAATAGGAGAGACACAAGTCGCTCCGACTTAGAAAAAGGGTCCTGTACTACTTCGGGGCGACCTCGGAGCGACTTGCATAGACATTCATTATATGAAGTCCATGCAAGTCACGCCGAAGTCGCGGTGCACGGGACTTCACAGGTCGTGCCGCTTCAGTGTGAATGCGGTCTAAAGCCAGCCCTAACTCTTTGTTTATCAATAACCGTTTGCCATGTCACAGCTGATAAAAAGGTCATGACTGTTTTTTCCCCAAAGAGGTTATGCCTAGACAGTCCATTTGTGGAATATGAGACTAATAGAGGAAACATTTTGTCAAGCCAATAACAGTAATTTCACTGCAAAATCAATTTTGTTTAAATTACTCTGCTATTCCCTGCTTCATTGTCCTAGACATTTGCTGCCAATCAAAAATCCAACTATATTAGAGTAGTTATCCCTTTAAACATGGACTGAGTTGGCCAAAACTATTGTAATTGTTTATTTTGCATTTTATTTGTTTGTAACTATTGTTGCATTTTAGTATGCATTGTTCCTATACAGTACCCCAAGTGTATTTGTGCTCAATACACCTTCATGTACTGTAATCCCTTTCAGTGTTCATATATTTCCTACATATTTATGGTTGCACAGCTCGAGAACAGTATAGTCTCTGCAGCAGAAATTCCTCGCTGTATTCACTCCCACGCCAACAGCAAATCAGTATTGCTGACTGTGAGCAACTTTTCTAACTGTACAACAGCTCAGGATGATCAGTTTCAGTGCTGCAGATACAAACAGATAATGGATGCCTGGAATATTCCACATCTCCACTAATTTAGAGGTGCTACGAGCACCTCTATTCTAAAACGACTCACCTGTCCCTTCTTCCTCCATAATGACGTCTACGGTCAGTTCGCTGTTGTAGTCTGAGCTCCGCATATTGAACTTCCCCAGATCCAAAACACTTCGCATATTTCCAGTCCGGTCAGTCTACGAAGAAGAGGAAGTCATTGAGGTTATTGAAGTTAGGTTTACCATGTCCCCTGTCTGGCTCATATAAAGTGGAACAAAACTTGTTTAGAGGAGAATCCATGTTCATAGAGCAAAAATATTCACTTCCAACTAACAGTTTCTTTAAAGCATGGAAAGGTTTTCACACATGGTGACTGCACTGAGTTTTGGCTCTGTCTGCCTGTATTTGGCTGGTGAGCAGAGTCCTGGAGGGAGGGTGGCGGCTGCCTCCTCCTCTGTAGCAGTGGCACGTGGTCACAGGCAGTCGGCCTGGGGACTAGAGGAAAGGAACGGAACACAGAGGTCCAGGAGAATACTGGAGACCCTCTAAAAACAGTATCGTGAGTACAGGGGATAGTGTCTAGGGGCCTGACCTGAGGGGGGCCACCCCAATGTAGGATAGTCAGAGGACGAGTGTCAGTGTGTCAAGTGAAAAGGGATACTAGGCAGGCATCTTGACAATAATCAACCCAACTATGTCGACTGCACAGAGACTTAAAGCGGAGTTCCACCCTCAAAAACATTTTTGAGATAAAAATACCCCCGGGACAGTCAGGGCTAGTGCATTTCAGAATGGGTAGCCTCTGAACTGTCCCAGGTTGCACTTACCTTTTAGAAGAAATATTTACCTTGAAAAATTTCTTGTTCAGCGCTGCACACCTTCTGGGCATGCCCAGAAGCTGTTTAGCAGGGAATGACGCGCCTGCACCGGAACTGACGAGCGGGGCCGGTGCAGGCGCATTGATTCCTGGGAGCAATGACGTTCAGCTCCCAGGAGTCAACGCAAGCAGGAAGTGACAGCAGGAAGTGGCGCAGTCCATGGCCGCAGAGGGAGGAAGAGGAAGGAAGGTAAGTATATTTTCTTAAAAAACAAGGTAAGTAAACAAAAAAAAAATTATCCATTATCATTATCATTATCCATTTCTTTTTCAGGTGACACAGAGCAAGCGGATGGGCCAAAGTCACTTTTGAGGCTGGAACTCCGCTTTAACCTAAATCCATTTAGTGGCAAGGTGTCCTCATCTATTGTGAACAGTTTAATCTGGAGTATACCACTCTTCCCTTCTCCCATCCCTACTTAAAATAAAATGCCAAAAACAACTACATACCCCTGGACTGATCATTGACTGAGCCAAAGAAGTAAATTGTTGATTTGTGAATGCCAGTGTTGCTAACGGTAACCCAGGGGGATCCGAGAGTGTATTATCCAGCAGTCCTCAAGGGGGCAGTGCTACAGACACATAGAAACATAATTGTGTCTGGCCAATACAACAAGATTTACCCCTTGTTGGCTGGCTTAATCACTATTTGCTGCATCTTCAAGTTGTTCTAAAGCGACACATTCCTCCTTAGTCAAATTATCACTCGTCATCTTATCAAAGTTGACCTTCTTTAGATTCCTTTTAACTGCAGTTACAAAACATTGTTGTTCAGCCATTGCTGACAAGAGGGGGAATGATGTGGATTTGACTTGAAGGCCAATTTCATCCAGCTTAGACATTTCACTGTGTATTCATATTTATTCTCGAGGATAGTAAGTGGTCCAGGCCCTTAGGCAGCGAAGTAAGCCCAAACCATGATCCATCACCATATTTCACAGTTGGGATGATGTTTAAATATTGGTAAGCTGTGCCCTTTTTATGCCATATATAGTGCTGAGCATTCTTCCCGAACAAAAAAACTTTTGTTTTATCAGTCCACAAAACATTTTCCCAGTAGCATCAGGGTTTGCCAAGGTGTTCTTTGACAAACTTTAGCGATGCAGTACTGTTTTTTTGGAGAGCAGCAATTTCCTCCATGGTGTTTTGCCATGGACACCCTGCCTGTTCAAAGACTTACATATAGTAGACTTATGAACAGGGATGTTTCCCAGTTCCAGTGACATCTTTAAACCTTTAGCTCATTGGACCTTCAGCTGTTACTCATGGGTTCTTCTTTACCTCAATGAGAATTCTGCATTGTGCCTTGGGAGTCTTCTTCTAGGAAGAGTATCCACAGTTCTAAACTGTCTCCATTTATAGATAATTGTCTCCATTTATAGATAATTTGTCTGTCGACTGATGGGTGCCTAAATACTTTGAGATTGCTCTGTGTCCCTTTCCAGCCTTATGTAGATCAACTACTCTAGATCACATGTCTTCAGAGAGCTCCTTTTTGGGAGGCATGGTTCACGTCAGCTGATGCTTCTTATGAATAGCATCCTTGAAATGTCTGAGTGCCTTCTATCATTTAAAGTAGCCATAAACGTCACCCCCAAGCTCATTTCATTAATCAGACTCGAGGTGTGCAAACTACTGACTCCAATTAGCTTTTGTTAAAGTATTTAGACTATGAGTTTATCTACTTTTTTCCTCCAGCATTATGAATGTTTATTGGGTGTGTTCAATAAAGACACAAGAAATTAGAATTGTTTGTGTGCTATCAGCTTAAGCCCATTGTGTCTGTTGATTGCTATGCCTTAGATGAGGATCAGATAACATTTTATGGCAAATTACTACAGAAAAACAGTCAATTCAAAGGGGTTCATATACTTTTTATATATATATATATATATATATATATATATATATATATATATTGTAAGGGGTTGGCTCGGTAGCGGGTGTGGGTGACCCCTTGGGTGGGTTCGTTACACAGAGAGACAGCCGAGGAGTGGTTGAAAACAACGGTCTGTGGTTTATTCTTCCAATTTGCTGGAAACAAGTGCAAGCATCCAAACAGCATAAATCAAACAAACATAAAATAAACCCTGGCCACTTGGGGCGTCTACCTTCACAACACAGGAACATACCTATGGTGTCTGTCCCAACCTACTGCTGGGCAGACACTGCTGGTCATACAGCAGAAAACAAATAGTCTATTTGTTTTCTTTTCACACAGAAAAAATCAACACCACCTCACCTTCAGAAGTCTTTCTCAGCTCACTGCTCTCCTTAACGCACAAAGCCTCAGGGCAGCAATGGTAGTCATCTTAATAACTTATAGAGGCCTTAATTGCCTCATTCTGAATAGCTGAAGCTTTCCAACGTCCTTAAACCTTTCTGGCTACCTCTGCAGCCGACACCTGATAGTAATTGGTGAATTTTCTAAACAAGGCAGAAATGTATCTCCCGTCTGTGACAACACCCACAGATTTACCTGACTTCCTGTCACAATATATATATATATATATATATATATATATACACACACACACACACACACACTGTATATACAGCATATACACAGTACATCTTAGCAATGATTAAAGCTGAAGTTTTATCTGCCTGTATTTGACTTTCCTTGATTTCTCCTCCCAACCCCCACTTACCTTATCAACACACTAATGACTTCTGTTTTCATTACATACCTTATTTTATACCCATTGATGTCATCACTGGGTCTCTGTTCTTCACTACACAGTGCAAGCAGATCATGGTTGGAGAAAAGGGTTGACAGGGTTCTGTACATAGCTTCTTGAAAGCATCAAAGCATACTCCCCTATTAATCTTTTCAAGAACCCTCATACAAGCAGTGTGCTGGCTTTGGGAGGAATTATGCCTATATAAAAATGCCTTAAAGTGATTGTAAATGATCACCTTGTAAAACAACCCATTTAGTTTAAAATAGAAATTAAAGGCAAAACTTTTGTGCATAAAGCTATAAAAATACATTATAAATTCCTTTTTAACCTTATTAAAAAGTGATCATGTTCCCTCTGATCTCAGCTGCATAAGAGCTGGGGGAGGAGAAGCAGCAGCACACTGATCTTTCCAGTGAATGGCTTTGCGGGGGGAAGTGTCAGGACAAGTCTGATCATTGGAGGAGAGTACACTGAGTTACCAGCATAGCTAGAGAACTGACCAAGCTGTGTTCTCCTGCTTAGCACGGTCAGTTTTTAATAGGAAAGCAGAGGGACTGGCAGGAATACCAGGGATTTCACAAAAAAATAAGAAATACAAAGAGAACAGGATACATGGTACAGCAGCCATATATCAGGAATATAAAGTGTTGGGGTAACAAACGCTTTAATGGGTAGAGACTGAAGGACAAGTAATGCCCACATGTCATGCTGAGCCTCCATGTTTGAGAAAAACTGATATTCAATGAATGAAAGGCTGGGGAGAAAAAGGCTAGAGGATGTTAGATGTCCTTTAGCCAAGAAATGAGATGGATTTTATATAACTTGCCGAAGCTTCTAAGTCAAACTGTGGGAAGCTCACATCTAGTGATGTTGAAGACAGAAGTAAAGGAAGTACAAATATAACTTTTTTTCTTTTTTTTTTTTTTACATGAACATTTTACAACTACTAGTAGTAGGTGACTTGTAAAGAGGAAGGGGTCAAGGCAGTAAGAGTGGACCTTGCATTTTACTGCAAGGTTCATTTTATTTAATGCTGAGCAGACTTTTTGGAACTACCAAACTCAAAAAAATATCTGTTCCTAATACTCATTGGTCCTATTTCTCACCTTGGCCACCTCATTATGACACAGATCTTTTGTTTCGGCTTCTTCCTTTTTCATGGGCCGCCAACCCCACCAGTATCGTGGTCGTTTCTTCTGGCACACTTTGAGAGTTACATTCCCCGGGACATTCTCTCCATATGTGTACCTGTAAAAACACAACAGGGACATTTTACCCAATGCAAGAAGACATTACACCACCTTCATTGCTCTTAGGCCTTGTACACATGGGATTTAATTTGTTTAAAATGGAAATTAAGTCAAAAGGTTAGGATTTGTTATGTTAAAGGTGAAATTAAGAAATGTTTTGTGTGCATAAGCAGTGCCCTAAAAAATGTAGCTTTTGTTTAAAGTTCCTCCTGAAAACTATTAGTGCATTTCCTGTGCCTAGGCACTCTTGTTCTGAAGCCTCATTGTTGTATATCTTTTTTTCGAGGCCATCTAAAGCACTGCTGGAGTCTTGGAGTGAGATTTGATTGCATCACTACTGTGCTGTCCAGTGTTTTCCATGCTGGAAGATCTGACACGAGGAAGCAGAGCCCTCCCAAGATGGCCACCACCACACAGAGACACAGTGCAGAAAAAGGCATTGCAAGCCATTAGTGGGAAAGACTAGCTACAAGGAGCCCACAGGTGTCAAGGTTGTGATTATGCTGACATTGAACCCCTAGCTACACTGTTTGGGATAGCCAAGGAGAGGCAGGAGGAGTATCTGAGAAGTGTACGCTGACAGTCAGCCTACACTTCTACACTTCGGTAAGACAAAGCACCACTGAACAAGCTGGATTTGAGATCTGGATCTGCAAAGCAGGAACCACATTCAATAATGCTGAAAGAGGGAAGACCTTAAACTTGGATCAGCAGAGTTGACAGGCCAGGCAATATTCACCAGGGACTCCTTTATGGCAGTATTCTTAGCTATGTGCTGACCCCCGGATAGAAAATATTGATTTCCTTGTTTCACATCCAGGTGGCTGGGCATGTGATGTGCAGCCAGGTGTATAGTTTTCCACTGTTAGCCCTGACGGAGGGGCAGCTGGTTAGGAGCCCGATAGCACACCGTTTTTATGGAAGATCCAGCCTCTGCGGGGAGCACACTTACATTTGCGAGGTACCAGCCCTGGGACTCCTCCAGCCACTTGCCTGTGGTGTTATTCTGGGAATCCCTCCAGCTGTCTGCCTATGTACCTAGACATACCCTGGAATTCACTGTGACAGACTCTGTCACAGAGTTCAAGAGCAAGTAGCTGTTTAGGTATTGCACTGTTTACTCAAGTAATGGCCATTTTACAGTATCTGTGGCTGCAGAACCCTGTACAGACTATGCAGTGCCTAGTGTCCCTATTGTATTGCAGAGACATTGTTCTCATTATAAACTCTTGCTGTACAGCTTCCTAATTGGTATGCCATTGTTCTGTTTGTCTTTTTGACCCTGTTTGCATTGCTAATCCTATCCTTCATCTTTTGGGTGATGTTCAAGATAAAGTGATACTAAACTCTGGTTTAAAACATATTCTATTCAATTATGTAATCTTAAAGAATAACTCCACTTTTGTTGAGAAAAAAAAACATTCCCCTCTGGAAAACATTCCAGGGATCCCTGGAAGAAGCTGCGTGGGTACGCAGCGTAACGCGTAGGATAGCCAAACCGGAAGTGACGTATCGGCGAAGGAATGTGTGTTATGCTTTGAACAAGACGGAGTGTAATGTGAGTGTTACTCTTATTTATATAATAAAATACACGGAACGTACTTCACTATGTTTGGCCCGATTTGATTTTTTTTGGAGACACAAAGGACCGTATATATCCCCTGGAGTATAGAAGTTTGCATAAGGGAGAAAAAACCGAGGAGTTATAATGGTATCTATATGCCAATAAGGAGGAAGGAGGAGCACATTGAGGCATACTACTTAAGGCTTTGTTTATAAAGCATTGAGGTGAGCGCTTAGGACACCTAGTGGGCACTGCACGAAAGAGCACCTGCATGTCAAATTTGGATAAGAAGATCTGGTTAATCACTACATATTTATATTTATTTAAAGGACACTTCAGCACTTTATTCTTGAAACCACCTAATTAAGAGCACTTTATTTAATTTTAAAAGGTCACGGACTATATATTTTATACACTATTTATGTCACTGTATATTGTATTTATATTGTGGATTTGAGTAAGATGAATTTTAATAATTAATGTTTCACCACCTATTTATTAATTGAAGGAAGATTGTATTTACTTTATATATTGAGATACACATTTGTGAATATTATATTGAAAAGCACTAAGGCACT
Source organism: Pelophylax lessonae (assembly GCF_965119305.1). NCBI lineage: Eukaryota > Metazoa > Chordata > Amphibia > Anura > Ranidae > Pelophylax > Pelophylax lessonae. The sequence continues at coordinate 56,415,399 of NC_138776.1, read as the reverse complement.
TTTTCACATATTTATATGATTTAATTTATGGTATAATAAGCACTTTAAAGCGCGGTACTCCCCCCAACTAGACTTATCTGAATTGTGTAGGTTACCAATTTTAGTACCTGCGGCATTAAAGGTGATAGACTTCAAACAACAATAGAGAGACAGCGCGAGAATTTCACCAATCTTTTGTATACACAGTTTAATGCTGGTTTAATGCTTCAGTAAGATCGATCCAGGAAGTGGCATTTTTTATTGAGGATTCAATGCTGGTTTAATGCTTCAGTGAGATCGATCCAGGAAGTGGCATTTTTTATTGAGGATTCAATGCTGGTTTAATGCTTCAGTGAGATCGATCCAGGAAGTGGCATTTTTTATTGAGGATTCAATGCTGGTTTAATGCTTCAGTGAGGTGAGAGGCCATCTGGTGGCTAAACGGTGGTGGTGTCACTTGCACTTTTATATGGAAACATCTATCAAGCACTTTATTGAATTTTAAACCACGGTTATATTTATATTTTAGTGGACTCTTATGTACTTTACTTTGAATGCACTTTATGGACATTATATATTGCACCTAAGAGGAATATATATTGCACTGTAAGCGAGTTTATTGATTTATATGATGCACATTGTCACTTTATTTGTTTTTATAGCACTGTATACATATTTGTCTATATGTATCAATCAGCTGTGCACTTGCAGGGCACTAATGAAGAAAGCTGCTGGGCCTGCATCCCTTTAGACGTGATTTCCTATTGGAAGTATCTCAGCAAAAATTACATTTTTGTTGCAGGGGATGCCAGAAATCTGACTTGTATCTTAGTGTAGACTTCTGGGAAAATTAGTGAGACAATCACACAAGCAAGAAATTATGTTTCTGGGGTGTGGTCACTCCGTATACATTCTGTGTGCAGAACACCTCCAGGTAGTCATATTGCATTACAAAATTACAGAGGCTGCAGATTGAAAAGCAAGCAAAATGTTTAATAATGTTCAATTACAATATGACTTGTGTTTTTATTTGCTATTTTTTTTTCTCAACTTCTTTTGCTCTCGGCCATCTGCAACTCTTCGAATCCTTTTTTTTTTTTTTTTTGCTACCCTATGTCCAATGTCTAGTTAGAGGGTGGCTACATTCTTTCTGCATGGCCCTACTGTATTTAGGAATATAGCCATCAATCTTGCTTGTTAATGGACTATGGGATTTGTAGCGTGCATTGAGCGCTACACATGACCATAAGTAACATGCACTGCCCGATTCAAACAAACAGAAGGAAATGGGAAAAAGTAGGGGCTTATGAGCTCACAGAGGACATTACAAGGAGGCCAAAAATCACAGTAAAAAATGATTTAATAAAAATAGATGACAGGGCCATTAAAGTGTAACTAAACCCAGGATCCTGCATTTTTTATATCTGGTCTCCCGCAGTACACAGAACATGGAAATGCAATTATTTTAGTAAATATAAACTGCTAAATACCTTTTCTCATCAACAATATACAGCAGTATTGTGACTTCTATCAGTGTCTGGCTAAAGCTTGTAGGAGGAGTTTTTATTCTACTCTGACTCTCCTATGAGGCTCCATGACTCCTGACCCTCTGTCTGGACAGTGCCGATTGGCCCTGTGTTTATCACATGCACTCTCCTAAGAAAAAAAAAAATCTTGAGCAATACACACCAAACTGAGCATGTGCAGAGTGACTCTAAAGACTCTGTCTTATTAGGAGATGGATTTGGGATTATGGAATAAGGGGAGGATCAGAGAAGACAGGACCAAAAAACCTTTTTACACAATACCCCCCTTAGGTTCCACAGTGAGTATAACAAGCATGCTTTACTGCATATACAGACTGATTTTACTGTTCTGGGTTCAGTAACACTTTAAGTAGTGAATGTTTACAGTATAGATTATTTTTGAAGAATAAGAATATTGTCTAATGTCATGTCACTAAGGTAAGGACAGGTGTATTCTTGGTTGACACATTTTTTTTAGGTATTTTAACAATTACAAAGTAATTTTTTCTTCATCACAGGAACAAAGGAAGGAGGGGATTAAAGAGCATTCATGGTGTTTTTTTTTCCAGTGCTATGATTTTGTAAATGAAGAGAAAATGATGAAGAGAAGAAGATGAAGAGACTCCGTGGCTTCTGAAGTAGTAAGTGGGCCAGCCTGGCCAGACCTCACCTGGCCTCACCTGGCCTCACCTTGTGCAATACTTGAAAATACTAGAAAGTAAGCAGTGCCAGCTTTGTTTAACTTGGCAAATACCTTGCAGTAGAGGAAGTGGTTGGATTTTACTCAGATATTATAAACCCTTAAGTATATAGAATGACTCTAAGTAAATAGTAGCGTTGCATACTGCCAAAAACAGATTATCTGATGAGACGTAATTTAATATATTTAAAGTTAAACTCTGGGATGAGCAGATATTGTATTCTTCCATGAATCTCAGTGTGCTTTGTGTATTTCTTCCAGAATTGTGCAGTAATCCAGTATAAAAATGTGGCTCTGTACAGGAGGTCACTGCCTCTCTCTCTTCTTGTGCAGTGTGACTGGTCTTGTCTCCGCCCCCTCCTGTAGTTTTCTGCAGGCAGCCTGTAGTGGGTGGAGCCTTCTGGGCCCCTTCCACAGTTCTGCTTTCTGCACAGGCTATGATCAGCCCAGTGATGATGTCACTGCTACATATATAAGGTAATATTTGGGTTTTGTAATATCACTTGGAGCACACATGGTAGATTTATATTCTATGTGGCTATTGAGAAATGTATTTAAATAACATGTTGTGCCTGGAGCCCAGCTTTAAAGACTCCACTACATCAGAACACTAAATGGAATGTTTCCAGCAAATAATACATAATGGAAAAAAAGAAGGAGAACTTAGAAACAAAAGAAAAGAGAAAAAAGAAAAAAGAAAAGGAAAAGAAAAGAAGAAAAAAAGGAAAAGAAAAGGAAAAAGAAAAAGGAAAAGGAAAAAAAAAGAAAAGAAAAAAAGAAAAGAAAAGGCAAAGAAAAAAGAAAAAAATAAAAGGAAAGAAAAGAAAAAAGGAAAAAGGAAAAGGAAAGAAAAAGAAAAAAAGGAAAGGAAAAGGAAAAAAAGGAAAAGAAAAGAAAAAAAGGAAAGAAAAGAAAAAAAAAGAAAAGGAAAAGAAAAAGTAAAAGGGAAAGGGAAAAGGAAAAGAAAGAAAAAGGAAAGGAAAAGAAAAGGAAAAAAAGGAAAAGAAAAGAAAAAAAGGAAAGAAAAGAAAAAAAAAGAAAAGGAAAAGGAAAAGAAAAAGAAAAAAGTAAAAGGGAAAGGGAAAAGGAAAAGAAAAGAAAAGGAAAAAGGAAAAGAAGGAAAAAGAAAAAGGAAAGAAAAAGAAAAGAGAAAGAGGGGGGGGGAGGGATGAGGGAGGGAGGAGAGTGAAAGACATAAGCAGAGGGAGAAAGGTGCGAGAGGAGAGGGAAGAAAGAGGGAGGGATGAAGAGAGAGGGGGACGAGAGAAAAGGGGGGAGAGGGGGGAGATAGAGGAGGCGAGAGAGAAGGCGAGGGAGAAGAGAGAGGGGGGAGAGAAGGAGAAGGGACGGGAAAGGGAGAGAAAATTAGAGAGGAAGGGGAAAAAGGGGGAGGAAAGAGAGAGAGGGAAGGAGAAAGAGAGCGAGAGAGAGAGTGGGAAGGGAGATAGAGAGAGATGGAGGGGGTTTTTCATTTTCTCTTCTTTTTTTTTTCTTTTTCCCTTTTCTTTTGTTTCTAAGTTCTCCTTCTTTTTTTTCCATATTGTATTATTTGCTGGGAACTTTCCATTCGGTGTTCTGATGGAGTTTTTAAAGCTGGGCTGCAGGCCCAAATTGTAATTTAAATACATTTCTCAATAGCCACAAAGAATATAAATCTACCTTGTGTGCTCCAAGTGATATTACAAAACCCAGATATTACCTTATAAATGTAGCATCATCACTGGGCTGTTCATAGCCTGTGCAGAGAGCAGAACTGTGGGAGGGGCCCAGTAGGCTCCACCCACTACAGGCTGCCTGCAGAAAACGTCAGGAGAGGGCGGACACAAGACCAGTCATCCTGCACAAGAAGAGAGAGAAGCAGTGCCCGGTCTTTATTAAAGGAGGCTCCTGCACAGAGACACATTTTTATATTGGATTACTGCACAATTCTGGAAGAAATACACAAAGCACACAGATGTGTTTGTCTGTAAGCGTACAGGTATGTTTTTGCACTTACATCTTTGAACGTTTGCACTTTTGATATATGTTAATAAATCCATGTAATTATCTTCATTTTTAGCGCTGCATAATATTTATATAATTGTTAACAAGCTGATATCACAGTTTTTTTTCGTGACCAAGCGCAGATTTTTTTAGGGTTCTTTTAGGATTTGACCATTTTTACCATCCAAGTGCCTGCTACAATGTGTTTGAGCATGCCGGTGGGGGGCATGTTGTGTGATGTCATGGTCCAAGGGAGCTGAGCGGCGCAGCCGGAGCCTCATGTGTGGGTGGGGAGCAAGGCAAGCTGGGAGCGCGACTGTCAGACCTGTTTGAATTGGAGTGGACCGAAGGGACCACCTGGCGTGGAGAGAGACTGTCACTGTGACTCAGGAGGGGACGTGTCATGTCGGTGAGGTGTCATCATCATCTGTGCTGATGCACACTGCTGTCAGCATCACTGTGAGGGTCAATTGCGTGTGTGTGTGTGTGTGTGTGTGTGGGGGGGGGGGGGGGGGCATTACAATTTTTTTCCCTCCTGAGTCCTGTCCCTGTGCTACCTACTTACTATATAGAAAATAAAATATGAAATGTGTTTTTTGCCCTTATATCTACCTTAAATCACATTGCTAATAGCATATTGTACTTGTTTGCAGTTTAAATACTCAAATCTGTACTGTAATTCTGTAAATTTTAGAAATGCCAGTAAAAACTTGGCTGCGCCAGTAAATTTTAGGTGTCGTGTCAGTAAATTTCAATCTGGTAGGTTGACAACATGGGAGAGAGAGAGAGAGAGGAAGTGGGGGGGGGGAGAGAGGAAGTGGGGGGGAGAGAGAGAGGAAGTGGGTGGGAGGAGAGAGAGAGAGTGGGAAGGGAAGGAGATAGTGGGAAGGGAGGGATGGAGTAAAAGGTCACTCACCGTCCATTTACTGATAGAGACAATTTGCTATCCATTACTGAAATGGCATTTGGAGCTTCAATCTCAACATTATACTTCGGGAGCACTGAGGAGAGAGTGATAACAGAGTTATGGCAAATTTTTACTCCTTAAAGATCTTAAAAGTTGGAATTTCATCATTTACAGTTAGATGAATCTTACTATATTTTACAATTTGAATAAAGTGTGGAAACATTTAAAGCTCAACATTTAACTACTGTATTTCCACTGGAGAGATTTTTTTCTCATATGCCGTCTATTAGATGAGGGTCAGACAACACAAGGTGTAAGAAAAATGCTCCCACTTCCTGTCTATTTGATGAGTATCAGGAAATGCAAATAAATTCCCCCAAAGAAGACACAGACAGCAATCATTTTGTGTGAGGACATTCTACAGCAGGAAAATCTATGTATAAAAAATGGGTTTTGGCATTGCTCTATGTCCAATAAAATACTAGTATACCCGTATGCATATCATTCTTCAAAAAACACAAATCAAAAAGAATATAAATTACGGTGCAACATATGCAAAAAATGATGTGCAAAAACTACTAAAGTGTAAATATAAATTATTATGCAACATTTGCAAGAAATTATGTGCAAAAATTACTAAAGTTCCAGTGCTAAAATATTAGTGCCCAAATGGAGTGAGCTTCCAATTACACTCAAATCATAAACACTCTATGTAATCACATATAAACCATGTTAATGCAAAAGTGAAAACTGTGCTTAATGAACAGTCCATGGATAATGTGCAGTGTCCTTTTAATTAGTCCGTTGTTCCTGCTATCCTTGCTGATCCTGATTCCTTATTATAGCATCAATAAAAGGAACGCTACTTGATGATGTTACAACCAGGGGATTGTGCAGCAGCATGCAGTGTGCCCGGTGTCTTCACTCGTGCCCCCCCTCCTGATAGTACACTCACCAGACATCTCTCCCCTTGCAACAAGGGTATCCAGCTTTAGCAGCTACACCTGGCTGTGTGCTGTATCCACGACCAACTCTCTGGCGGCCACTCCTTGCAATCCCCAGAAATCTCAGTGTTACATAGAAATAGTAGAGACAGCCTCCATAGTGTGAATTCTGCGAAGGCCGCTCCTGATGACATCAGAGTGACAAAACGCGTAGGGAAAAGCCTAGCGTCATTGCGCCACTTCCAGGTTGGGTCTGTGGAGTGCATTGCATCCTGGATTCCTGTTTTTTGACTCAAGTAATTTGAATTTTACTAAATGTAAGCGCACTACTGTATTTTTTTACCAATAAAACTATCTATACGGATTCACACTATGGGGGCTGGCTCTACTATTTCTATGTTTCTATGTGCTCCACAGACCCAACCTGGAAGTGGCGCAATGAAGCTAGGCTCTTCTCTATGTGTTTCGTCACTCTGACGTCATCGGGAGCGCCTTCCCGGAATTCACACTATGGAGGCTGTCTCTACTATTTCTATGTACCACGGAGATTGCTGGGGATTGCAAGGAGTGGCCGCCAGAGAGTTGGTCATGGATACAGCATACAGCCAGGTGTAGCTGCTAAAGCTGGATACCCTTGTTGCAAGGGGAGAGATGTCTGGTGAGTGTACTATCAGGGGGGGGGGGGGCACGAGTGGAGACACCGGGCACACTGCATGCTGCTGCACAACCCCCTGGTTGTAACACCATCCAGTAACATTTCTTTTATTGATGCTATTATAAGGACCAGCAAGGATAGCTGCAACGATGGACTAAATAAAAGGACACTGCACATTATCCATGGACTGTTCACTAAGCACAGCTCACTTTTGCATGAATATCGTTTATATGTGATTACATAGAGTGCTTATGATTTGAGTGTAATTGGGAAGTTCACTCTACTTGGGCACTAATATTTTAGCACTGGCACTTTAGTCATTTTTGCACATAATTTCTTGCAAATGTTGCACAATAATTTATACTTTGCACTTTAGTAATTATTTGCACATAATATTTTTGCATATGTTGCACCATGATTTATATCCTTTTTGATTTGTGGTTTTTGGAAAATGATATACATACGAGTATACTAGTATTTTACTGCACATAGAGCAGCGGCAAAACCATTTTTTATACATAGACTTTACAACAGGCACAACCTCGGTAGCAGTCTAGTTGGGGTCAGCAGCTCAAAGCACTTTTAGAAAATTATAAAATTTTTTGTGGATTATCCATAGCGGGGACTATACTTATGTATTTTATTCTACAGCAGGATTTACCTAATATAACAGCTGAACAAGCGTGTGGCACTCACAGAAAGGTGGGGGAGGTTGTAGATCAACGACCTTCAAACTAATGCCCTCCAGCTGTTGCGGAACTACACATTCCATGAGGCATTGTAAAACTCTGACATTCACAGACATGACTAGGCATGATGGGAATTGTAGTTCTTGAACAACTGGAGGGCCATAGTTTGGAGACCCCTGTTGTAGATGAATGCTTCTGTAGGCAAGAAACTGCCCCAAAGGCTTTCACTTGTTCACTTGATCATATAGATCCAGGTGATCACATGGAAATACGATCTTGAAGCAATCCAAAGAAAGTAGAATTCAGGAGCACTTATGGCATCAGTTTCTTTATTTTCAGCTTGCAAAGGTTAGAAACAGCTAAAAACTATCCAGCCAAAGACTGCTTTTTGTGCAGTTAGAACATTTCTCAAGGCATTCAGATACACCTCTGCTAAGAACACAAGGGCAGAAAAATGTTAACTCTCAGGTCTCATTCACACCATATGTGCAGGAGTAAAAACTGATGGAAAAAACTTGCAGATACACAAGTTTACATAAGCTTCCATGCACGTTTCATTACGTTTTTATGCATGTTGACATCAGTTTTTTTTTATGCATTTTTTATGCACAGATGCTGTTATATCACTTCCCTTCCCATTTGCAGAGAAGAACAGAAGAACAGTTTATTGCTAATGTTAGTGCAGAACCTCCATACATTATATTCACTACATCATAATTCCTATCAAATCCTTCCTGTGCATCACAGTCACTATCAGAGCCTTCTTTTACATCAAAGTCCCCATCAGAACCTTCTTTTACATCAAAGTCCCCACCAGAGCCTTTTTTTAACATCACAGTCCCCATTAGAGCCTTTTTTTTTTTTACATAATAGTCCCCATTAGGGCCCTCTTTATATCAATCACCTTTATTAGCAGAACGCTGTGCCATGCTGGTTAGCAGTAAAATCAGACAAAAATTGTGGTAAACGTAAATTAAGGTTTTTTTGCCAAACAGATTTAAAATCATTCTTTAAAACAGACTCATGTTGTCTTTATTTACTAAAGTGGCTGGATACCTGAACAATGGGTACCTAGAGATAGCAGCATACATATCAGACACCCTGCTTAGTGTCCCAAGAACCCCCTGAAACCCTGAGATCCACCCTGGCCCCTTACATGTCCTGCTATTGATCAGTGGGGCTGTCTTTCATATCTGTGGAACAATTGTGAGGCATGGGGGGGACTTAAGCTTGATTTTCAGAGCTGAAGTTGAAAACTCCATAAGAAAGCACCTGAGTCTAATGAGTGAGGAATAGTACCCAAAGGGTTAGATAAATGCCAGTGGGCCTCGGTTTAAAAACCACTGCTCTATAACACCTCACCCCTGGGTAAATATCAGTATAAAGTATCTGCCTCTTACCGTATTCAAGCACTTCAAACTCCCTCAAAGTGTTATCAACTTTTATTTTGTATTTCCCTAAGACAGGTTCCTCAGCCAACTGGTAGGACATCTCTGCTATGCCGTTCTTAGGAGGAACATTTTTCCATTGGGCAAGACGGTTCCCCTGTGGATCCTGAATAGAGATAAAATATAGCAAATAACACAAAGAGACCTGCGCTTGGATCAATCAAATCAAACAGAAATATAAAAAAGAATAACCAACTTAAAAAAGATCAGCTGCTGCACATATGTCAGGATAAAACATAAGCATAAAATCATAAAGGGGAGGTGCAGCGCTAAGATCAGGAGTGTAACAGTCCACAACAGTCCATCCGTGATGTCCAGTAAGTGCCACCACCCCTAAATAGCAATAAACACCAAATAATCATCAAATGGCCCCAAGGGCAGAAGAAAGGCAAATAGCGCAGCACCCTTCTCTCCTGGGTCTCTCCACACGGCGCTCCTTGAGGCTGAAGCTGTCGCCGCCGCTGAGGCTGAGTGAGCCGTGGGGGGGGGGGGGGTCTGGGGTCCTTGGTCCTGGGCGGGTCTGGGGTCCTGTTGTGCGGCCTGGTGGGGGCCGGGGGGGTGTATGGTGCAGTCTGTCTGCAGCCCCCCCCGGCCCATGGAGCACCAGCCGCCTCTGCCTGGCAGTACTGGAATTAATAAGTTCCTGTGCCTAGCCCTAAATGAGAATATAAAATATGCTGTAAGCTGTTGTCCCCCCCAGGCTCTAAGCCCAAAAACTAAGCGATCACATGACTGCTGATAGCTCAGTTCTCCGGTACGTCAGTCACCACTCTCTGCGCTGCCCCTCCAGCGCTCACTGGAGCTTCGGGCAGGAGAGAGCGTGGGAGCCATGCGCTGAGAGGCTGAGCCAGCTGCTTGTAATCTGGGTGGATCCTGATATTATTGACGGGAGTGAGGAGCGGTTAAAGCCCGCTGTGGGCTGATTCTGGGAAAGGAAAGCACAAGTAAATTCAATCTTTGGACCCACATGAGAAGTATGGCCAAAAGAGCTTTGGCAATACTTCTATTTTAAGGATAACATAAGGGGTAGAAAACAAATACAACTAAATGGAAGCTGAGCACATACCTGCCAGTGACAGCACTCATTATAAAACATAAATCACTTACCTGGATCTCAACGAGGGAATACTGCCAGAGATGGAAAAAAGAAAAGAAAACGGGTTAGAAATTCCTAAAGTTACCATAAATATTTACAAGAGGTTGGGAGAATGTCTCTAGAAGGAGAACATTGTTATTTATTTATTTATGAATGTATTTATCTCTGTTTTTTTTCTTGCATTATTACACTTCTCAGTCCCGGTTCACATTTGTGCGATGCGGGAATGATGCGAATATGCAGCGTGTTTCCGCATCGCATCCACACCCCTGGCAGTTCAGACTGCCATATGCGAAATGCAGGGGGTGTCAATTGAAAGTTAACGACACCCCCAGTTGATATCGCATATCGCAGTGCGATCTGACAGTTCGCACAGAATCGGATCGCACTAGTGTGAACCACCATGTGATCCGATTCTGCTGCGGGAAAATAAAAAGGGTCATGTGCGAGTTTATTGCGAGTTTAGTACAAATTCAGCCATACAAACTGTATGGCTGAAATTTGCACCACACAGAGATCGCATGTAATTATAGGAGCAGTGCGCTCCGAATTACATGCCATCTCTGTGATCGCACTAATGTGAACCGGGGCTCAATGTCAGTTCATTAAGCAGCAAGAAATATTTTGCACGCATACATAAATTTATATCATGGGGTTAGATCTCAGTATTTGTTCTTATTCTGTATGTATGTATGTATGTATGTATGGACTCTGCACAGTACCACTTCTCTTGTCCTGTATGCCGGGTGTAATTCTCAGTATTTGTTCTTATTCTGCTGGTATGGACTCTGCATAGCGCCACTTCTCTTGTCCTGTATGCTTGGTGTAATTCTGAGGATTATTCTACATGTATGGAGTATGGACTCTGCACAGTAGCACTTCTCTTGTCCTGTATGCTGGGTGTAATTCTCAGTATCAGTTCTTATTCTGTATGCATGGACTCTGCACAGTACCACTTCTCTTGTCCTGTATGCTGGGTGTAATTCTCAGTATCTGTTCCTCTGTTTGGTGTTATTAATACCAATATGGTATTGTCAGTCATTCTATGTACAGAAGGATTATAACACACCCGGGAATTTGTACAATGAAGTTTCATTCACTGAACTGTCTTTGTGTTGTGAGGAAATATGGAAAGTGCATGTTAAATATTTGCATCAATCTGTGTTGAAATACATAAATATATTTATCCGGCACACAGTGTACTCCTCACTGACTGAGAACACTCCCTGTGACCTTTCAAGCTTTGTGTGTATGGCTTTTATGGCTTAAAGTAGATGTAAACCCCACCACTAAAATCGTATATAATCCTTTACATGTAATATCATTTCAAAAGTCATTTTTAATCATTCAAGTTACATCTTTTCTTAAAAAAAAAAATCCCTAGTGATGCTGCCATGAAGGTCCTTGTTCAGACACTTCCTGTTATAGGGTGACAACACTTTGTCACTGTCCCCCAATTATGCTCCTGGCACTCAATCCTGGTCTTTGGGACACAGTTTACCCCGTCCACAGTCTGCCTTAGGCAAACGATGGCCAACAATGGGATGGTCTTTTCCAGGCCTCGACCTCTTACCAAAGTGCCCACCCAAACCTACCTCAAGTTTAGGACAGTTGGCCTTTTAGTATAATTAGCCTTTTAGTATTCATTTTAGACTTAATATTACATATCTACAATATGTACACATAGAAATGTAGAATGTTACAATCTGGGTTTCAATAAACATTTGTCATCATTCTTTTGCTCTTCACACTCTTTGCGGTATTTGTTTAGAGCAGGGGTGGGGAACCTTTTTTCTGCCAAGGGCCATTTGGATTTTTATAACATAATTCGGGGGCCGTACAAAATGTATGCATAAATGTAATAGGCATTGCTTTGCGGCAAAAAACGCTGTAAAAAATTGCGTGACTTTGAGGTCACAGAAGTGTGAAAGGGGCCTTCAGTAATCAAGGTATAGTGTGCCCCTTTCAATGTACAGTGACCACAGCGTGCCCCCTTTCAATGCAGAGTGACCACAGCGTGCCCCCTTTCAATGCAGAGTGACCACAGCGTGCCCCCTTTCAATGCAGAGTGACCACAGCATGCCCCCTTTCAATGCAGACTGACCACAGCGTGCCCCCTTTCAATGCAAACTGACCAAAGCGTGCCCCCGTTTAATGCAGACTGACCACAGCGTGCCCCCTTTCAATGCAGACTAACCACAGCGTGCCCCCTTTCAATGCAGACTGACCAGAGCGTGCCCCCTTTCAATGCAGACTGACCAAAGCGTGCCCCCGTTTAATGCAGACTGACCACAGCGTGCCCCCTTTCAATGCAGACTGACCACAGCGTGCCCCCTTTCAATGCAGACTGACTACATCGTGCCCCCTTTTAATGCAGGCTGACCACAGCGTGCCCCTTTTCAATGCAGGCTGACCACAGCGTGCCCCTTTCAATGCAGGCTGACCACAGCATGCCCCCTTTTAATGCAGACTGACCACAGCGTGCCCCCTTTCAATGCAGACTGACTACATCGTGCCCCCTTTTAATGCAGGCTGACCACAGCGTGCCCCTTTTCAATGCAGGCTGACCACAGCGTGCCCCTTTCAATGCAGGCTGACCACAGCATGCCCCCTTTTAATGCAGACTGACCACAGCGTGCCCCCTTTCAATGCAGACTGACCACAGCTTGCCCCCTTTCAATGCAGACTGACCACAGCGTGCCCCCTTTCAATTCAGACTGACCACAGCGTGCCCCCTTTCAATGCAGACTGACTACATCGTGCCCCCTTTTAATGCAGGCTGACCACAGCGTGCCCCCTTTCAATGCAGGCTGACCACAGCGTGCCCCTTTCAATGCAGACTGACCACAGCGTGCCCCCTTTCAATGCAGACTGACCACTGCGTGCCCCCTTTCAATGCAGACTGACCACTGCGTGCCCCCTTTCAATGCAAACTGACCACTGCGTGCCCCCTTTTCGGCCAATCAGGTCAAATTTTCATTTGCTATTGTCACACAAATGGGCGGGCTCGGGGTGCACTGCTCTGCGCCCCGGGTTCACCCTTTTCTGACACTCACACTGTTAGGACGGAGCCATCGGCTCCTTCTGACACAGCGACACGGGGGGGGGGGGGGGGACGCCACGATTGTGCGGTCCGCAGGTTCCCCACCCCTGGTTTAGAGGTAACTCCCTCTGCATGGTGAAGTAAGGCAATAGCCATGAGTGCACTTGAGAGTCTGGCACATGCCAGATCAAATTAGGACCCCCTTCTTTAGGGCTAAATGAACACATAAATATGGATGTAAGGCTAAAGAATATTTGTATTTTTTTCTTTGACCTCAAATCTATTTAAATGCCCTTTTACCCTGAAGCAGGTGGACACTGTACCCCTTAAACATGCTGCAGGTGAAAATCTCAGAAGGTCAGATACAGAAATACTCAAACAATCTGACAGGAAGACTCAATGAACTACCACAGTGCTACACAGCAAAGGACCAATGCCGGATTTATAAGGGGACAAAAGGGACAGTTGCCTTGGGACCCAGACTTCCTTTATAAAAAATATGAAACGTATTTTTCCTCGAGACTTCAGTAATTTGTTCTTTGAGGAAATTGTCCAGTTTGTAGTCTTTGCCAAGCTCCGGTCATGTCTCACTCTATCCCTACAGGCAGTTTTATTACATGACGAAGGGCTTGCTGATACCTTTCCAGGGATTAATGTAGCTCTTAGAGTATATTTGAGCATGAAGGTCACTAGTTGTTCGGGAGAAATGTTGTTTAGCAAATTGGCACTGATAAAGAATTATCTGAAAAGCACGATAACCCCTGAAAGACTAAGTGCTCTGTGCCTACTGGCTGTTTAACCACTTGCCGACCGGTCACGTTGACCGTACTGGGGCAAATTGACTCGATATCGTCCAGCGACGTAGACCTGGACTCCTCCCCATGTGGGCGGCGCGTGCCAAGGCTCGCTCCCGCTGTATTCAGTCACAGCGGGAGTTGGGCCAGGGGGGGAGCGGTGGTGATCACCGCCGCTCTTCCCCGATCGTCGGGGATCGAGTGTGGAAATCCACCCGCTTGTGTAAACAAAGCGGGCGGATCTCCTAAGTGACAAACAGTTACAGATTGCAGGATTCAGCATAGCTGAACCTGCGATCTGTGCCTGTGTTACTCAGTCCCCTGTGCCCACACACGTTAGTAAGCACCAGGCATACATTAACCCCTCCCTCTCCAATAAAATTAACCCCTTCCCTGCCAGTGTCATTTTTACAGTAACAGTGCAAATTTATAGCACTGATTACTGCAGTAATGTCACTGGTACCCCCAAAAGTGTCAAAAATGTCAGTCAAGGGTCCGATCTGTTCGCCGCAATGTCGCAGTCTTGCAAAAAAATCGCAGATCGCTGTCAGATCGCTGCCATTACTAGTTTAAAAAAAAAACAATAAAAATGACATAAATTTCCTGTAGATAGTAGCTACGATAACTTTTGCGCAAACCAATCAAAACACGCTTATTGCGATTTTTTTTTACCAAAAATATGTAGCAGAAAACAAATTGGCCTAAAATGTTAAAAAATTTAGATTTTTACATTTTTTTGGGGGGGGAAGTTCATATAAAAAAATGTGAAAAATATTGTTATTTTTTCAAAATTGTTGATCTTTTTTTTGTTTATAGTGCAAAAAGTAAAAATCGCAAAGGTGATCGAATACCACCAAAAGACAGCTCTATTTGTGGGGAAAAAAGGACATAAATTTAATTTAGGTACAGCATCGCACGACCGCGCAATTGTCCGTTAAAGTAACGCAGTGCCGAATTGCAAAATATGGCCTGGTCAGGAATGGGGTAAAATCTTCCAGTCTTAAAGCCGTTAAAAATACGCTCATTGAGAATTTTTTTGTCAAAGACATGTAGCTAAATACATTTTGTCCTAAATATATGACAAAAATTGAATATATTGGATATTTTTTAACTGTCAAAGTAGAAAAATATTTTTATTTTTTCAAAATTGTCGCTTTTTTTTATTAATATCGCAAAAAATGAAAATCGCACAGGTGATCAAATACCACCAAAAGAAAGCTATGTTTGTGGGAAAAAAAGGACGTAGATTTCGTTTGGGTATGGCATTGCATGACCACGCAATTGTCAGTTAAATTCACACAGTGCCGAATCGCAAAAAGTGGCCTGGACATAGGACAGCAAAATCCTCCGGTGGTAAAGTGGTTAAAGCAGTGCCTGCAAGATGATACAGTTACAGATTATGTGATTTTCTTTTCTTTCATCACAGGCGTTGATGGGAGAATGCCTCCCACAGCGCTATTGTGTTGTGCCAATGGGGGGTGCAGGGATCTATAGTCACTGGCAGAAATTGGACGTAAAAAATTTAACAGGCTGGTTGTACCCAAGTAGATTGATGGATTGACTTGAGTATAATCAGCCTGAAATGGCCAAGATTCAATCCATCTATGGCTGCCTTAAGTTAAATGTTTTGAATATGCAAAGACTTTTTTTAAATATTGTAGTATGATACAAAACTGTGATTTTTGACTTACCAGTTCCTATGTAATGTGTATTAATACAGTCAATAAAATTGAGGGAAAAAAATCAGATAAATGTCTTGTTCAGAACCTAACTTATATATTTTTTTAGAACAATGTGGTTTATCATTCATTTTAGATCACTTTTTTATTTGTCATATAATTAATTTTTTTATGTTGAGGGGCTCTGAAATCAACCACCTCCCCCAAATCAAAGAGATACCGTCTGCCACAGACGGGGCAATTGCTGTGTTTGGGACCACTGGCACCACAAAAGAAATGTGGGAAAACTGCCCAGGGTGCCCAATCTGGCATGCCCTTATGAGGCAAGTTACTGGAGCACTGGCCTCCAGAACTCAGCCCGGATTCATAGGACACCAGGATTTTGTTCAAATGTTGGGAAGGTCCCACCAAAATGGGTAGTTAGGAGATATGGATTTGTACTTTACGGGAGGGTGGAATTTATGTTGGGGGGGGGGGGGGATTTTGTACTGGGAGGGGGTCAGTGATGCATTTAGGTTTTGTGCTGCCCTAGGCCTGACTAAACTCATGCACTCTCTAATTTAAATATGACCCACCCCTTCCTGCCAAGACCACACCCTTTCTGTTTAAGACCCCCCCTGTCATCTGCAAACCACACCCCTTCCTCTTAAGGCTTCACCAAACACAACAGATGGTGTGAATGGACCCTAACCTGTGTTGAGAGGCTTTTGCTTGCTTCAAGTTAATTTTCCATACCTATGCAAGTCTATTGGAATGCAAATCTGCATTAAGCACAGGTAAATGCAGGTCAGAAAGGAGGTCAAGTGCACCTGTCAATGAATTCTGAATGATCACTGAAACATCTCAAACTGATGTCAGAACAAATTTCACTGCCAAGTGAGAACATAACTAAAGCACTTCAAGTGGTGGAAGTGCTCATATTCACCTGCTAAAATACCCCTAAATGACATCACATTGGGCCAGCAGATAGGGTTGGGCTCAATCTATATTTGTGGATTATTGGACATACAATGCTGATCTGACAACAGATAGCAGTCAGTGCCACTCATCCCAGGAGGAACACTGGGGATGGGGACCTGCCCAACTACAGTTCCATTTGAAGGTGGTCATGTGACATTCACACATCAGTTTAATAGTCAAAGCATTAGGACTCAATCAGGCTAAAAATGACCCCTAAATGTGTCAACACACAGACTGAAAGATCTTTTACCTGTGTAGGTTAAATTACAATACATTTTGCTAAATAAAACAGAATTAACTGGCATTAAGATGTTCCTATAGAGAAAAAAACCTAAGACAAATCAGCAGGTTGCAAAAATCATGAGCAAAAAAGTATATGTTCCAGCTTTACTTCTCATCCAGAAGACTACAAAAGCCCAGTATGCCGCAGAGGAGGGTAGGCAGAGCGTTAGGCTGCTAAGACCTGTTGCCAGTGCCACACTTACTAGTATTGGCAGCCGCCAGTTTTATTAAGTGCGGCCACCAGTCGTCGGCCAGTATTGTCATACTGGCAGCAGAGCAGCCGCTTTATGCGGGCGCCAGACCGATTTGCCTCTTAGGCCCTGCCACCTGGCCCATAAGACTGGCAAAGTGGTGGGGACCCTTTTCGTGCAGGAGCCAGGAGGAGGCTGTTTTTTTCATGCGGGGAAGCTTTTTTGATGCCCCCCTGAAAAAAAGTGCCGCCCTAGGCCTGGGCCTTGTTGGCCTAGGCCAAGATACAGTGTTGGAGGGGGTTATGGGTGGGAGGATTTGTGATAGAACTGTGACGGAACTGCTTGGCACCATGATTAGGTGCTTGCTTCTGCCAAACAGTGCCTTCTGCCCTCAAAACCGTTCCGAGCAGACCGAGAGCTAATACCAGCCCTTTTTACCCCAAACATCATATACAGACAAGATGTAGATATAGACCCTTTGGAATGACTGTTTATTGAAACTCAGACACATACTTTATACCCCACAGGAGGACATTCCCCTCTTAAGGATATTAGCATGGCAATGCAAACCCTAAACAGAAATATAACTAACATAGCTAAACAACACAATTATAATAATACAGTGCTTGCCAATAAAACATATAAACATAATGTGCTCAAAAAAGTATATATAAAAAACATATATAAAGTCTTAAAAAATTCTCATATAAAGTGCTCAGGTTCTACAAACTCCATTAATAATGTGCTGAAGTGCCACATGTAAACATGCTGGGAAGTGTGCCACGCTCCCCTCCCGTATCCCCACTCACCAGAGAGAATGGACCCACAGCTTTTCAGTCTGGGGTCAACCAAACTTATATCTGGTGTTGTGGATATCAGGACTCTCAGCGTTAAGACCGGGTCTCACCAATAATACTCTTTGGGCAGCTTTAATATCCTCCAGGCTAAATCAAAGAAAATAGTGCTCATAGTGAAGTACTGTAAAATTGATGTTTATTTGCGCAAAATGCAAAGCAACTTACAAAATTGAAGATAAAAGTGGGCATAAACAATCATGAGGCTCTTCCAGGTTCACCGATGTTCAGCGTGCGTTCCACGGAGGATGGAAGTGACTTCGTTGGTTTGACGGAACCAGAAATACATCAACGCGTTTCGCCCCTCCTCCAGGGCATCATCAAGGACATGTCCTTGATGATGTCCTGGAGGAGGGGCGAAATGCCTTGACATATTTCTGGTTCCTTCAAACCGACGACGTCACTTCCATCCTCTGTGGAACGTACCCAGAATAGCGGCAAACCTGAAAGAGCCTCATGATTGTTTATGCCCACTTATCTTCAATTTTGTAAGTTGCTTTGCATTTTGCGGAAATAAACATCAATTTTACAGTACTTCACTATGAGCACTATTTTCTTTGATTTAGCCTGGAGGATATTAGAGCCGCCCCAAGAGTATTTAATAAACAAGCAAAAAATTGGGGGAGCAGACCCTGAACATGTATATCTAAAGCCGGTGCAGCTATGAACCAAGCGACATGTATATTAAAAAAGAATAGCGCACACATGCAAAAGAAATGACTATAAAATATGGAGACAATCCATAAATAAAAATGGGGATTTAGTCCCACCATATGGCCATATCGTGCTCAAGCCCACCACTACGTCAAAGTACCCCATTATCAGTGGGTCCTACACTATCCATAAAAAAGGGGTGAATCCAGCCTCTCTAACCCTTGGAGACAACACTCCTTGCTGGGAGAGATGTGCTAATTTATTTATGGATCGTCTCCATATTTGAGAGTCATTTCTTTTGCATGTGTGCGCTATTCTTGGTTCATAGCTGCACCGGCTTTAGATATACATGTTCAGGGTTTGCTCCCCCAACTTTTTGCTTGTTTATTATGTATTCGGTCTGACCAGACTTCTGAGGTTGAGCACCCCACCCCCCCACACACACCTGTACTCTATCAGTGTCCACTATCAAGTAGATATAGGAGGAGTCCCTTGTAGTGCATTAGCACATCTCTCCCAGCAAGGAGTGTTGTCTCCAAGGGTTAGAGAGGCTGGATTCACCCCTTTTTTATGGATAGTGTAGGACCCACTGATAATGGGGTACTTTGACGTAGTGGTGGGCTTGAGCACGATATGGCCATATGGTGGGACCAAATCCCCATTTTTATTTATGGATTGTCTCCATATTTGAGAGTCATTTCTTTTGCATGTGTGCGCTATTCTTTTTTAATATACATGTTGCTTGGTTCATAGCTGCACTGGCTTTAGATATACATGTTCAGGGTTTGCTCCCCCAATTTTTCGCTTGTTTATTATGTATTCGGTCTGACCAGGGCCGGCCTTAGGTGATCAGGCGCCCTGTGCGAGCTAATCCTGTGGCGCCCCCCCCCCCCCCCGCGCGCGCTCGCATTTTCTTGCACCTTTTTTGCACTTTATTTGACTTTTCTTTTTTATGATTACTAATAACTTAGCCCCCCTTACATCAGAGCCCCCCACACAGAGCCCCCCTTACATCAGAGACCCCCCACACAGAGCCCCCTTTACATCAGAGACCCCCACACAAAGCCCCCCCACACACAGAGCCCCCCGTCACATCAGAGCCCCCCTTACATCAGAGACCCCCCACACAGAGCCCCCTTTACATCAGAGACCCCCCCCACACAGAGCCCCCTTTACATCAGAGACCCCCCACACAAAGCCCCCCCCCCACACAGAGCCCCCCATCACATCAGAGACCCCAAACACAGAGCCCCCCTCACATCAGAGACCCCCCCCACACAGAGCCCCCTTACATCAGAGACCCCCCACACAAAGCCCCCTTACATCAGAGACCCCACATACAGAGCCCCCTTACATCAGAGACACCACACACAGAGCCCCCCTTACATCAGAGACCCCCCACACAAAGCCCCCCTTACATCAGAGACCCCACATACAGAGCCACCTTACATCAGAGACCCCACACACAGAACCCCCTTACATCAGAGACCCCACACACAGAACCCCCTTACATCAGAGACCCCCACACAAAGCCCCCTTACATCAGAGACCCCCCCACACATCAGAGACCCCCCACACACAGAGCCCCCCTAACATCAGAGACCCCCCACACAAAGCCCCCCTTACATCAGACCCCCCCTCCCCACGGAGCCCCCCACATCAGAGAGCCCCCGTCACATCAGAGACCCCCCACACAAAGCCCCCCTAAAATCAGAGACCCCCTACACACACAAAGCCCCCCTCACATCAGAGACCCCCTACACACACACACAAAGCCCCCCTCACATCAGAGACCCCCCCACACAAAGTCCCCCTTACATCAGACCCCCCCTCCCCACGGAGCCCCCCACATCAGAGAGCCCCCCCTTACATCACAGACCCCCCACACAAAGCCCCCCTCACCACACATAGCCCCCCACATCAGAGAGCCCCCCCCTTTACATTTTTTGAAGGAGAGACCTCACTTACCTTACGTTGTCTGCAGCTTTTTTTTTTTCTATAAACCTCCCGCCCACACATCCCCGGGAGTGTGGGCGGGCGGGAGGAGGAGGTGAAGGGGCGGGGCGAGGATGAGCTGACGATCTCTCCTCCCTCCCTGCACTGACGCCAGAGGAGAGATCGTCAGCTCCTCCTCGCCCCGCCCCTTCTCCTCCTCCCGCCCGCCCACACTCCCGGGGATGTGTGGGTGGGAAGTCAGCGTGGAAGGATCGGAGGCTGAGCTGTGTGAGAGATACACAGCTCGCCTCACAGCCCTCACTGCAACAATAGGTGACCGAGGCACGGCCGCACAGCGGGAGGTAAGCGGCGGCCGCGGCCTGTGTTAACCCTGTCCAGGCCGCGGTCGCCGCTCACCTCCCGCTGTGCGGCCTGAATTCTGTGAGTTGTGAAGGCCGCACGGCGCCCTTGTTGCCCATGGCGCCCTGTGCGGCCGCACAGCTCGCACACCCCAAAGGCCGGCCCTGGGTCTGACCAGACTTCTGGGGTTGAGCATCCCACCCCCCACACACACCTGTACTCTATCATAGTCCACTATCAAGTAGATATAGGAGTCCCTTGTAGTGCATTAGCACATCTCTCCCAGCAAGGAGTGTTGCTGGGAGGAGGGTTAGAGAGGCTGGATTCACCCCTTTTTTATGGATAGTGTAGGACCCACTGATAATGGGGTACTTTGGCGTAGTGGTGGGCTTGAGCACGATATGGCCATATGGTGGCCCCAAGAGTATTATTGGTGAGACCCGATCTTAACGCCAAGTGTCCTGATATCCACAAAACCAGATACAAGTTATGTTGACCCCCAGACTTAAAAGCTGTGGGTCCATTCTCTCTGGTGAGTGGAGATACGAGAGGAGAGTGTGGCACACTTCCCAGCATGTTTACATGAAGCACTTCAGCACATTATTAATGGAGTTTGGAGCACCTGAACACTTTAAATGAGAATTTTGTAAAGACTTTATGTATGTTTTTTGTATGTACTGTATGTGGAGTAGGTTGTATGTACGTTTTATTTATGTGTGTGCAGTTTATATGTGTGTTGTATGTATGCGTATACAGTGCTTATGTATTTTGCATGTATATTTATGCAGCGTGAATGTAAGTTGTATGTATGTTACATATACCTGAACCCTGCATTCTATACATAGCATACTTGTGACCCCTGCACTATGTACATTACATACTTCTGACCCCTGCACTATGTACATTACATACTTCTGACCTCTGCACTATATACATTACATACTTCCGACCCCTGCACTATGTACATTAAATACTTCTGATCCCTGCTCTATGTACATTACATACACCTGACCCCTGCACTATGTACATGACATACTTCTGACCCCTGCACTATGTACATTACATACTTCTGACCCCTGCGTTTTTTATATAACATACTTCTGACCCCTGCACTATGTACATTACATACTTCTGACCCCTGCAACATGTACATTACATACTTCTGACTCCTGCACTATGTACATTACATACTTCTGACCCCTGCAACATGTACATTACATACTTCTGACCTCTACACTATGCACATTACATACACCTGACCCCTGTGTTTTGTACATTACATACTTCTGACCCCTGCGCTATGTACATAACACACCTGACCCCTGCACTATGTATATTACATACCTGACCCCTGCACTATGTATATTACATATTTGACCCCTGCACTATGAACATTACATACTTCTGACTTCTGCACTCTGTAAGTAGGCTCGTGTTTTAAGCCCCTCCCAGTCTTACATCAATTTTACAGTACCTGCCATTGGCCCCACTGCTGCTAGCACCTCCTGCCAACCTGCCCCTGTTCTATCAGATTACTGCTACCCATCAGAAAATGCAACAGATCAAAATTGCGTACTGCGCATGCGCTATGCGTTTCAACATGGCCGCTATGCGTTTCAATAGGTTTCCTAATCTGACAGAAGAAGAAGGTGGCAGCAGACATCTTCTTAGACCCAAGCAAGTCTTGAAGACTTGGCTGGATGTAAGAAGATGTCTGCTACCGGCTTCGCGTTCTTTCGGATTAGGAAACCTATTGGAACGCATAGCGATCATGTTGAAACGCATAGCACATGCGCAGTAAGCTTTTTTCCTCAGGACGTCACCTCTGTTTCGTTTTCTGATGGGCAGCGGTATTCTGACAGGACACCAGCAATTCTCAGGAATTCTCATTTTTTTTAAAAGTCCCCTGGTACGATAAGCAAGTGTACAGGGTTAACAATAGAGAGCTCAGTGTACACATGAATGAGCATACAGTTATCTCACATCTACTTACATTATTATTCTGAACTTTCATGTCCTGATTTATTGATGCAACTCTGAATTTTACTGCAAAGAATAGAAGAAAAAGTCACGTCACATTTGGATCCATAACACGCCTAAATCTAACATTGGATAGGTGTCTTCTACGTTGGCCTAAAATCCATTTTAATTGCTGTTTTCCATAAAATCCAGACATAATCTGTATTCTGCATTTCCTTTCCCTTTTGTCCCCATCAATGACAAGCCGTCACACAAATACAAGTTGCAGTTTTTAGCTACTGGATTCACATTCAGAGGGAAGCAGAAGTCTATTGTTATTCAATCTCTGTTATGTTTTCCCATTGTTTTTAGTTTTTTTTTTTTTGGAGTGACCAGTGATATCAAATGGTAAAAAGGGGACCAAAAAGAGCACTAAACATGGGATGAAGAATTCATGAAACATGTTCTGTCCCACTTACATGTATTCTTTATTGTGGGTACCGATACAGATGGTTCCTGATGTTTGGATTGGATATGCTGTTTTAATACCTTTGTTTGTGCGTAGATACTTTTTTCAATTTAATAAAGTCTTATTCAGGATAATGTGCTAGGCCGGTGTGCCCTTTGTTTGTTTTCTATTATCTTTTTACACTTTAAAAGACTGAATAAAAAAAAAATACATCCTCTGTAATCTTCTGAAATAGGCTAAGGTAAAATTGCTTTGGATTCAATTTCTGTATTTAGGAGTTAAGCTGCCTGTGGATGGTGCCAAGTCAGCAGGTGATCATACTGCCCAGTCAGACCGGGTTTACAGAGGAATGACAATGCATAAAGTGGCATTTGAAATGGAACTTATTACACCTCTTGGTTAAAAGGATTAAAAATAGAGAAAATAGGCATTCACCCTGATGGAAAGTGTTGCGTTTTGCTTGTCCCTGTCTCTGTTTAAAAACTAATAAGCACACCCAAGCATCAAATCTATCCACACCACAGATACACTGTTGTTATTTAAGCTGAAGTCTAGGTAATACCCAGTGCTTTAAGTGGCCCAAAAGAGGTGCTGGTACTCTATTATAGCCTATACATTTTTTCGCCCCCCACCCCACATCAGGATCCCCACAGAGCACCCCCCCCCCCCTGGCCTGGGCTGGGACTCTGGAGCAGGGGGACTCACTGGTGGTGACTGGTCTGGCTCTGGAGTGGGAAATATTCTTGGGGGGGGCAATTGAGGGCGCAGATGTCCAAAATGAGGCGCACGGAGAGGTGGCGGTATGCTCAAAAGCCATATTTGGAAGTGGCGGTACTGAGTACCAGTGCATACCGGCCCACTTAAAGCACTGGTAATGCCTAATGCAAAAGGTCAGGGAATTACAATGAAGATGGCACAATTAAACAAAATACTTTTTCTTTAGGTTGAAGAAGGGTGTCTGAAAAGCTTCCTATAATTTCCACTGCAGCTGCCCATTAACTTCTTGCCACCCACGGGATCCATATGTGAGGTGGCAAAGACGATGGGTTAACAACTACATGCTGTATATATGTGTCCATGGGTGGCTACGTTTTCTGTGCTGAGACCACAGACAGCTCCCAATCTGTAGTAATGCTCAGGAGCTGGCAGGACCAACTCACAATCATGTGACCACTGTGACAGCCAATCACATGGGTCACGTGATCAGGCAGCCTTTCTTGCCCCCTGGGTGTAAACACGCTGTTATAGGGATGCCAGGGCTGGGTGGGAGGGGATTAACCACTTTTAACTCACATTTAACCCATTGATCACCCATAGGGTTAACCCCTTCCCTGCCAGTGTCATTATTACAGTAACAGTGCATATTTTTAGCACTGATTACTGTAGTAATGTCACTGGTCCCCCCAAAAGTGTAAAAAAATGTCAGTTAGGGGTCCGATTTGTCCGCCACAATGTCGCAGTCCCGCCAAAAAATCGCAGATTGCCGTCATTACTAGTAAAAAAAAAAAAGAAAAACAATAAAAATGACATAAATCTTTCCCGTAGTTAGGAGACATGATAACTTTTGCACAAACCAATCAAACTACGCTTATTGCAATTTTTTTTTTATCAAAAATATGTAGCAGAAAACAAATTGGCCTAAAATGTTAACCACTTAAGCCCCGGAAGATTTTACCCCCTTCCTGACCAGGGCCTATTTTGCGATTCGGCACTGCGTGACTTTAACGGACAATTGCGCGGTCGTGCGACGCTGTACCCAAATGAATTTGACGTCCTTTTTTTCCCACAAACAGAGCTTTCTTTTGGTGGTATTTGATCACCTGTGCGATTTTTTGATCATGCGCACATTTTTTTATATGAACTTCCCCCCCAAAAAAATGTAAAAATCTAAATTTTTTAACATTTTAGGCCAATTTGTTTTCTGCTACATATGTTTGGTAAAAAAAAAAATCGCAAAAAGCGTATTTTGATTGGTTTGCGCGAAAGTTATTGCGTTTACTAACTAAGGGAAAGATTTTTGTAATTTTTATTGTTTTTTTTTTTAACGAGTAATGGCGGCGATCTGCGATTTTTTTGCGGGACTGCGACATTGCGGCGGACAGATCGGACCCTTGACTGACATTTTGAAACTTTTGGGGTTACCAGTGACATTACTACAGTAATCAGTGCTATACATATGCACTGTTACTGTAAAAATGACACTGGCAGGTAAGTGTTAACTTTATTTGAGAGGGACATAGCAGAACCGTATGATCAGTGCTTTTACACAGGGGAGAATGACAGGCGGCTTTGTTTACATTAGCCGCCTGCCTTTCTCCCGGGGTAACCGACGGACGCGAGTGACCGGTGGACATCGGGTCCGCTGGTCACTCGTGCGGGGGGGGGTCCGAGAGCGAGCGGGAGCGCGCCTCCGGCGGCGTGCGCTCGCTCCCTAGAGCCTCACAGGCAAGCGACGTAGTACTACGTCACTTTGCCTGTGAGGGGCTGACTGCCGCTGTATATAGTCGTGCGGCGGTCGGCAAGTGGTTAAAAAATTTTGATTTTTACATTTTTTTTTGTGAGAATGTCAAATGGCAGAATGTGAAAAATATTGTTTTTTTTTTTTTCAAAATTGTCGCAATTCTTTTTGTTTATAGAGCAAAAAAAAAAATAAATCCCAGAGGTGATCAAATACCACCAAAAGAAAGCTCTATTTCTGGGAATAAAAGGAGATCAATTTTATTTGGGTACAGCGTCGCACGACCGCGCAATTGTCTGTTAAAATAACGCAGTGCAATTCCTTCCAGTCTTAAAGTAGTTAAAGATATTGCCCTCAGGTTTTTACTCCTATCCTGGGCTCCACTAAATTGTTGTTTTTTCCTCACTTTCTGTCCTGGTGACAGCAATTTCAGCAGACAGGGAATGGAGGAAATTCTCCAATGGCAATAGAGAAATGAAAAAAAGATTAGTAGACTAGGGAAATGCTAGAATTACATTTAGAAATGTACAATATTTCTAAAATGTGTGTGACTGAGGAGCTGGATTCAACCCATCCATGAATTATGAATAATGAAGGTCAACCAAATTCAAATAGAATGCAATGGCTCCAGTAAGGCTGCTCTCAGCACCAACAAGGTACCCCTAAACTCTGAGAACCTAAGTTCGGAATACACTTATAAAAAGTCCAATGGAAGCTTCAGATCAGAAAACTGAGAATCCAAAATCTTTTGATATTGGTCTTCATTCACAACGAGACAATATAAAACAGCCAACATGTTTCGGGTGAAAGATCCCCCTTCTTCAAGGCTACATAAAAATCCCTACAAGACAGGTACGCAAATGGTTATGGAAACACAGATTCCTTCACTCACCTAAGTATGTTAAGGTTCAAATAGGTGAAAGAGAAACTTCAGCCAATAAAACAACTTTCTTTGTGGCTCCTCCACCCTGCCACAATTAAAAAAAAATTCCAATTTTAAAAAAAAAAAATGTTCCTTTTGATGCAGCAACGAGGCACTTCTTCATTTTTTGAGAATGGCATTGTGCCTCCTTTGCCCTCTGGGATGTCCACAACAGTCATCCCAAGAGGCAGTTTTGCACACCTGCACATTGATCATACTAAGACCAATTTACGGAGGTACTGTTACGACTGTCCCGTTAATAGTCCATTTCCTATAATGTCTATCCTTTTTTCCTTCTTTTGTTCTTCTCTCTTTTCCCTTCTCCTTTTCCTTCCCCCTGCTCATGACTTCCTTGCCGAAGGTCCATTCAAACACTCGTAGCGTTGAATGGAAGGTACTTGGACCAAGCTACTTCTGATGATGCAATGGTGGAGGTGGGAATTGTGGGCTTCTGGACACGTTATGTTCCCAATAGGGGGGTCCGGGCTTATGGTGTTGCATGGGCGTCCGCAGAACTTTTTTTAGGGGGGGGGGGCAACATTTTAAGGTCACCCATGCTCTGCCACTTTTCAACAATGTCATGAAGGAGAGGGGCTTAGTCATTATACTTATTTTGAGTATTTATATTTAAAGAGCAAACAGCAGCATTTATTTTTAAAGCATTTGCTACATAACAAAAAAAAAGAATTCTAATAAAGCAGTTATACAGCACAGTGTTTTGCTGTGTAATTTGGCCCCTTCTATTACCTAAAATACCTGGCTGATCCTCCAATCTGTAAACTGACCACGGTATACCATGACTGCTAAGCCCTGGCACTGTGGTCCATTCACGTGCCTCCGTCATCCGCAGCCCTCCTGTCCTCCTCTGTCCTCTCTTCCCCCTCCCTCCCTGCCTGTCTGCTCCTGTGTCAGTGACCACCCCCTACCCTCCTGCTGCTGTAGTTTTATTTAAAGTTTCATATCCTGTCTACAGTCTGTTTAATAATCCTGTGTGCCCCTGTGTCTGTGTTTTATAAAAATAAGCCATTCTTTACAAGTTTTCAGAGCGCTGCTCACGTGACCCGCCACCTCTCTCCTCCTCTTCCCCTCCTCCTCCCCTCCCGACTGACATCAGTGAGGAATCCTCAGCCCGCCCGCTGCAGGCAGCTGTCAGACGAGGAGAGGAGAGAGCTGATGGGTCACGTGAGCGGCACTCGGCCCTCTGAAAACTGGTAAACTACGGCTTATTTTTTTAAAACCCATACACAGGGGCACAGGATTATTAAACAGACCAGACAGGATGGTATAAAGTGGCTTAACAACCACTTGAACAGGGAAGTTGAGATTCCAGGGGGGGGGCATTTGCCCCCCATTGCCCCTACCTGCGGATGCCCATGTGGTGTTTTGTATCCTCCACAGCATAACGTAATGGTACTGTATTTAGGTCCTTCTGCCACTTATCCATGTAAATTCTTTTTCCACTGCACCCTTTTGTCTGGAAGTGACTATGTATCACCTTTGTTTGCACTGTGGACTTTATATGCTTTGTATGATGTTTTTCTACCCTGTTTTTGAAAACTTCAATAAAAAACGATTGAAATGATCAATGTATCAATAAACCTTGACGTATTAAAATTTAATGAAATGGAATCTAAAATTTAATGAGTGAATCTACAACCATTTGTGTACCAGTCTTGTGTTTGTTTTGTAGCCTTGAAAAAGGAGAAGATTGTTATACATCTGAAATGTGTTGGTTGTTTTATATTTTCTTGTTGTGAATAAATGCCATTATTAAAAAAAATTGGACTCTCAGTTCTTAGATCTGTATTTCCGTCTGTACCCCCGTTGCAACTTTTCCCTCACCTCCTGTCTTTTAAATCTGTTGTCACTGGGACAGGAAGTGAGGGGTAATTTCAGTAATGGAGACCCAGATAAACACTAAACTGGGTTCTAATCCTTCCCCACTCAACCAAAACGAATTATGCATTCTAGCTAATTGCAATGCCTACCTGGCTGCATGTACAGTAGATAACGATTATGTGTGCTGATATGGCGGTGGTTCCCAAACTTTGCTTAAACTGTGTGTCAAGCTAAAAAATGTTTTATGCTGCTGAGCTGCTCATGTTTTCTCGATGTGTCATCAAAACTCACCTTCTTGTCCCGGTTTATAGACAGATTTATCTGGTTGGATGAACGTTCCAATGGCTTCCCTGCGCAAAGTCAGAGGTTTGCTCTCAAACTGAACCTTGTTCCCTCCAGCCTCAATTCCCTGAACCTCAATATGAACTTTTTCAGTGACCTTAGAAGGCTCAGGAACCTGTAAAATGACAGAATATTATTTATATTTAGTCTATTATTAATTGTATTACAAATATATAATTATATTAAATATTCTCATATTTATTATTATTTCATTATTTATATTTTTAACTATTATGGAAAAAAATGTATTATTATATTGAACTAGCACCCTTAAAGATAAAGCAAATTTTTTTTTTTTTTTTTTTTTTAGCTTATGATTTTATTGGGTAAGGGCTGGATGGGGACACTGGGGAGAACCTCTCTCACTTCCTGTCCCAATGATTCTACAGGAAGAGAAGAAAATTTGCCCAACAGGGATGCAAAGAGAGAGATTCTGTATGTATGTATATATATATATATATATATATATATATATATATATATATATATATATACATACATACACAGTATCTCACAAAAGTACAACCCTCACATTTTTGTAAATATTTTATTATACCTTTTCATGTGACAACACTGAAGAAATTACACTTTGCTACAATGTAAAGTAGTGAGTGTACAGCTAGTATAACAGTGTAAATTTGCTGTCCCCTCAAACCTCTTGTTTAAGGATGCCCCACAGATGCTCAATAGGGTTTAGGTCTGGAGACATGCTTGGCCAGTCCATCACCTTTACCCTCAGCTTCTTTAGCGAGGCAGTTGTCATCTTGGAGGTGTATTTGGAGCCGTTATCATGTTGGAATGCTGCCCTGCGGCCCAGTCTCTGAAGGGAGGGGATCATACTCTGCTTCAGTATGTTACAGTACATGTTGGCATTCATGGTTCCTTCAATGAACTGTAGCTTCCCAGTGCTGGCAGCACTCATGCAGCCCCAGACCAAGTCACTCCCACCACCATGCTTGACTGTAGGCAAGACACACTTGTCTTTGTACTCCTCGCCTGGTTGTCCCCACGCACGCTTGACACCACCTGAACCAAATACATTTATCTTGGTCTCATCAGACCACAGGACATGGTTCCAGTAATCCATGACCTTAGTCTACTTGTCTTCAGCAAACTGTTTGCGGGCTTTCTTGTTCATCATCTTTAGAAGAGGCTTCCTTCTGGGACGACAGCCATGCAGACCAATTTGATGCAGTGTGCGGTGTATGGTCTGAGCGCTGGCAGGCTGACCCCCCACCCCTTCAACCTCTGCAGCAATGCTGGCAGTACTCATACATCTATTTCTCAAAGACAGACTCTGGATGTGATGCTGATCACGTGCACTCAACTTCTTTGGTCGACCATGGTGAGGCCTGTTCTGAGTGGAACCTGTCCTGTTTAACTGCTGTATGGTCTTTGCCATAGTGCTGCAGCTCAGTTTCAGGGTCTTGGCAATCTTCTTATAGCCTAGGCCATCTTTATGTAGAGCAACAATTCTTTTTTTCAGATCCAGAGAGTTCTTTGCCATGAGGTGCCATGTTGAACTTCCAGTGACCAGTATGAGAGAGTGAGAGCGATAACACCAAATTTAACACACCTGCTCCCCATTCACACCTGAGACCATGTAACACTAACGAGTCACATGACACCAGGGAGGAAAAATGGCTAATTGGCCCCAATTTGGACATTTTTACTTAGGGGTGTACTTACTTTTTTTGCCAGCGGTTTAGACATTAATAGCTATGTGTTAAGTTATTTTGAGGCGGCAGCAAATTTGCACTGTTATTCAAGCTGTACACTCACTACTTTACATTGTAGCAAAGTGTCATTTCTTCAGTGTCACATGAAAATATATAATAAAATATTTACAAAAATGTGTGGGGTGTACTCACTTTTGTGAGATACTGTATATATATATATATATATATATATATATATATATATAGTATCATACAACGTCTTGATGATGAAATGCAAAGGGGTGGGCTCTTTGGTTACGCATTGCGTCACTTCCATCTGGTGGAACGCTCGCTGGCTCCAGGGATCAGCGGAGCAGTGACGTTTTTTCTGGATAGATTTTTCCAGGTGCCCGGCATGGCACTAACCTTGTGAGTGAACACTTTTTTACTTTTAAGCATTTTTTACAATAAATGGTATTGCGCTATGATGCCTGCCATGATTTTGTGTTCCCTCTGAGTTGGATCCTGTGATGCGGTCCTCACATCTCCAGATGCCATAATATTACTCTGAAGCCTTGTAGACCTGTATAGGTGTACGCCTAGTGCAGTGATGGCAAACCTTGGCACCCCAGATGTTTTGGAACTACATTTCCCATGATGCTCATGCACTCTGCAGTGCAGTTAAGCATCACGGGAAATGTAGTTCCAAAACATATGGGGTGCCAAGGTTCGCCATCACTGGCCTAGTGGGTCACGCAGTCAATAGTTGATAATCAACTATTTATTTGTGGTAATACACCATTTTCTTTTTTCTTTCTTCTTTTGTATTTAGGTTGGCACTGCATGAGTAAATATTTAAAACTTTATTTACAAAAGTTTATTGGAGATTAATTTTAATGTGAAATTAAACATAAATGAATGTGTAATTAAAAATATAAGCAAAAACAAAGTTTTTTTTTAACAACATTTTAGCCTTTTATTAACCACTAGTGAAAGTGGTATTAAACATAAAAACAAAAATGTAATATGTTGCAGTTTCCAAACCATAAGTGTGGTGGGTGCATTTGTTTTATTTTTTCTGTTTTTTCACCTGGTGATCCTGCTGGTGACACAATTCCTGTCTTAGGGTGTCTCTATTCTAAATGGAGAAGCAACAGAGACACCTTTGGACAGCAGCATTGTCAGTCTGAGAAAAGGGGAGTGTCAGATCTTCTAGCATATTTAGATGTACTTGAGCAACATATTAAAGCTGAACTTCCACTAACACAGTTTTTTTCCTTTTGGGATAAAAGTTTTACCTGAATAAATCAAAGTTTAACATAAATGAAGAAAAGCTGACCATTGCCAGCACTCTGTATGTGCTAAATGGTTTGTTTCAACCTTCTAACTGCCACTATTGCAAAATTGCTTGGTCTGCTAAAGGAAGTTAAAATATAACTTCACCAGTTTAAAATAAAGGAAAAGTGCCTAAAAAAGAAAACGAATGCCGCCACCATATCTAAGAAATGGTAAGCTGTAATATAAAATGTTTGTTTTTGGGTTTAGTGTAATGATCGACCGATATTGGTTTTTTTTCGTTGCCGATACCGATATTTTGGCCATTGCATATTGGTATCGGCCGATATTGGCTGATATTTTCGTACATTTAACAAACATTTTACTTTTTTATTTTTAGCACTTGACCGCTACTGTTGTGGAGGAATCTGGGGGTATAGAAGACCCCAAACCCCTCCCCTGCACTTAAAAGCATTTAAAACGCCAAGTTTGGCTGTTTTGATTGCTGTCATTTTTTTTTAATCTGGCACCGAGTACCCGGAAGTGATGTCATGACATCACTTCCGGGTTTTTACATGGAGACCAGATCAGAGCCAAATGCGGCTTTGATTGGGTCTTCGGCGGCTGGTGCAGGCTGGTTACCTGGGTCTCCCGGTGGGGCGGGAGACCCGAGCGAGCCTCAGGAAGGCTGCGGGAGGGGGGGAGAGGTCCCCTTCCGCTCCTTGTAATGACAGCCGAGTGGCTTCTCAGCTGTATCTGTTGTCATTACAAGACGCCGGTCGCCGGTACCGGGGTGATGCCTCTAGCTGCAGGCATCACTCCGGTACAGCACTTTCCTGAAATACTTCATGTTGGTGTCTTTAGTGTCATCACTTGCAACATTTTGGAATTAAAGGTATTTGAAACTTATTGGAATCCCTGGATGTGCGGCTATTTCTTTTTCTACAAGTGTTCCCACGAAGGCGGGCCGGGGCCAGCACTCTATGGGATATCCTATCTCCTGGCAATTACTACACACTATACACCTCGAGCAGCGTTTTCCTTTCTTCAATATTTGGTGGAGGGGGGATTATGGTGTGGGGTTGTTTTTCAGGAGTTGGGCTTGAACCCTTAGTCCCAGTGAAGGAAACTCTTAAGTCGTCAGCATGCCAATACATTTTGGATAATTTCATGCTCCCAACTTTGTGGGAACAGTTTGGGGATGGCCCCTTCCTGTTCCAAAATGACTGCACTCCAGTACACAAAGCAAGGTCCATAAAGACATGGATGAGCGAGTTTGGGGTAGTGGAACATAACTGGCCTGCACAGAGTCCTGACCTCAACCCGATAGAACACCTTTGGGATGAATTAGAGTGGAGACTGAGATCCAGGCCTTCTCGTCCTAATCCTTGTGGACAGCCTTCCCAGAAGAGTTGAAGCTGTTATAGCTGCAAAGGGTGGGCCAACTTAATATTGCACCCTACGGACTAGGACTGGGATGCCATTAAAATACATGTGCGTGTAAAGTCAGGCATCCCAATACTTTTGGTTATAGAGTATAGTTATGGCCCTTTTCTTCCATCATCAACATTAAAAAAACATTCTGAGCTTCATACTTGTAAGAAAGGTAAAACGGATGAGGCCCCAAAGTGGAACCAATGCGTGGTCAGCAGAGGCACTCTTTAAAAAAAAAAAAATTGCTTCCAAGGGGATTTTTCAGGAAGGCCCATATTTGTTGATCATAAAACGGGTGTCAATGCATTTCGTGGCTCTTTATTGGCCACTTTATTGGAAAATATGTACAGTACATACTGTATGTTGGATCAGTCTTCTAAGTTCTTCAGTTGTTAGTCACCAGCACAAACAAGCAGTCGATATAAATACCGACCTTCCTAAAGAATCCACTTGGAATCACCTTTTTACTGAATGGGCGCCTGTGCTAACCCCACATTGGTCCCACACTGGGACCTCATCCTTTTTAACATTGTTCACCAGATCTGTTTACAACCTAGCGTAGTGCAATAATTTCCAGAAAAACCCAATGAGCATCAAGTGCAACCACCCACACTGTGCATGGAGACTTTATAAATGTGAATATACACTTACTACATTTATTTTCCATACTTTCCATCTACATATAACTATACTACCCTTTAGAAGATCTCTTATTTTCTCTTGGTCTCTGTTCATCTGGAGCACCACTGATTCATACCTGGAAGGACTGGCAGTGCCAGGCCGGCATGTTTGGCAGCACTGTGTACAGAACTTGGTTTCCAGCTGAGGTTTTCAAAATCACTTCCAAATTATTAAAGCCATTAAGGTCACCAAAAGTGTGGATACAAAATGTCTCTTTGGATGGGTAGTAGAGGTCAGGTGGACAAAAAAGGCCAAACGTTCTAAAAGAGAAAAAGAAAAGAAAAAACATACATTGAGAAACACAAAACACCCAGTTTTATTATTACATGGCAGATATTTATTCATTTAGAGGACATCAGAGGGCTTGGCAGAACAATAGTAAACGTCTTTAACACTTGAACACTTACATGAAAGAAAAAAGAAGCAAAAAATCATCCAGTTATTTCCATATGCTAAATTTTCTAAGTAAGCCATCAAAAACAAATGGTTGCCTTTATTGTAAGACCCAGATGTGATTGTGAGCAGTAAAATATTAATATTCTGTTCATCCATGTGGGGACAGCTACAGTGGTGAAAGTTTGGGCACCCCAGGTAAAAATTTGTATTTATGTGCATAAAGAAGCCAAGGAAAGATGGTAAAATCTCCAAAAGGCATCAAATTACAGATTAGACATTCTTATAATATGTCAACAAAAGTTAGATTTTATTTTAAAAAAATAATTTTTGAAATTACAATATAATATATGTCTCACAACATTTTGGTGATATATATATATTGTGAGTATGGTTCTCTGCACGATTGGATCCAATTATGGGTCCCCTATGGGCCCCTGTCAGGCAGGGATGTATGTCAGAGCATATCTTAGGAGATACCAATAGAGGGAGCTGTGGGAGTGGGACGCCGGGGATGCAGCATTATGGCATCTGCTTTGAGGTGATGTTCCCTGGGCTGGGGGGCGTGGTAAACACGGCTGTGAAGGATTCCGTCTGCCATACATCCGCACTTCCTTTGTGTACGGAAGTGATGCGGAGATGCAGGCGCCGCCGCCAACTGCGATCTGATTGGTAAGAAGACTATGTCTTCACTTCCGGAGCGACCGGAAGTGATGCGGTCGAGCGGCGCCGCCGCCGACCGCAATTACACACACATAGATATCACCTGTATGGGATATTAATGTTTGAGCGCCAAAACAGCTTGATGGAGGCGGTCCCCTCCAACACCCTCCCTATATATAATCCAGCTAGAACACGGAGCAGGTAGGCAGGCTGTCTGAAGAGTTGAAGATGGAGGTAAGTAATGCGATACTACATATGGATCTAAAGGCTATTTACCATTGGAGCTGCACTACTTGCAGCACTGGCTGGGGCACTATAACCAATCTGATTAATCCTGTGAACTATTTTTTTTCAGGGCTAATCAGCCCAGGACCAATTGTCCATATAAATGAAAAATAGACACACAAGCATCCCCCTTCCTGCCTGGAGTACCTTACACACTAAGAAGAGGTAGGTGTACTTATTCTGGCCCTCTTCTCTCCCCAATATAACAACATTCCTTCTCCTGGAATGATCTTGCAGCCTGAAAATGTAGCTATGTGGCAGAAGAATCTCTTCTCATGTTTCAAATATGGATCCCTTCCTTCAGGTCATTCACTGCCACTATCCAGGGCCTTTAGACCGTGAACATCAGCATCTCTTGAATCGCAAAGAGAAGGTTGATTCGTGTCCTGTTTGAAGCCACTCCTATGTAGAAGTAGGTGGGTGACAATATTTCATTTCATTTCTAGACATTATTTTAAATACAGCCAGTATGTGTGATATAGTTGATCTTGCTCGACTAAATCAATGGTATCCTCTTGGCCTCACCCCCTTCTTGTATGTGTGGTAATTTACCATCCTTTCCACCTCACAGATCCATCATACCTATTTGATGAACATATATATATATATAAATTTGGAAATACGCCAAGGAGAGGACTACTGCCTTTTCTGATTGCGATTCTTTGGTCAAGAGATTACAGTGAGGGTAAACCTAGAAGGTGGGTTATAATGCTATATAAATATGTCTAGGACCTCTATGGACTTAGAATGGACACGGGCTTACAAGCCTATTGGTGCTTTGATTCGCAGCCCTGGCATTGGTGACGCAGTGGGGACTATAAAGTATTGGATCCAGTGCAATTAATCTGTCGATGATTTTTGTATAAGAATTCTTATCGGAAATACGGAAGTAAAATCTTCCAAACAGCATCTGTCATCACTACAACCTTGTCGCCTAGCATGAGTCACTACCAATAAGGGTCAGTACAAAACCGCAACCAAATGTAACTAAAATGTGATGAATCTATGTATGATATACCTCGAAATATATGACTGACTAATACTTATTTGATTATGCCTTTATATTATTATAGAAACACCGGTCTGTTATGGTCTCTCAGGCCCTGAGGAAGCCCTGAGCGAAACGCGTCGGCTTGCTGGGGACCTACATTGACCGAATCCAACTTGAGACCCATTTTCCATCCTACACAGGCTTTTGTGGTCATATCCCCTTTGGGGATTGTTTCTGTATTACTAGTGACTTTATATGTTTTTACCTATACATGTTAGTCTGTCATTTCTAAGTATGCATGGTTGTCCATGCGTATTTTATTTCATGTTTATCAATAAAATGTAATTTTGGTTTTACAATACTGGTTTTGCATCTGATCCTTCTGCTCCCACCGGCCTGTAAAGCCCCATCTTTCTCTTTCTTCAATTTTTATTAGATTTTATTTCCATCATTGACACTTTCAAAAATACAGAAAACAAAAAAATGGCGTCTGCAAAAGTTTGGGCATCCTGCAGAATTAATAGCATGCACTGCCCCTTTGCAAGGCTGAGACCTTCCAGTTTCATGGAAGGGAAGACCAGGTGATGTCAATCTCAAAGGTTTTAAATGCCCAGACTCATCTGACCTTGCCCGAAACAATCAGCACCATGGGATCTTCTAAGCAGTTGTCTAGAAAACTGAAACTGAAAATAGTTGACGCTCACAAAGCTGGAGAAGGCTATAAGAAGATAGCAAAGCGTTTTCAGATGTCAATATCCTCTGTTCGGAATGTAATTAAGAAATGGCAGTTATCAGGAAAAGTGGAAGTTAAAGCAAGATCTGGAAGATCAAGAAAAATATCAGACAGAACAGCTCGCAGGATTGTGAGAAAAACAATTCAAAACCCACGTTTGACTGCACGATCCCTCCAGAAAGATCTGGCAGACACTGGAGTTGTGGTACACTATTCCACTATAAAGAGATACTTGTACAAATATGGTCTTCATGGAAGAGTCATCAGAAGAAAACCTCTTCTACGTCCTCACCACAAAAATCAGCGTTTGAACTTTGCAAATGAACATATAGACAAGCCCGATGCATTTTGGAAACAAGTTCTGTGAACCGATGAGCTTAAAATTGAACTTTTTGGCCGGAATGAGCAAAGGTACGTTTGGAGAAGAAGGGGCAGTACAAGATATTAACTCTGCAGGGTGCCCAAACTTTTGCAGATGCCATTTTTTTGTTTTCTGTTATTTTGAAAGTGTAAAAGATGGAAATAAAATCTAATATTTGTTGACATATTATAAAAATGTCTAATCTGTAATGTGATGCCTTTTGGAGATTTGTCCATCTTTCCTTAGCTTCTTTATGCACATTAATACAAATTTTAACCTGGGGTGCCCAAACTTTTGATCACCACTGTATATATGTTCTTATTACATTGCAGGCCCTGCTTCCTGCTAAGTAGTGTACATTCAGCAGAATTAAAGTGGAACTTCACTCTCCTAATCAATATTGATTGTTTTTAATCCTCCTGATGCTAGCATTAGTAAAATAGATTGGAAAGCATATCATATTTACTTGTTTTAAACTTTTTTTTTTTTTTTACATTTCTTTAGTTACTTCCTGGTTTCCTGCCTAGGCAAATGATGTCATATGTCCCAGGAGTCTTCAGGAGGGGAGAAGAGCAGGAGAGGTTTTCTCAGCTAAGCACACTCAGCTAAGCACACATACTTGAGCTAAGGGCAGGAAGTAAATGCTACATGAATCCTTTTCCCTTACCCATGATGGCCATGGGGGGAGATTTTCAAAGTGATTTCTCAGCAAAATAAAGCATGGAGACATGGATGGATGGGGGAGTTTGCTTTGAATAATAAAAATTAATTAAAAAGCGTTTTTGGTTTGTGGTGCTCAGATGCAGTGAAGATCCGCTTTAACCACTTGCCGACTGTCGCACGACTATTTACGTCAGCAGTCAGCCCCTCACAGGCAGAGCGACGTAGGGCTACGTCGCTAGCCTGTGAGGGTCTAGGGAGCGAGCGATCGTCGGGTGGAGAGGGAGAAAGGCAGACGGCTAATGTAAACAAGCCGCTTGTCATTCTCCCCTGTGTATGAATGGTGATCATACGGTTCTACTATGTAGGACAGTTGATCACTGTTCATACACCTCAAGCCACAGCCAATCACAGTTAGAATCACGCCCCTAGGGACACACATAACCCCTCCCTCTCAAAAAAAGTTAACCCCCTCACTACCAGTGTCATTTTACAGTAACAGTGCATATGTATAGCACTGATTACTGCAGTAATGTCACTGGTACCCCCAAAAGTGTCAAAAATGTCAGTCAAGGGTCCGATCTGTCTGCCACAATGTTGCAGTCCCGCAAAAAAAATCGCAGATCGCCGCCATTACTCGTTAAAAAAAAACAATAAACATGACAAAAATCTTTCCCTTAGTTAGTAAAAGCAATAAATAACTTTTGCGCAAACCAATCAAAATACGCTTTTTGCTATTTTTTTTTTACCAAACATATGTAGCAGAAAGCAAATTGGCCTAAAATGTTAAAAAATTTTGATTTTTACATTTTTTTTGGGGAATTTCATATTTAAAAAAAT
Source organism: Pelophylax lessonae (assembly GCF_965119305.1). Classification (NCBI taxonomy): domain Eukaryota; kingdom Metazoa; phylum Chordata; class Amphibia; order Anura; family Ranidae; genus Pelophylax; species Pelophylax lessonae. The sequence continues at coordinate 56,376,757 of NC_138776.1, read as the reverse complement.
TTGAAAAATATTGTTATTTTTGCAAAATTGACACTCTTTTTTTGTTTTCTAGCGCAAAAAGTAAAAATCGCACAGGTGATCAAATACCACCAAAAGAAAGCTCTATTTCTGGGAAAAAAAGGACGTCAAATTTGGTTGGGTACAGCATCGCACGACCGCGCAATTGTCCGTTAAAGTCACGCAGTGCTGAATTGCAATATAGGCCCTGGTCAGGAAGGGGGTAAAATCTTCCGGGGCTTAAGTGGTTAAGTAAATCCCCACTGACATTTTTCTGACACTATGGCGTTTTTTCTTTTTAAAGAATACATTTTTATTAGTGTTTTTATAACTTACAGTATGAAACATAAGCCGTACACACAGGACCATTTTAAAGACACTACATTACAATGGGCTAACACAAAGTCATGTTACTGTTCTGACTTTATCTCTTGGAAACATAGGAACACAGAGAGTAATCTACATATCTTCTGCTGGTGGGGTCAGAAGTCCCTAAAGCCTGGTACACACAATGAGATTATCGGACAAATGATCATCGTTTTTTGTTTTTTTTTTTTCATTCTAGTCTCCTTATCAAAAATGAAGAGGTTACTAAAGTTATGAAAATTCTCGTACGAAAGAATAAAAATGCGGAAGTGATGTAATGTATTGTATTTTCAGACGAAAACTGTACTGATTAAATGGCTTGAAAAGCTGTGTACTAACGATTAGATTATCATACGATCACTTCAAAAGCAGTGTTTTTCGTACATTTTCTGGACGTGAATCTTGCTAAGGATAATGAGATCTGCACTTGTCCAGATCTGTTGTGGTCATCAGTGCAAACAATCCTACTCGTGGGTTCCCTGAGGACCAAAGTATAAAAGGCACTGGGGGGTCTCACAAGGTAGTGTTAAACAGGAGACATTGGGAGGGTCCAAGAAAAGAGAGCTAAGAAAGGGAGAGGTGGAATAGAGAAGGAAGAAAGGAGAGGAAACAGAGAACAAGCAAGACAAGCTTCTGGGTGAGGGTTTGTTGGCAACCGTTCAAGGCATGCAGCAAGAGTGCTAAGTAGAATCACAAGAATGACTGAATTTTGGATAAGCTAGAAAATTTAAGCCAAGCTGCCCAAATTGTTGTAAATTTTGGATATCGATCTTGGATGCTAGCTGTCAGTTCGGCCATTATCATAATAGTGTTGATTTCTCACACCCATTTTCTTATAGAAGGGACAACTGGCGTTCTCCAGTGTCTATGGATCCCTGACCTAGGAGGAATCGAAGAAGACCTTTTCTAATTTTTGTAGCTGATCTGCATATGATAGGCAAAATAGCCACTTCAGGCATTTCAGGCCAAGTCACTCCCATGATCAAGTGGCAAAGGTAAAATATAGATGCCCAGTAGGGTCTACTAGATGAGCAGGTCCACCGTATATGGAGTAAAGTGCCACTGTTTTCTCCACACCTCCAGCACTGATCTGGGACAGATGATATCATTTTATGAAGTATAACAGGGCTGGCTTCTACATCATTTTGTCATGAGTTTGTATTTTTTTGGGGTCTGGTATGACATACTTGATGACAGGATTTGTCACCTGCACCGACATTTGTCTTGTGGAGGCACATCGGATTTCTTAAAAGTCTCTTAGACACTCTTTATGAAGTCTCCTCCCTGACTCAGGAATGACCACAATTGGGAGTTTTATTTTAATTGGAATTTCAAGTCAAGACATTTTGATGAAATTTCACTATTTGGCGAAATGCATTGGAGTCCCCGTAAGCCCACCAAACTTTCACCTTTTCTAATTAAATGCATTGAAGCCAGTTGGGAAGGTCAAGGTTTTTTTTGGTCTTTCAGGGTACCCTGGTGTTATTTATCATCGACCTTTCCTGGTGCCAAAAAAGCTAACCCCAATTTTAACCAGAATCTTAGTCTCAACCCTAATCAAAACAATAAACCCTTTTCCTAAAACATAAAGCCATGTGGTTCCCATGTAAGCACTGACATGATGATTACATGGTTTGTTGCTGTCAATATTTTCCCTCTCTATTTGTCTTGGTGACTAATGTCACCGAGACAGAAAGTGGTGAATATCTGAACATTTACAGCGGTCATTGTAACAAGAGGTGATGGAAGAATTTTCCAATAGGAACCCCTGTACAGATGTCTACTGAGAGGGGATTTCTCCTTACTTAGGAGAGATTGTGTCAATTTCAGTTGTGTCTCTGAGTCAGGATGTGAACAGAAGGCTCCCAAATGGGACAGAGAGTGAAAAAACTAATAGGGGTTCTCACCACTCTCTTCTCTATCCAAATTAAAAAAAAAGTTTTGGCTTTAGATACAATCTAATTTATTGGAACTGATTAGGAAATACTCACGGCTTCCTTTCGTTCAGAGCCAGTGCCCCTTTCAGGGAGAAAAGAAGACACAGGACCCAAATCATTATGCCCAGTTCTGAGAGAAATACAAAAAAAGATAATGAAGAGTTATTACAGATTTTCAAAATTAACTCATAGTAGAGACATACAGTATAAAATATTATAATATTATAATAAACATTATATATATATATATAGCAAATCTAAAATTTAGCAAACATACACTGCAGGTGAACCTTACAGGTCCATGTGTTTTGAATGGCAATGACTGATTTTCCACCAGGGAATGTTTGGTGAAGGCATCTCTTGCAGCTTTATAGTTAGACCCCTTAAAGTATTTATAAATCTACATTCTATATATTTTTTACTGAAAAGTTATATATCAAGAAATAACATTTTAATCATTACAACAGCCAGAGCCCTGGTGCCAGAGACAAAAGAAAGTGAGCATAGCATAATATGCATAGATTAATATGCATAGATTAAAGTCCAACCAGTAGCCGTCAAGTTAACCCAAAATGGGGGCTAGACGAAACAGTAGAGTTGCTTTTCATCCATTAAAGGACCTGGCAGGTAAGTAATGTGTTTTCTATAGTATAAACCAGTGGTCTCCAAACTGTGGCCTGAGGGGCCGGATGTTGCCCTTTGCTTGCCTTTCCCTACGGGACACTATTGCTCCCCTTAGTACAAGGCTCTATTCTTCTACACCAACAATGAAGCATAATTCTTGTCATTGATACCAACAATAGGGCACTATTTTCATTGATACCAACAATGCGGCATGTTTCCTCCCACTGACACCAATGCTGAGGAACTATTCCTCCCACTGACTCCAGTGTTGGTGCACTATTTCTCCCACTGACACCAATGATGGGGCGCTATTCCTCCCACTGACACCAATGCTTGGGCACTAAACCTCCCACTGACACCAATGGTGGGACCCTATTCCTCCCACTGAAACCAATGCTGGGGCACGCTTCCTTCCACTAATGCCAATCATGGGGCATTCTCTACTCCCATTGACGCCAGGGCATTTTCTACTCACGCTGGCCACAGTCTGGCCCCCTCAGAGTCTGAGGGACAGTAAATTGGCCCTTTTTTCATGAAGTTTGTAGACCCCTGGTATAAACCATTGAACAAAGGAAATATCAGGGCTCACAGCCTCATCAAATCTTAGGGCTAAGCCCTAGTAGAAGAAAAAAACAGAAAAGAAAGAGAATGAAGGAAGAGCCACAAGAGAAGACGGAGGAAAGATGGGGGAACCTCGAGAGAAGAGGACCTTGCAGAGCTACTATAGGATCAGGATTAACATAACTAAGACCCTTAGAGTTTTATATGAACATAATCAGCCCAAGGGCTCAAGATAGCCTCAAATCGTTTAGTTGTATCATTAACTACACTAGTAAGTTGTTCATTGAGCATAATCCCAGAGACCTCTCATCTGTACAGAGACATACACACCGAAGATGTCTTCCACGACCAGGCTATTGTGAGTTTAGCAGTAGGGGTGATCAAACTTTTGAAAAGTTTGGTTCGACCAGAACACCCGAATTTCACGAAAGTTCGGTTCGGATTCCAGAACCCCATTGAAATCAATGGGACCCGAACTTCTGGAATCAAAAAACACCATTTTGAAGCCCTAAAACCCAATAAATGCCCCTAAAAAGTGCCTAGGGTTCTGGGTCATGCCCCAGGGACTATGAATCAGGCAAAAAAATTTTCTTAAAAATTGTTGTTTTTGATAGAGAGCCAATTATTGAAAAAATTATTGAAAAAAAAAAAAAGAGATTTCTTTGGATTTAGTGTCTGCGGGGGTCTAAAAGTGTACCTGTGAAGTTTCAGCTCTGTAGCATGTCCAGAACCAGAAAAAAAAATAGATTATTTTCTTAGAATTTCAGTAGCGCAGGGATGGTGTTACCCTCCTTTCACACCTGGGTGTTTTTGTTTCAGGCGTTTTTCAGGCGTTTTTTTTAAGCCGTTTGGAGGAAAGGCATGACATCTGAACTTCTGTATAGGGGTATATATATATATATATATATATATATATATATATATATATATGTGTGTGTGTATATATATATATATATATATATATATTTATGTGTGTGTGTGTGTAGATATACATATACATATATATACACACACACAAATATATATATATATATATATATATATATATATATATATATATATATATGTATATATATATATATATATATATATATATATATATATATATATATATATATATATATGTATACCCCAACACAAAATCTGCATAGTGGGGTCACCCTGACATGGCAGAGTGGGGTCACCCTGTCATGGCAGAGTCAGCTAAACTACATTACGGTCACCCTGACTTGGCAGAGTTCGGTCATCCTAGTATGGCAGAGTCAGCTAAACTACACTATGGTCACCCTGACATGGCAGAGTGGGGTCACCCTGGTATGGCAGAGTCAGCTAAACTACACTACGGTCACCCTGACATGGCAGAGTTCGGTCACCCTGGTATGGCAGAGTCAGCTAAACTACACTACGGTCACCCTGACATGGCAGAGTTCGGTCACCCTGGTATGGCAGAGTCAGCTAAACTACACTACGGTCACCCTGACATGGCAGAGTTCGGTCACCCAGGCATGGCGGAGTCAGGTCACCCTAAACTCCGGTCACCCTGACACTTAAAAGTATCCCTACAAAAACTAGATTATTGAATCTAACTATAGTGGTATATAGTGCCCTAACTACACTGCATATCCCTTTACTCACACTAAAAGAACAGCTCCATACAGCAGAAGATAATTGCAAAAAGACACTGGAGCTTTACAAGCAGCAGGAGAAACACAAATGCTTCCACTCTCTTCAAAAGCCTCTGTATTACAGTGCTAGAGGTTAGGCGGGGCTATGTTATATACTGGGGGTCGTATTCACTCATGATTGGCCTCTGGTCCCCGTAGTCACTCCAATCACGTTCCTAGCAGACTCCTGCCCCCCTCATTGGATTTTACTGACATTTCTGGGCCAATCACAGGCTTTAAAAGCCAAATTCCTGTCCCATTGCATTTTGCGCGGTTCTGGTGACCGAATTCCAAACTTTTACCGCAAAAAGTTCGGAATTCGGCTGAATTTCGAACACCCGATGTTCGGGTCTAACCGATGGTCGACCCGAACCGTTCGATCATCCCTATTTAGCAGCTGGAAACATAAAGAAGATTAGTTTTTAAATGGACCAAGGCAAGTTCTCTACTGGCTCGTTCAATAAAGCAATGTGAGGTTGTTGTGAAAGTATATGTAAATCTAAATAATAATTTTGTGTAAATAACTCCTTTTTTGCATTTTTAAATGTAATTCCTTCTCTCAACTACACCTTTTTACTGAATAAATCTATGTTACAGTGTACACTCAGAGGCGCCTCTGTATCTTCTATATACAAAAGTCAGAGGCTTTTTGAGCATGGGACAAAAACAACAAACGGACCTACCGCTACAGACCTGATTATATCCCCTGTAACATACCTAGAAGGTGTCAGGAAAATTTTGTTGGACAGAGTAAGTTGCCAGTATCTTTGTCTCCTTCTATTCTGATCTCTGCAAATCAAAGGCTCACCAAATACCTGTGGAATTGGTCAATTATTGTATTACTCTACACAAACTATTCCAACCAAAATTGCTCCTAGAAGCCCATATTACCATTGGTGAGATTGAAGTATACATATTCCCTCACTAGAAAACCCCAGGGTTAGATGGATTTCCTTTTTTTTTTTTTTTTTTTACTTTGTCTTTATCACTATTTCTTAAATAACAGACTTTTTTGTGTCTGAAGTAACAGATGTTTCTGCCAATCTTCTGACCATACCACATATCTGCAGCCCAACTAAATGACTACTAGGCTATCTTGATGACTCCAATGTACATAATTATACCAAACTGCTTCTTTGCCTTCTATACTTTTAGGTGAATAACTTTTCTGTGTTAATCCCCTGATTTTACCTCAGTTGGTTACTGACAGAGACTCTTCAACCGAGCATTCCTGTTATATAAAATTGACCTTTAAATCCATTGTCTGCCCCAAAAACATGTATTTGTTCTACTGTTTTCTACGAGTATTGGAAAAGTGTATTTTATAAAAAGATAAACAAAAAAAAAAAACTCTAAAATAAACTATTTATTGTAAATGAAAAAGACAAATAAGTGTACCTTAGGCATAATTATGTTATGTTGCATAAAAGTATATATACTTAAGTATATACATAAGTATAACAGAATAAACACGTAACAAAAAGTCAGATTTTTCCCATCTCTATACCTGATCTGAGTCATTGATTCAGCAGCTTAGCATAACTACCCGACAGTTAGCTTTTTTCAGTGGATGGAACATAAACTGCCTCTACATTTTACTCCTTACAAGTTTCTCCTCCTCAAATATACCCTTCAGATGGCATCTTTACACAATTTTTTTTTACAAATATGCACATATAATATCTTAAGTGGAGAGCACTTGAGTGCCCATCAGTCTTGGTGGGAAAAACAACAGCAACTGACTGTGAAAATTGAAACCAGTTAATGGATTTACCCACCAAACGTTCTTGACCAGTGGAACTTTTGCTGGTGTTAGGAAGAGCATAAAGACATGGACTGCTGCCTGAGCTTACTATAGAAAATACTTACTATAGAAAATAATGGGGCACTACAGTCAAATGTAAGAATCCAAATACATTCAGAATGTGTTGCTAGGGATTGGAATATTGATAGGGTGGTGGTTAAACTTTGAAAGTGAGGAGACAACAAATTTGCAATGCAGTGAGAATAGGCATTCTTTTCAGCTGCTGGTTCTTGCCTATAGCCCCAGATAGGGGGTAAAAGCTGACTTGTTTTCACTCTTCTCCATTCTATGCATAACCGAAAAAAAGTTTTGGCTCAAAATCACTTTAGGATAAACAATATCATTTTTGTTTCTATTTTGCTACAGTTTTCTTGACTGTTTTGCCCGATTGTCTTTAAAAATGTACTGTTTTATGATTTAAAAAGAATAAAAATAGGCAAACTTCTTTTTTACCAAATGGGTAGCAAAGGATTAAAAAGCCTATTCTTTAATTTCCCTGAATTGAAAATAAATTACTTTTTAAATTTTCGAGTAGTGTGAATTGTCTGTAAAGACAAAAACAGCTTTGTCTGCATTAAAGCGGTATTAAATTCCAAAACCAAAAATGTAATATTACCAATCATTAGATGTCTTGATGATTGTTTAAGTTTTCTTTTTTTTAGGCTTTTTCTCTTTGATTTTACCTGATTATTTGGCCAGTAACACACCTATTGGAGTGTCTCCATTATGGATGAAGGTGCACAGGGGGCACCTTTGGACAGCAGCATTGTCAATGTGGGGGAAGGGTGTATTAGATGCAATGGCAGATTTAAATGCACTAACAAATTGAAGCCAAACTCCTGCTCACACTTTTTAAGCAGTTACAACAGTTATTGTTTTCCTTCTGAGATAAAGTTTTTACATAAAGAAATAAAAGCTGATTATTGCAAGAACCCCTCTCCATGCTAAATGGTTTTGCTCATCTCTGTAACTGATACATTCTGCAGGAGAGCTTGTTTAAAAAAAAAAAAAAAACAATAGACTTACTGGCTTGATCACCAGATGAAAATAGAAGAACGCCTAAAAAAAGACAATGAATGCAGCCATCACATCTAAGAACTGGTAAGCTGCAATATAATAAACAAGTGCTTTTGGGTTTAATACCACTTTCATTTATTTCTGCCAAAATCTGGTTACATTTGTGTGTGTTAATGGTGGAGTGGGTGCTCTGGACATTCTATTCTGGCTAAAATGTGTGGATGGGTTGCTTAGAAAATTTTGATAAATAGGTAAAACTGTCACAAATGATTATTTCCTGCAAGTGAAATGTGGCTTGCAACCTTTAATAAAAAGTCCTCTGGTTGAATTTGCCTAACTCTAGATTACCATGTAGTGACCCACCACCATGACACCATAGACCTTTCCTCACCTTCTCCTGTGTCATCCAGAAGCTTCTCTGCATTTTTCTTCTTTCTGCTTTATGTTTTTATGGTTTGTCAAATGTCATTTTTGTGTTGACATAGATGTGTCCTCTTAGTTTCCGGGAATTACTAAAGGAAAAAAAGTTCCTCATTTTGTCATTAGATTTAATTAAAGCATTGGCTGAGTTCCCAAAGGCTGACACTAGGGATTTACTGTTTATTCTGTAGACACCTTGATGACATACAATGAAAATTCACGGAACGATACGTATGTTGATCAGTACCTTTTATTTAGACATTGGCACTTTCTAATTCAACAAAATGGTTCAACAATATCATCAGTGTACAAATCACGCTCTAGGACATTTATTAGCAGATGTTTAAAGTATGGCAGAGACCAACTGCATGGAGCTGATGAACTAAGACTGGACCATAGGAAAAATAATTAAAATAAGCAAGGCAAAAAGTAGTTGAGCAGAGCAATGGCTAATTTACTTCTCTCAGGTATATTTTCTTAAAGAGGACCCGTACTGTTAAAAACTTTGACCAAAAAAAGACAAAAGGACTAGTCTTCAGTATTGCCTGAGATCTCCTTGCAATTGATCTTTTCTCTATTACTGACTTACCATGCCTTATTTGCACTGTGTCTCTGTGTACAGGTAGGGCTTTTCTTCCTGATGACGGGTGATCTAATGACTGGTGTTGTAGTGATAGAGGTGAAAGGAGCACAGATCCACAGAATGAATGAAGCAGGGAGATCCTTTCATTGCAGGTTCTCCGGTACATCTTCCACTCCAGCATGGAGAACAGTGAGCAACGTTGTAGAGGCATAATGAAATCTCAGTCAGACTCTGGTGGAGAGTTAGAAAACCCTTGCGCTTTTTGCTGACACCCAGCCCTTTAAACTAGAACAGGAGAGTGGTGCGGGTATGAAGTCAAAGATGCAGATGAGGTCATATAATAAGACAGGCTTAGGAAGCTTTATGAGTGAAGATGGAATCTGTGGTGTTATCTTCTTGAGCTGCCAGCGGTAGATAAAATTAACACTAAGGCACAGAGTCTAAGGATCAGCTGGTCTTTACCTTCGGTTAGGCAAAGAAAATGAGGCCTTGGTTTTAAACTTATAGTCAGTCCCTCATGAAAATAACAGGAAGTAGAGGTGAAGATCAGGGCAAAAGAGAGTTATCTTGCTTCTGGAGCCAAGAGAGATAAAATGGCTGCAATCACCCTTACCAATATGAGGTGTCCACATCTTGCAGGCAGTGATATTGACACCCAAAGAAGGACCCCAGGAAGTAAACAGAAGAAGAGAGAAGGATTGGGCTGACAGGGTCACATGACCGCAACTTCACGTAAATAAAATAGGCATCAGGATAGTTTTTCTTTTCATACCATTAAATAGCTGGGGGGTGGGGGTTGCTTCTATCATGATGAAGTCAAGCTTTAAGAGCCCTAAATGTGACAGCTTCCTGCTTAGGGCTCTTTGGTAGCTAGGATGTCTGAATCTCCCAGGCAACAGCTGCTGAATTTGGTCAGGCTAGGATTCTTGGTTGCTAGGGCAGCAGCATCCTAGCAACCCACAAGCTCTGAGGGGCACTCAATGGGTTGCATTGATTTCAATGGGGTTCGCATTAATGTTCGCAATTCACCAGCAAAGCAAACCCACGCACATTTGTCCATCACTGCTGTTTACCATAGAAGCCCAACAACAGGTTGGGCTGTCAACAGAACAGTATTAGAGGGAAAATCTTTCAACGATGGCACTAGTTCTGGTGTCAACCAGGGATTATTTTACCTTTTAGAGACTTCCTCTCACTTCCTATTTCAGTATCAGCTCCCACCAGGGGCAAAGTGGCTGGCCAGAACCAGGTGTAGCAGCTGGGTGGATAATGGTGAAAGCCACAGTGTGGGGGATTGGCTGGTTGCTCATGTAGCAGAGGTAAGAGACCTGAAAATGGCTAAGGCATAGAATCTAAGACACTGCTTGGTCTTCACCAGAGTTCCTAGAGGTGAAGACCAAGACAATCTGCAGGTTGTGTCCAGGTATAGTCCTCCGGCTCACCCGAGCAGACTGCAGCTCAATACAGGTGAATCTCTCTTGCAGCACTAGGGTAGTAGATACAAGTAACAAGCAGGAGTGTATGAGAACACGCAGAGACACAGGGGAGAAACACAGGCTCAGAACGCAGGTGCAGATAATGAGGGCCTGACAGACACAGGGAAAAACAGAATAGAGCAGACAAGCAGGAACTATAGGCCCATACACACGACTTGAAAATCTACGACAGATTGTTCTTTTTTTGTTTTGTTGCATGCTAGTCGCATATCGAAAATGGAGAGGTTACTAAAGTTACGAAAATTCTCATACAACAGAATAAAAATTTGGAAGTGATGTAATGTGTTGTAGTGTATTTGCATTGTATTTTCGGACGACAATTGTACTGATTAAATAAAAATCGTACAATCTGGTATTGTACGAGAAACATTTTCATGCTTCTCCGATCGGATAATATCAGATGAACTGTCGTGATCAGCTCTTGAAAGCTGTGTACTAACGATACCATTATCGTACGATCGCTTCCAAATCAATATTTATCGTCCGATTTTCGGATCGTGTGTTTGGGCAATTACGCTAACTCACATTTTTTCCAATCATATATTTTGCACTTTTTTTGTGGTGCTATTTTCATGTGACATAATAGGGCAGCCTATTCATGTGAATTGGCTGCCTTATGTACAATAAAAAGAAGCTCCAACACCTTTTCAGGCAGTTTCATGTGTTTTTTACCACATGCTTGCAAGACAAAACACATATTTCCTAGCTGTGTTTGGGGTGCCATTAACAATGAATGTTTCAGCAAGCACAATGCACATTTTTTTTGTGTGCTTTTTGCTAAAGACTCTGAGGAGAAATGTGAAGGATTGTGGAAAGTATAGTTTTTCAGGCTTTAGATTCTAAGAGGAAAATACTTCAGCTCCCAGAGGCACTGTGGTGGAAAAGAGGAGGAGTCAGGGGAGGACTGGGCCAGGGGGCTGGGGGGCAATTGCCCCCTGGGCCACTCTGATGCCCGTAAAAAGGCTGCACTGCTTCTGCCACAGACTAGCCTAAAGGATTCCTGGTGAAGAGAAGAAAAAGTCTCCACCGCTGACCTACTTAGTGTGGATTGAAGACAAGGACAAAGCGCATGCCACCCCCCCCCCCCCCGGCATGGATGGTGTAAACTGTGTCTGAGCAGAGTCCAGTTCCATGCCCCACTGGAGACTCTTCTGCCCCGGCCAGCTCCCCCCAACCTCCCCCTGCTGACCAGGTCATGAACCTGGATTCAGCCGGTAAGTAGAGAGTATCTGGAGCAGGTCTTCGGCTTGGAATGGGGATCAAGAGATGGATTGGGAGAGTGGGAGGGGGGGGTGAGGGAAAGTGGGAGGGGGCCATGGGCCTCTGGTTTGTACTTGCCCCCTGGGCCAAACGTTGCCAGTCTGCCCCTGGGAGGAGTATTGCAACTTTTACGGGATAGGAAGAGGAGATTGATGTGCAGAGAAACTGAGGCTGCAAGTGGCCTGCTGTACCTTGATGAAGGAGAGACACGGTGGCAGCTGCTGACACAGAGCTGGTGAGAGGCTTTTGGCCTACCCTACATTACACCTAGTTAAAAGAGGGACAGAGTTGTCTGCAAGAAACACAGTGGCAATGTCTGCATCAATATTTGAAGGGGCATTGCCCTGAGTGCTCCACCATACCAGTTGGTCGCCAAGGGGCTGGCTAGCAGAAGAAATAGGGTAGCATATTACTGACTGCTGGGCTGCTATTGTGATAGATATATATATATATATATATATATATATATATATATATATATATATATATATATATATATATATATACTGTATTTATCTCCCTCTGGCCAGTATATGGTTAAGGAGGGGTTGTGTTTTATACCAATTATTGTTTCTATAGCATATTACTCCAATTACTCCTACTGATTACCATTACCATATGTTTCTTACTGTATACTTACTGTTTAACCATTGCAGTATATTTTTCCTACTGTTTATTCATTGCAGTAAACTTCCTTATGTTTACCATTTTGCAATGTACTTCTTGCTATTACTTAACCAATTGCTGTGTCATTCCCGGTGTTTATGCACCTTGAGCATTGGGGGTTTATATACAGATATCTGCAATAAATGCTTCCCAAGCCAAATGTGTCAGAAGTATATGATGCAGAGTCATGGGCACAGGAACAGGGGACCCAATACATCAAGCGTCTCCTTCAGGGGGGTAAGCTTTACTGATAAAACCAATAAAAGTCTGAAAATCACCTCAACTATCAGTTTTTAGATGGTGAGCCCTTCATCAGCAAGTGGCTGACCCGCAGCTGAACCCCTCCTAATAGCTCAGTCCAAGATTTATTCTATAACTCTTCTAAGAATCATTTCTATAAATCATTTACCATTCACTGAAAGAATTTTAATTCTACCCAGTGACAGATCTCTACTAGTCTTTCCAGTTTACTACTTAAGCAGAGTAAGCTACGTCTTTAAATCCATTTTCCACAGCTCAGTGAAGGTGGATCTCCTTTACTCCTGCCAATGTAAAGATACTTTTGTACAAATATTAGTTTGATTTGGCAGCAGAGAACATAAAGTATTACTGAATTGACAGTCGAAACAGGTTAGAGGCACATTTAGTAGGAAAAACATCACAGCCATATTAAAGAATGGTCTTTCTGGATTAGTGGCTAATGGGGATGGGGAGGGGGGTGCAAGTTCTTAGCAGACTCTGGCTGCTTCTCCATTCACTAGAATGTAGTGCTACCCCCGCAGGAGCGGCTGGATTTCGGGTCCCCCTTTTCCTGCACAGCCAGGCAACACACATTTCTAACTTCCAGGCAAAATGCATTTCCAACTTGCATCCAGAAACAAGTATTTAGTCCATAGGCTTGTTTTTGTTGTTTTATTGGGGAAACAACTTGGATAGAGTATAGGGAATTTGGGATGCCCAAATTGACTTGAAGAAACATCAGATGAAAACAGTTTTTGACTTGAAGAAACATCAAATGAGAACAGTGTGGATACTGAACTGTACACCCTCCAGAATAATTGCAGTTGCTATGAGTCAGTGGCAACGTTCTTTATGGACCAGGAGCTCTTAATCCCCTTAGTGAAATAGCACAAAGTTGCAAACTGTTTACAGGAGTATCGTGTCTCCTCGATAGAATCTAACACAGTTCTGCACTTGCAGATGCTAACAGCACTCCTGACTGCCTTGACTACCAGCCCACCTGGTTGCTCCAAACAATGCCCTAGGACAAGGGATTGGGATTTAGCTCAATGCTGTCTCTGAAACATATGCTACGTCTGGCAGTCTCCCCCCTTGTATGCCCCTTTGTGTCGTGCTGAGGTACTCACACTGTTCCGTGCTCCCCACTGCACTGGGAAAGACTTCTGTTTAGGCCTCTTACTATCCGGATTTTCCCATGCCAGAAGGGATGTCTTCTGCACAAGACCTAAAGGTACAGGAGATCCCTCTCTTTACTCCTCCCTTTCCTCAATTCCCAGCCTGGAGGCAGAGTCCTCCAAAGCTTCATGACAGTAACCTCAGCACTCCATCTTTCACCCGACCCCATTGCTGGCCAGGCTCCACAATATTTAATGGCTGACCCACTCACCTTGACAGGTCTTCTGCTTGGGGAATGGCCATATTCCCTCAAGTATGCAGATCACATCTTCCTGGCCTCCACCCACTAACTTTCAGAAGCTTCTCCAAGCTTCTAGAACCAGGGGGAGGTACGAGAGACCTGCCCTGTGGAGCCCCTCAAACCTAACCTAGAGTAACCCAACCTAATTACAGACTCACACGACTACCATGAGTCACCAAAACAGATTTGCCTACATTAGTAGGGGTGCTACACATGGCCTTTTTGCTGAACTGAACCTCCAACTGCTGGAACATCATTCATCTAGTGGCAATGTTAATATCACCACTATGGGCTCTTTTCACACTAGCAGCATGTGGGGGGGGGGGGGATAACTGTAAAAAATGGTGGCTGGTCCACAGTTTTACCACCCCCCACCACTCACTGGAATTCTAACAATAGAGTCTGACAGGGAATACACTTGTTGCAGCAGCAATTTTAACTCGGGCTGCAGAATTTGGCAGGTGGCACTGCTTGCCAATCTCACACACTGAGATCAGACAGGCCACACTGCAACTGTGAGTCAAATTCTTGACTTGAGGGAAGGTCAAGAGATACAAGAGGTAATAACTGTGGGGTGTGTGCTGATGGAGAAAATAAATGTACAGTTGTTAGGTGGGGGCCAGATAGGCTTCACTGAAGAGGTGAGTTTTCAGGGATTGTCTGAAAGTGTACAAAGTAGAAGCTAGTCAGACAGATTGGGTTAGAGGATGAGAGACGCTTGGGAGAAGTCCTGATGATGAGCATGGGATGAGGTGACAAAGGAGATAGAGAGCAGGAGGTCTTGGGAGGAATGAAGAGAATGATTTGGTTGATATTTTGAGACTAGGTTAGTGGTGTAGCTGGGGGCCAAGTTGTGGTTGAGTGGCAACCAATGGAGGGATTGGCAGAGAGGGGTAGCAGACGCAGCTGTTTTTAAGGTGGATAAGCCTGGCAGCAGCATTCATGATGGACTGAAGGGGGGATAGCCTGTTTAAAGGTAAGCAAATAAAAGAAGGAGTTGCAGTAGTCGAGGTGAGAGGTGAACATCTAGCACACATACTAGAAGGTGCTACACAAACAAGCCCAGAGCACTTTTCAAGGTTCAGTATGCCTTACTGCCTGTGTGAAAGGGCCCTAATGTAATAGCTTCCCCCTCATGGTTAATTTTTTGCTATGACACCAAAACCTCCCAGCCAGCAGGTAAATACTGTAGGGCCAGGGATGCATAATTAGCTGCTAGGACAACAGCATTCTTTAAACTCTGAGTGGGGCTTAATTGGTTGCATTGATTTTAATATGGTTTGCACTAATGGTCGCAAACTGCCCACAAATGGTATCCATGTATGTTCACCCAGCACTGCTATCTAACATAGAAACCTGACAGCAGGAAAAGACCAATTGGCCTATTTAGTCTACCCTTTTTTGTTTTTTTGGTGAAGAATTTGTTTGTTTTGAGTTTTTATTTTTTTATTAATTTTTTAAAATTGTGTTTGAGTATAGATCTTTGGTTGTCCCAACTTAGGATCTGTAGGTCTCTGTTTCTTGGTCACATGTTCACCCTGACTGGTCCAAAATCTCACCAGACCCTAAATACTTTAAGAGCAGTGTACAGTCTGCACTAAGCCATAGCAACTACATTTCACTGCTATGACTTTATTAAGTCTGATTTGCTTGCTTGGAGGTGCCACATTCCTTATTTCTTTATTCAATGACCAACCAACAATGAACCGCTCTTCTGCTGGCTATTGCCAGATCTTCCACCAGCTGTTTGTAGGCCATTCTATCTTTTCTTCACCTTGTCTTGTAGTTCTTCCTATAAATTTACAGAATGCGTGACCAGTCCATCTAGATGTACTATTATATTCTTCAGGAAGTTAACTTGTCTCAACCCTAATATCACCATTACTGACAAAAAAGAGGAAAGTATGTTCCTGCATATAAGTTGTTCTCCAAGCCTCTTTAGAGTAAGCCACAAACTGGAATTCCAACAGCTTTGAAAACGCAAAACATAATAGGGAAAAACCCCAAATCAAAAATGTAATATACTGTAGATTGCTTTGGTACAAGTCCCCCAGGAAAGTGCCCAGCTACACATGTCAGTTGTTTGACAAACTTTACTAATATTCACTGAAACGGCCTCAGACGGAACCCAGGTATGTTTGGATCATCACTAGTGGCAGCATGGGGTATGTATGGGTGAATACTATACCGCTATAAACGGAAACAGAAAGCAAGTCAAGTCTTAGTGCTTACATAGCATAGCCCTGCCTGCCCTACAATACCACGATGTGCCCCTATTGTCCTCATTGTCCCAACATGGAGCCTGTGAGGTCAGACACTGGTAAAGGAAGTTTTTGCAGTAGACTTAAAATATTGAAGGCTTTTGCAAAGTGTGCCTACATACCTTTGTTCATTGTTCATTGGGTCTATAATGCACAGTCACAGCTGAGACGCCTAAAGATGGCTCTAGGAAGGGAGGAATTTTTTTCCTCATTGAGAACACCACTCTCTGCACCATAGGTGTGCGCAGCCTATTGTATTAGGGCGTGTACCCGAAAGCTCAAACGAACATTCGTGTGCATGTGTACACGCTCCTATGAATAAACGTGAACAAACATTTTAAAATGTATTAAAACATGGATGATGTCAGTACGGCAGTGGACAGTGTCAGCAGAGCAGTGGATGGTGTTAGTAGATCAGTGGAAGTGTCAGAAGGACAGTGGATGATGTCATTTAATAGAGCAGTGGACATGTCACGGGAGGGCTCATGCAACAGGGGTGATTAGGTTGTGCCCAGGCACAGCCAGCACACCCCGTGTGCATGCCTATACTCGGCACATGATCAATATCAATTTTGGCACCAATAACTGCTAAGTATGATATGAGAAACTGGGAGGAGCAAAAAATAAATAAAGGGACTTGCTTAACAGAATTTGCAACATTATAGCAAGTACATTCCTACTTTTAACAGTAATGTACTTCAAATGTTCCCATCACAGCTACTGTCTTCACAGCTAGAAGAACTTTCAGCTTATATCTTTGGCATAAAACAGGAGAGGGCATTGATGAACTTACCAAAACTTGGGAACCCTTCATGTTAGTCTAGGTAGTAATTTTAGATAACACTAGTACAAGTATATAAGGACCTGATCAGGCAATGGACTATTAAGACCACAAGCATGGAGGCAGTTTATCCTCCCCTCTGTAGATAGCGCGTTTCTGGTCACTGTACAGAGGGAATGGAGGATAAGAGGAACTTTGTTCCTCTGAAGCCTCTGCAGGTGTGATCAGGAGAGTAAATGTCTGATTGGTCACTGCAACACTGGATGACCTCCCGTTCCAATTGTGATTTGGAAATTCGGATACATCCAAATTTCTTTTTTTTTAAAATACATTTCAAATTTCTGAATATCGACAAATTCGTACGAATTTTGTTTCGAAATGAAACAAACTTCACATGTCTAGAACACATAGACAATCTATTTTCTAAGGCAGGTGTCCCTATTTGAATATTGAGCATAAGAAAGTGCCACGCTTAAAGTATTCATCAAAAATGTGTCTATCATACATATATCAGAAAGAAACAAACAAAAAAAAGGCAATAACTCATGAAAAATTATTTTAAAATTTTAACATACAAAAAGTTCAAAGAATGTGTATCCCAGTCCACTCGCCACCACAGGAATACAGCAGAGAATCATTTTTAAAGTACATGGTGGTATTGGACTACTCTTGTTTCTCAATTATATTTTGTGCCTTTCCCTGTTTGTTATCCGTGCCCCCAATTGTAAAAAGTTTGTATTTACAGCCCTTTGATCAAAAATGTACCATTTTGTATGGAGCACTGTAACATTTTGCTGATTAGTAATGGATCACGGTTCATGTTCTGAATACAGTTATTCATAATTATCCATATGTAATTGGTGTGCTTAATTAAAAAAAAAATCACACATATTCACACTGTGTAAAATTCTCAACACAAATTGAAACAAAGTACATGGTAGTTACCCAACCCTTATCATGCGCACTAATTTTAGATCAAGATTTCCAAATGTTTATAGATGATTTAAAACACCAATGATCAGGGAATTGTTTTAATTATGAAGCCAGTAAAGAGGAAATTTATTTTTTTGATTTAAAAATAGTACACATGATAAGGGATGGGTAAGCACTAGGGTTGAGCGATCACCTAGATGTCCGTGTTCGACGGGTTCGGCCGAACTTTAAAAAAAAGTCCGGGTCCGTGTCCCGGACTTTTACCGAACTTTTCCCGGACACCGAACCCCATTGAAGTCAATGGGGACCCGAACTTTAAGGCACTAAAATGGCTCTAAAACACCAAAGGAAAGGGCTAGAGTGCTGCAAATGGCAGCAAAACGTAATTAAGAGCATGGCAAGTGCTCTGCAAACAAATGTGGATAGGGAAATAACTTAAAACAACAAAAAAAAAACAGAAAAATAAAACAATGTTCTTCTTCATCTCTGAAGGACGAGGCCCATATGGAGTAGGAGGGAGGTTGAGGTGGTGGTGGATGTGGCGGTGACATAGGCGTGCGCACAGGGTGTGCTGGGTGTGCCTGGGCACACCCTAATCACCTAGGGCACATAGCATTGCCAGTGAGGAGATGGGAAAGATCTCCCTGGGACCTGCTCTGCTCTATTTCTCCTTGCCTACAGGTACATGGCCCCGATACATTACTCTCCCTGCTGGCAAACACATGCATGTGTATTTCAACTTTGGGGTGCACACCTTAATGCAATAGGCTGCGCACACCTATGGGCGGTGTAGGTGGAAGCGGCGGTGGAGGAGGACCAGGGCCGGATTAACAGCATCATGGGCTTGGTGCTGAGGATTTTGAAGGGCCTTAAGGGCCGTGCCTTGCCATGCACCCAGAGGAGGAAGGGTGCAGCCATGCATGCCTAATTCAACATGGGATGCTGTCTCTGAAGCCCATAAACACATCCATGCATCGCCAACTGTCCCTCCTTGTCCGGCCTTCACGCTGTGTGGGGAGGTTCTGAGGGTGCTGCCTGGGGAAGCGAGCATAGAAGCCAGACTTCTGTGTTTACAAGTGACAGAAGAGCGGTAACAGTGAATATGGCCAACCCGGGGCCTATATAAAAGGTAGGGGCCTGGAGCTGCAGCTCCAATAGCCCCTACATTAATCTGGCCCTGAGGAGGAGGACGAGGTAGCCAACACTGCTTCTTTTCAAAAATTTTAAATGAGGGTACACCCCAAAAGAGTGAGAAAGAGCAAAAATGGAACAATGGGTGGGTAAGGTCGGTATCCATTGCTATTCTGCATAAGGTACGGAAAAGTCCCGTGGGATCCATGCCTGGTTCATTTTAATGAACGTGAGCTTGTCCACATTGTCTCTGGACAGGCGGCTGCGCTTGTCTGTTATAACGCCCCCAGCCGTGCTAAATACCCGTTCAGATAATACACTGGCTGCAGGGCACGCCAGCACCTCCAAGGCGTAAAGGGCAAGCTCAAGCCATGTGCCCAATTTGGAGACCCAGAAGTTGAAGGGGGCAGACCCGTCATTCACTACATGTAGGCGTGTGCACACATACTGCTCCACCATGTTGGTAAAATGCTGCCTCCTGCTAAGACGTTCCATCTGAGCTGCTGGTGCTGCTGTTTGTTGTGGCGTGCTGACAAAGCTTTTCCACATTTCGGCCATGCTAACCCTGCCTTCTGAGGTGCTGGCGGTGCCCTGGTTGCGTTGGCGACCTCCTCCTCCTCCTCCTCTGCCTTGTGCTTCCACTGTGGCCCCGCTGTCAGATGGGAATGCCAGCAGCATGGCGTCTACCAGCGTGCGCTTGTACTCGCGCATCTTGCGATCGCGCTCCAGTGAGTGAATTAAGGACGGTACGTTGTCCTTGTAACGGGGATCCAGCAGCGTGGCCACCCAGTAATCAGCACAAGTTAGAATGTGGGCAACTCGGCGGTCGTTGTGGAGACACTGCAGCATGTAATCGCTCATGTGTGCCAGGCTGCCCAGAGGCAACGAAAGGCTGTCCTCTGTGGGAGGTGTATCGTCCGTGTCCTCTGTATCCCCCCAGCCACGCACCAGTGATGGCCATGAGCTGGCCTGGGTGCCACCCTGCTGTGAACATGGTTCCATCTCCTCCTCCAGCTCCTCCTCCTCCTCATCCTCCTCATCCTCCAGAACTGTGCCCCTGCTGGACAATTGCGTCCCTGGCGTTTGCGTGTGCAGGAACCCACCCTCGGAGCCCCTTGCGAATGACTGCCCTGAAAGCCTTGGAAATGTTACCTCTTCATCCTCCTCCTCCTCCTCATCCTGTGCCACATCCTCTTCCATCATCGCCCGAATTGTTTTTTCAAGGAGGCATAGAAGTGGGATAGTTAAGCTGAGAACGGCGTCATTGCCACTGGCCATGTTGGTGGAGTACTCAAAACAGCGCAACAAGGCACACAGGTCTCGCATGGAGGCCCAGTTAAATTAAATAGCGGAATAGAAAATATGATCCAAAAAAAGTGTATGTATATCACACGTACACAACCACACTGGGCCCCAATTACTATTGTTTGTACCCCTAAAAGGCTAGATGAGGAGTAGGGGGAGTATGGAACAGGCAGCACCCTCAAACCTTCAGAAGTATGAGATGAACCCCAACAACTTGGAAAGGTGGATCTCTCTCACACGTACCGACACAGACTATCCCGCAATTCAATTGATCCTCAAAGGTTTTTATTGAATAGCGGAATAGGAAATATGATCAAAAAAAGTGTATGTATCTCGCACGTACACAACCACACTAGGCCCCAATTACTATTGTTTGTACCCCTAAAAGGCTAGATGAGGAGTAGGGGGGGTATGGAACAGGCAGCACCCTCAAACCTTCAGAAGTATGAGATGAACCCCAACAACTTGGAAAGGTGGATCTCTCTCACACGTACCGACACAGACTATCCCGCAATTCAATTGATCCTCAAAGGTTTTTATTGAATAGCGGAATAGGAAATATGATCAAAAAAAGTGTATGTATCTCGCACGTACACAACCACACTAGGCCCCAATTACTATTGTTTGTACCCCTAAAAGGCTAGATGAGGAGTAGGGGGGGTATGGAACAGGCAGCACCCTCAAACCTTCAGAAGTATGAGATGAACCCCAACAACTTGGAAAGGTGGATCTCTCTCACACGTACCGACACAGACTATCCCCCAATTTAACTGATCCCCAAAGGTTTTTGATTAAATAGCGGAATAGAAAATATGATCCCAAAAAAGTGTATGTATATCACACGTACACAACCACACTGGGCCCCAATTACTATTGTTTGTACCCCTAAAAGGCTAGATGAGGAGTAGGGGGAGTATGGAACAGGCAGCACCCTCAAACCTTCAGAAGTATGAGATGAACCCCAACAACTTGGAAAGGTGGATCTCTCTCACACGTACCAACACAGACTATCCCCCAATTTAACTGATCCCCAAAGGTTTTTGATTAAATAGCGGAATAGAAAATATGATCCAAAAAAAGTGTATGTATATCACACGTACACAACCACACTAGGCCCCAATTACTATTGTTTGTACCCCTAAAAGGCTAGATGAGGAGTAGGGGGAGTATGGAACAGGCAGCACCCTCAAACCTTCAGAAGTATGAGATGAACCCCAACAACTTGGAAAGGTGGATCTCTCTCACACGTACCGACACAGACTATCCCGCAATTCAATTGATCCTCAAAGGTTTTTATTGAATAGCGGAATAGGAAATATGATCAAAAAAAGTGTATGTATCTCGCACGTACACAACCACACTAGGCCCCAATTACTATTGTTTGTACCCCTAAAAGGCTAGATGAGGAGTAGGGGGGGTATGGAACAGGCAGCACCCTCAAACCTTCAGAAGTATGAGATGAACCCCAACAACTTGGAAAGGTGGATCTCTCTCACACGTACCGACACAGACTATCCCCCAATTTAACTGATCCCCAAAGGTTTTTGATTAAATAGCGGAATAGAAAATATGATCCAAAAAAAGTGTATGTATATCACACGTACACAACCACACTGGGCCCCAATTACTATTGTTTGTACCCCTAAAAGGCTAGATGAGGAGTAGGGGGAGTATGGAACAGGCAGCACCCTCAAACCTTCAGAAGTATGAGATGAACCCCAACAACTTGGAAAGGTGGATCTCTCTCACACGTACCGACACAGACTATCCCGCAATTCAATTGATCCTCAAAGGTTTTTATTGAATAGCGGAATAGGAAATATGATCAAAAAAAGTGTATGTATCTCGCACGTACACAACCACACTAGGCCCCAATTACTATTGTTTGTACCCCTAAAAGGCTAGATGAGGAGTAGGGGGGGTATGGAACAGGCAGCACCCTCAAACCTTCAGAAGTATGAGATGAACCCCAACAACTTGGAAAGGTGGATCTCTCTCACACGTACCGACACAGACTATCCCCCAATTTAACTGATCCCCAAAGGTTTTTGATTAAATAGCGGAATAGAAAATATGATCCCAAAAAAGTGTATGTATATCACACGTACACAACCACACTGGGCCCCAATTACTATTGTTTGTACCCCTAAAAGGCTAGATGAGGAGTAGGGGGAGTATGGAACAGGCAGCACCCTCAAACCTTCAGAAGTATGAGATGAACCCCAACAACTTGGAAAGGTGGATCTCTCTCACACCTACCAACACAGACTATCCCCCAATTTAACTGATCCCCAAAGGTTTTTGATTAAATAGCGGAATAGAAAATATGATCCAAAAAAAGTGTATGTATATCACACGTACACAACCACACTAGGCCCCAATTACTATTGTTTGTACCCCTAAAAGGCTAGGAGTAGGGGGAGTATGGAACAGGCAGCACCCTCAAACCTTCAGAAGTATGAGATGAACCCCAACAACTTGGAAAGGTGGATCTCTCTCACACGTACCAACACAGACTATCCCCCAATTTAACTGATCCCCAAAGGTTTTTGATTAAATAGCGGAATAGAAAATATGATCCCAAAAAAGTGTATGTATATCACACGTACACAACCACACTAGGCCCCAATTACTATTGTTTGTACCCCTAAAAGGCTAGGAGTAGGGGGAGTATGGAACAGGCAGCACCCTCAAACCTTCAAAAGTATGAGATGAACCCCAACAACTTGGAAAGGTGGATCTCTCTCACACGTACCAACACAGACTATCCCCCAATTTAACTGATCCCCAAAGGTTTTTGATTAAATAGCGGAATAGAAAATATGATCCCAAAAAAGTGTATGTATATCACACGTACACAACCACACTAGGCCCCAATTACTATTGTTTGTACCCCTAAAAGGCTAGGAGTAGGGGGAGTATGGAACAGGCAGCACCCTCAAACCTTCAGAAGTATGAGATGAACCCCAACAACTTGGAAAGGTGGATCTCTCTCACACGTACCAACACAGACTATCCCCCAATTTAACTGATCCCCAAAGGTTTTTGATTAAATAGCGGAATAGAAAATATGATCCCAAAAAAGTGTATGTATATCACACGTACACAACCACACTAGGCCCCAATTACTATTGTTTGTACCCCTAAAAGGCTAGGAGTAGGGGGAGTATGGAACAGGCAGCACCCTCAAACCTTCAGAAGTATGAGATGAACCCCAACAACTTGGAAAGGTGGATCTCTCTCACACGTACCAACACAGACTATCCCCCAATTTAACTGATCCCCAAAGGTTTTTGATTAAATAGCGGAATAGAAAATATGATCCCAAAAAAGTGTATGTATATCACACGTACACAACCACACTAGGCCCCAATTACTATTGTTTGTACCCCTAAAAGGCTAGGAGTAGGGGGAGTATGGAACAGGCAGCACCCTCAAACCTTCAGAAGTATGAGATGAACCCCAACAACTTGGAAAGGTGGATCTCTCTCACACGTACCAACACAGACTATCCCCCAATTTAACTGATCCCCAAAGGTTTTTGATTAAATAGCGGAATAGAAAATATGATCCCAAAAAAGTGTATGTATATCACACGTACACAACCACACTAGGCCCCAATTACTATTGTTTGTACCCCTAAAAGGCTAGGAGTAGGGGGAGTATGGAACAGGCAGCACCCTCAAACCTTCAGAAGTATGAGATGAACCCCAACAACTTGGAAAGGTGGATCTCTCTCACACGTACCAACACAGACTATCCCCCAATTTAACTGATCCCCAAAGGTTTTTGATTAAATAGCGGAATAGAAAATATGATCCAAAAAAAGTGTATGTATATCACACGTACACAACCACACTAGGCCCCAATTACTATTGTTTGTACCCCTAAAAGGCTAGGAGTAGGGGGAGTATGGAACAGGCAGCACCCTCAAACCTTCAGAAGTATGAGATGAACCCCAACAACTTGGAAAGGTGGATCTCTCTCACACGTACCAACACAGACTATCCCCCAATTTAACTGATCCCCAAAGGTTTTTGATTAAATAGCGGAATAGAAAATATGATCCCAAAAAAGTGTATGTATATCACACGTACACAACCACACTAGGCCCCAATTACTATTGTTTGTACCCCTAAAAGGCTAGGAGTAGGGGGAGTATGGAACAGGCAGCACCCTCAAACCTTCAGAAGTATGAGATGAACCCCAACAACTTGGAAAGGTGGATCTCTCTCACACGTACCAACACAGACTATCCCCCAATTTAACTGATCCCCAAAGGTTTTTGATTAAATAGCGGAATAGAAAATATGATCCCAAAAAAGTGTATGTATATCACACGTACACAACCACACTAGGCCCCAATTACTATTGTTTGTACCCCTAAAAGGCTAGGAGTAGGGGGGAGTATGGAACAGGCAGCACCCTCAAACCTTCAGAAGTATGAGATGAACCCCAACAACTTGGAAAGGTGGATCTCTCTCACACGTACCAACACAGACTATCCCCCAATTTAACTGATCCCCAAAGGTTTTTGATTAAATAGCGGAATAGAAAATATGATCCCAAAAAAGTGTATGTATATCACACGTACACAACCACACTAGGCCCCAATTACTATTGTTTGTACCCCTAAAAGGCTAGGAGTAGGGGGAGTATGGAACAGGCAGCACCCTCAAACCTTCAGAAGTATGAGATGAACCCCAACAACTTGGAAAGGTGGATCTCTCTCACACGTACCAACACAGACTATCCCCCAATTTAACTGATCCCCAAAGGTTTTTGATTAAATAGCGGAATAGAAAATATGATCCCAAAAAAGTGTATGTATATCACACGTACACAACCACACTAGGCCCCAATTACTATTGTTTGTACCCCTAAAAGGCTAGGAGTAGGGGGAGTATGGAACAGGCAGCACCCTCAAACCTTCAGAAGTATGAGATGAACCCCAACAACTTGGAAAGGTGGATCTCTCTCACACGTACCAACACAGACTATCCCCCAATTTAACTGATCCCCAAAGGTTTTTGATTAAATAGCGGAATAGAAAATATGATCCCAAAAAAGTGTATGTATATCACACGTACACAACCACACTAGGCCCCAATTACTATTGTTTGTACCCCTAAAAGGCTAGATGAGGAGTAGGGGGAGTATGGAACAGGCAGCACCCTCAAACCTTCAGAAGTATGAGATTGTGTTCACTGTACCCCACAAAGATTGAGTTCACTGCACCCCACAATGATTGTGTTCACTGCACCCCACAAAGATTTTGTTCACTGCACCTCACAAAGATTGTGTTCACTGTACCCCCCAAAGATTGTGTTCACTGCACCCCACAAAGATTCTGTTCACTGTACCCCACAAAGATTGTGTTCACTGCACCCCAAAAAGATTGTGTTCACTGCACCCCAAAAAGGATGTTGTTCACTGCACCCCAAAAAGGATGTTGTTCACTCCACCCCAAAAAGATTGTGTTCACTGCACCCCACAAAGATTGTGTTCACTGCACCCCAAAAAGATTGTGTTCACTGCACCCCAAAAATGATTTTGTTCACTGCACCCCAAAAAGGATTTTGTTCACTGCACCCCAAAAAGGATGTTGTTCACTCCACCCCAAAAAGATTGTGTTCACTGCACCCCACAAAGGATTTTGTTCACTGCACCCCAAAAAGATTGTGTTCACTGCACCCCAAAAAGGATGTTGTTCACTGCACCCCAAAAAGGATTTTGTTCACTGCACCCCAAAAAGATTGTGTTCACTGCACCCCACAAAGGATTTTGTTCACTGCACCCCACAAAGATTGTGTTCACTGCACACCAAAAAGGATTGTGTTCACTGCACCCCAAAAAGATTTTGTTCACTGCACCCCAAAAAGATTGTGTTCACTGCAGCCCAAAAAGATTGTGTTCACTGCAGCCCAAAAAGATTGTGTTCACTGCAGCCCAAAAAGATTGTGTTCACTGCAGCCCAAAAAGATTGTGTTCACTGCAGCTCACACACAGAAAAATGGATGTGGATCACTGACACCTGCCTATCTCCAATCCCACACCACACAGCAATATCGATTGTAGTTTGTAGAACACAGTTTCCCTAAAATTCAGCAGACTCTGTCCCTAACAGGATTGAGAAGAGATCGTAGATCAGGATTGAGTGCAGATTCACCCCACCCCCCACACAGCAATATCGATTGTAGTTTGTAGAAGACACTGACCCTATAATTCAGCAGACTCTATCCCTAAAATGCCTACAACTCGCCCTGCCTAAACACTCCGACCTGTCCCTCAATTCTATCCGGACACAAATGGTTTTTTCCTGCCTATCTTTCCCTAATCAGCAGCCAGCACGTTGATGTGTGCTCTGTCCCTGAATCTAAGCAGCATAATGACGCCGCTGCGGCTGCCTCGAACTTATAAAGACTTGGTCACATGCTTCAGACGGCCAATCACAG
Organism: Pelophylax lessonae; assembly: GCF_965119305.1. Taxonomy (NCBI): domain Eukaryota; kingdom Metazoa; phylum Chordata; class Amphibia; order Anura; family Ranidae; genus Pelophylax; species Pelophylax lessonae. The sequence continues at coordinate 56,349,839 of NC_138776.1, read as the reverse complement.
CTACTGAGACATTTGCAGGCATGGCTGGGATGGCTTAAGGCACACCAGTTAAACGATTGTTGATTGGCTGTTGAAAGCCCGCCATGAAAAGAGCGCCAAAGCATGCAAAACCCGGAAATAAAACGACCGAACACGGATTTTTACCCGAACATACAGTAAAGTGTCCGTGTCCGTGTTCGGGTACAAAAAATCCAATTATTCGGTACGAACACGAATAATACAGTCCGTGTTCGCTCAACACTAGTAAGCACCACAAACTTTAAAGCCACTGATCGCAATTCCTTTATATTGTTAGACAGTTGTCACCATCAGTCATGGTTGCGATCAGGGGCATGGAGCCAATTTTGAGAATTAGTCACAGTTTTGATAACAAGTAAACATTTTTGACACAGGTTAATGTTATGAAATAAAAGTTCCTTGAAAAGTGTTATAGATAAAGAGTTAAAAGTGTTTTGTAGATAGAGTTAGAGAAAACCATTTCACAACTGCCATGGATATTGAAAGGGATTGGATAACTTGTCATGGTCATTAATCACATCCTTTTCTGCCTAACACTATGTTGAGAAAAACATGAGGAAGTACTGGCATAAAAAAAAAAAAAGAAACATTTTTGGCCCTCTATTACCCGATAAACCACATGTTATTTATAGGGGAGTTCTTTTTTTTTTTTGCAAAATCTTATTGTTTCTAATGTTTTTAGATCGACCATGTATAACCTCACTCAAGGCTTTTTTACACAGTGTATAAAGAAAAAAGAAAAAACATTCCTTTACCTCCACTGTAACTGCAAAAAAATATATTATTGACTCTTTATAACGTGCTCATCCACCAATATAGTGTATTTACTGCAGTGCTCATGTGGTCTTCAATATGTGGGTAGGACCACATGGGCACTGATGGTTTGCTTAGTCAAACAAATTGGGAACATAAAGAGGTGTTTTAAGGGGCAAAGTGTCCTGAAACATTATGCAGCAGTACATAACAAGGACCCATCAGGTGTTTGTCCTTGAATAGACAAGTTTGTTCCACACTTGAGGGGGGGAGTGTCCCGAAAAGGGAAATATCCCAATTAGAAACAAAATGGATATATAATTTGAAGACATACTCCCCTCATGGTTTTAAACTGAGTGGGATGTTAATGTGTTCTTTATAATAGCTAAACGCCTGCCCTGATGTGTACAATATGTTGTTTTTTAACCTGTTGCCGACCGACACACATACATTTACTGCGGGGCGGTGACTCCTCTGCTCAGAATCACATACCTGTACATGATTCAGCACTTCTGGGTCTGGGGCACGCATGTGCACTGCTGGCGACACAGCGGGGGCTAATCAGCGAGTTCGGGGAACTCGATGTCCACCGTCACCTGGCGATCATTGGGGAGATAAGCAGAATGGTGGTCTGCCTATGTAAACAAGGCAGATTGCCATTCTGTCAGTAGGGAAGGTAGTGATTCTGTGTTTCTGCTAAGCAGGAACGCGGATCTTGGCCTTTTCACAGTACAAGCACCACCCCCACAGTTAGTAAAAACTCCCTAGGCACACAATATTTACCCTTTGATCGCCCCGGATGTTAACCCCTTCCCTGCCAGTGTTATTAGTACAGTGACAGTGCATATGTTTAGCACTGATCACTGTATTAGCATCACTGGTCACCAAAAAAGTGCCAAAAGTGTCACTCAGTGTCTGATTTGTCTGCCACAATATTGCAGTCCCACTATAAGAAGCTGATCGCCGCCAATACTAGTAAAATAAATAAATAAAATAAAATTTCCATAAATATATCCCATCGTTTTTAGACGCTATAACTTTTGCGCAAACCAATTAATATACACTTATTTGGATTTTTTTTAACAAAAAAAAAAAAACAAAATGTAGCAGAATACAGAAATTAGATTTTTTTATTTTTTTTTATTGGATATGTTTTATAGCAGAAAGTAAAAAATATAGTTTTTTTTTTCAAAATTGTCAGTCTTTTTTTGTTTATAGCGCAAAAAAAAAACAAAAAACTGCAGAGCTGATTAAATACTACCAAAGGAAAGCTCTATTTGTGGGAAAAAAAGGATAATAATTTTATTTGGGTACAGCGTTAATTGTCAGTTAAAGTTATGCAGTGCGTATCTCAAAAAATGGCCTGGTCATGAAGGGAGGTAAACCTTCTGGAGCTGAAGTGGTCAATAATCGTTTTTTCTCTTTGTTTCTTATTTTTGATTAAATTTGAACATTTTTGTTTTTTTAGGTGCTTTTAATATTTATGATGACCGATAAGTATGTATCCTACAAGTGCAGTGGATGAACTACAAATATATTTTCCATTCCTAAATAATATGCATAGACCATGGTGCAGCGTTAAAAGATAACAAAACAAAAGTACATACATATACTATATAATCAATCAAAAAATATCAAATAATATGAGAATATGAAAAATTAAGTGAGTGAACACCACAAAAATATAAATCAAAATAGTCCAAAGTGTCAAAGATACAAGTTCAATGGTCATGTGAATTATTTATCATGACAACCATAGGCGATACATCCAAAACTCCAAAGTTAATTAGTGATCCACCACCAAATGTATAGCCAACAAGCTTACCAGAGCAAGTGGACTCAAATACCATTGGTATTGAGTTAACAATGCTGTTTGTACCTCCCATTTTTTCCATGCCAGCTCAATCTAACCGTAAGAGCTATTTGAAGATCCCTCAGCACTCCAGGACAGGGTAGATGGTCACCACACTCACAGGTTAACCTCCCATCTTATGGATATATGCAAAGTAATACCAAGCAACCGCACATAGTGTAAAACCATTGCTAAAACTTTTATTAAAAATGTACTAAACACTTACAATAGTCTGGTGAAAAACAGCGCTGTATAAAAACATCTGTCCCAAAGATAATGGGGAGAAAATCCTGAATCAGAAAAAGCAATGACATCACAGATAGGAGCTCCAATTGACGCTTTTCGTCATGGTTGACATTGTCTGGAGTGTAGGAGCTGTGTCCAGTCATTGTGTTTATATATTAAATAGCATCCAATGGAAATCGTCTGCTCAGTGCTTTGATCATGTAAAATCCTGATCTGGCTGACAATATACAAAGTGGCCATCAAAGATGGCGCCGGTAGTTTCAAGACGTGCTCTCAGCTCTCTATAGAAACAATGGTCATCTAAGATAGCACCGGGCATGGGATTCAAGCCTTGCTCTCTGCTCCTGGTAAAAACAATAGCCTTTTAAGAAGGTGTCAGGCATGTGTCTAAAGCCTCGCTTTGAAAGTTGATTGCACACATGGCACCTGCTTCAAGCCTCAATATAGATGTCACTCGAACAGATAGGAAAATATGGTACAAGCCTCGCTTTGAGCTTAACTTCAATAATAGAACAAGCTTCTGCGAGTGGCAATAATGTGAAATGATATACAAAATGGGACTCACCCCATTTCAACTCAGCCAGGCCAAAAATAAATGGGCACAAAATAAAAGATTAAAAGTTTATAAAAGTCACGCGGACAGTGCATTTTATACTGACTGTGCAGTTTCTCATTTTGGGGGAATGCCTTTTCTATGCTGTTTTATGTTAACAAATCTTTTGGACTATTACCCTTTCTGTATGTATATTACTGTTCTGTCCACCAGACTTCTATTCTGATTACTTGTGTTTATGTTGCCTAAAATAACATGTTGGGGTTTCTTGATTCACACAAGATAGTTATATACAGAGCGCAGGCGCCATCTACTGTCCTTTTTTGGTATAGCTTCAGTTGTTCTGCAATATTGTTAACTCAGAATGTGTTTAATAAAGTTGTTAGTAACTAGAGCATTTTGGGTAGAAGTTCTACAGGAAGTGAATCAGCCACCATTTTGAGAAGATACAGCAGGTAGCAAGGCATGTTTCTTCAATCTCTCACCATTACCCCTGAGAGAGCTTAAAAAGTCAGTTGTTGTTATCCCATCCTGTATTATAGATCATTGTTTCTTTGTTGTAGCGATTGATGTTTATTTTTATAAATTTGTATTTTTACCTGGCTTGTTCTAATAAATTTGAGATCAAAGAAATATGGTATCTAAAGTATATGGAGCAGGAAGGTTTAGCTCTCTGTCCTAAAGACAGAACAGTGACATTTTTGCTGACCTCTGGGGTGAAGATAAGCTGACTTCGGAAGACTGTACAGCCCGGGGCTACACAGTATCCATACAGTCAGAAGCCTAAATGAAACAGGCCTTCAGCAGGTGAAGCAAGCAGCCAGGCTACACAGAGACACGCTCTGTCACGCAGCATCGATACTACAGCGGTCTCTACACAGCAGTACAGCTTCTCCCCGCAGCCATGTCTCACAGTGGAACATCTTCTTACAAAACTCGATCGCGAGCAAGCTCATCCAAGTCATCTGTCGCAAATGCAGCAGCAATCGCCTGTTCGAAAGCCGAAGCTGCAAGGGCCAGGGCTGTATTCGCAGACCAAGAGTTAACAAAAAGAAAGCAGCGCCAGCTTAGTGAAGCATAAGGTTTATTCATAAAAAAACACATAGTGACTTACTCTTAGGTAAGTAAAGGCCGGTTCGGTAGGTAAATGGGATCATCCATCTTTTTGTCCTGGATACCGTTGCAGAAAGGAGGGGTGCAGGGTGTCGGTGGTGCGTGGAGGCTGTTGTCTGGCAGCCTGTCTGATGGTGTTGTGGTGGTGGAGGACTCTCAATGGGGCTCCACTTCCTACTTCCTGTCAGCCCGACATCACTTCCTGTGAGGTGGAGGGAAAGATGGGCGTTGCTAGCTTTCGGAGCATCCGTGCTCCTTCATTAGGCGGTGGGGGTGGCTTATCAGGGACAGGGAATATATACCCTGTTGATAAGTAGCTCATTAGAGCATAAGTCCGGAGAGGGTGGGTCCCAAAAGGGGCGGGCCGAGGTGCTAGTGTGGCTTCAAACATAAACTCTGCATTAGGTTAAATAGGGAAAATCCTTGGAGGCATGACAGGAGCCATGATAAGACCATATAACAAGCATATACATGAATACAACGGTGGGGAAACACAGAATATCATATAACAAGAGAGGAAAAAAAAAAAGGAAAGAAAACTCTTGAACTTATGAGGGTAATGTGCCAAGGTGCACCTGGGACAGTGCATACCCTAGCAATGGGGTTATGAGTGTGAGGTGTATGGCAATAAGTGGGCGATGCCACCAGAGTATCAAAAAAAAAAAAAAGGATGTAAAAAAAAAAAAAAGGATGTATGGTCACAAGTAAGTTTTTTTTTTTTTCCTCTCTTGTTAAATGATATTCTGTGTTTCCCCACCGTTGTATTCATGTATATGCTTGTTATATGGACTTATCATGGCTTCTGTCATGCCTCCAGGGATTTTCCCTGTTTAACCTAATGCAGAGTTTATGTTTGAAGCCACACTAGCACCTCGGCCCGCCCCTTTTGGGACCCACCCTCTCCGGACTTATGCTCTAATGAGCTACTTATCAACAGGGTATATATTCCCTGTCCCTGATAAGCCACCCCCACCGCCTAATGAAGGAGCACGGATGCTCCGAAAGCTAGCAACGCCCATCTTTCCCTCCACCTCACAGGAAGTGATGTCGGGCTGACAGGAAGTAGGAAGTGGAGCCCCATTGAGAGTCCTCCACCACCACAACACCATCAGACAGGCTGCCAGACAACAGCCTCCACGCACCACTGGCACCCTGCACCCCTTCTTTCTGCAACGGTATCCAGGACAAAAAGATGGATGATCCCATTTACCTACCGAACCGGCCTTTACTTACCTAAGAGTAAGTCACTATGTGTTTTTTTTTATGAATAAACCTTATGCTTCACTAAGCTGGCGCTGCTTTCTTTTTGTTTATTCTCCTCAGAGCCTCTCCTTGCTCCAGCTGGCAGCCGCTTTCGTGGGCCCCCTCTCCCCTTCCACCTCATCCTTTTTTTTTATGTTTTTCTACCCATTTTTTACTTTCTATATTTTTACCTCTTTACCTCATGGTATGCCACCCACCATCAGAGAGCGCCATGTAATCATTGACTTTATGCAGACCAAGAGTTGCAGATGAAAAAAGAAAAGGCTATCCTAGAAGCTAACATGGAGAGGTTGGCAGTGGACCGAGACACTGTTGCCGCCATTGCAGAAGCATTAGAAGCAGCTGTCTATGATGAGCTAAGAGTAGGTAGGAGCATACTGGGTCTAGAGGAGAAGCATCAAGATTCCATGCAGCGCACTTCAGATTATGTCTACCAGCACTCTAACCCAAGCAGTATTCAACAGCAAGAAATCAAACAATGTCAGTGAGTCAAATAAAATAAAGCAGCAAGAAGCCAATCTTGAACCCCAGTTCTACAAGCAAGAAAAATCTGACCGAGATCCAGGCTATCCAGCTCCAACCAAACCTTCTACTCAGCAAGGTACTCAGCCTTCATACAAGCATCAAACACCTGCTTTCACTGCAAGGGAGTATGCAACAAGCTGGTGCGAGACACCAACCTTAAGCAAGTATGAACCCAGCCCGCCTAAAGAAGAGACTTCTACCAGGTATGCCTATACACCACACCACAATACACCAGTAGCCTACCGCAATGCCAATCAGGCTACTGTAGACCTTGCCAAGTTCCTTGCAAAACGTGAGATAGTTACCCAAGGACATGTCAAATTTAGTGATCACCCCCAGCATTTCAGGGCATGGCGATCTTCTTTCCAGAGTGCCATCAAAGATCTAGATATATCCTGCAGGGAACAGATAGATCTCCTCATAAAGTGGCTTGGCAATGCTTCTGCTGAGCATGCCAAAAGGATCAGAGACATTAATATAAACCACTCTGAGATAGGCCTTACAAACATCTGGAGCAGACTAGATAGATGTTATGGCTCACCAGAGGCTATAGAGAGTACACTATTTAAAAAGATAGAGGACTTCCCAAAAATACCTAGCAGAGGTTACCAAAGACTCAGAGAATTCAGTGACCTGTGTATGGAGTTACAAGTTGCTAAAGCAGAAGGAGACTTACTGGCCTTTCTTATCTTGACTCTGCTATAGGTATTAACTCCTTAGCACAAAAACGTCCTTATGAGTTGCATAAAAGATGGATCGCTCATGGCTGTAACTACAAACAAAAACACAATGTACCTTTTCCACCCTTTAGAGATTTTGTGGACTTTGTAGACAGACAAGCAGGAAAGAAAGATGACCCCAGCTTCATTTTCCAGTGTCACTTCTTCTGACCCTAAGGAACACAGGGCTCCAGTAGCAGTGCACAAAACTAACATTTCTTCCCACAGATCTACAGAGTCTCAGTCAGAGGATCAAGACAGTGACCCTGCTAAGTTCTGCCCGCTGCATAAGATGCCACATCCTTTTCTGAAATGCAAAACCTTCAGGACAAAGACCACCCGGGATCGCAAGGCCTTCCTCAAAGAGAACAACATCTGTTACAAGTGCTGCTCTTCATCAACACACTTCGCCAAGGACTGTAAGGTCAGTGTTAAATGTACAGAGTGTGGGAGCACAGATCACAACACAGCTCTGCACCCAGGGCCAGCTCCAGGAACCTTCCCACTTGCCCATAGTGACAAGGAGCATGGCGGTGAGGCCAAAGACTCTAGTACAGACGCAGTAGCAATCACTTTACAGTGCACTGGAGTCTGCAAAGGAAATACAGGTGGCAGATCCTGTTCTAAAATCTGTCTAGTAAGAGTTTACCCAAAAGGACGCAGAGACAAAGCAGTCAAGCTCTACGCCATCTTGGATGATCAGAGTAATAAGTCACTAGCTAGATCTATGTTTTTTTTACATTCTTAACATTAAGGGCCCCAGCAGTCCCTACTCCCTTAGGACCTGTGCAGGTACAGTGGAGACGGCTGGGAGAAGAGCTGACCGCCTACAAATCTAATCTATGGATTGTAAGACATGCCTACCCTTACCGACTATAATAAAGTGCAATTAGATCCCAGACAACAGATCTGAGATTCCCACACCAGATGCAACAGTTCACCAGACTCACCTGAATCACATAGCACATCTCATACCAGAACTAGATGATCAGGCTCCGATAATCTTACTCCTAGGGAGGGATATCTTACAAGCCCACAAAGCAAGAAAGCAGATTAATGGCCCTCACAACGCCCCATATGCCCAAAAACATGATCTTGGGTGGGTCATTATAGGTGATATTTGCCTGGGGGTGCACACAAACCGACATCCGTTAATAACTTGCTCACTAGTACACTAGAGAATGGTTGTCCTTATCTTTTCCAGCCCTGTCAAAATCACATCATCATAAAGGAGCTACCACACAGCAACACTGTACCTCTTCCTTTCCTAAGTTCCCTCTGTGACAGCAATACCTATGACGGTGACCAAGACAACTTAGGATGCACAGTGTTAAGGAGAGCAAAGGAGGACAATCAGGTAACAATGTCCATTGAGGATAAACTCTTCCTGGAAGTTATGGAAAAAAGTATAGGGAAAGACGAGTCTAATAGCTGGGTTACACCTCTTCCCTTTAGGCCATAAAGACGACGTTTACCTAACAACAGGGAGCAAGTATATCAATTCTTCACTTCCCTAAGACACAATCTTCAAAGAAAACCAGAGATGAGAGAACATTTCTTTTCCTTCATGGAGAAAATATTCCATAATGGTGATGTTGAGATAGCCCCAAACCTCAAAGACTCAGAGGAATGCTGGTACTTACCTATATTTTGAGTCTATCACCCTAAGAAGCCAGGGAACGCAGATGGAACGCGGAAGCAGCGTTCCGATACCCTGAGAACCGCAATCTCCTTATACAAAAGGCTTTTATCCATTGCATTGTAGTAAGTGCATTTTTAATCATTAAAAGGTTTAAATGTGTGATACTACGCCATGAGAGCCTTCTTTCTTCTCTCCATATATGTCATGGTTCATATAATATACGGCTTGAACAGACATTTATCCTGAGAGAGAGTGTTCCCAGACACTAATTGTCTTATTTACTGCGGAGGTTTATTGATGGGTGTAACCAGCTGGTAAAAGGATAACATGTATGTGACCCCCTATAATCAAGGGGTCCAGTAGTTCTGGTAAGCAGTTTATTTTGCACTCATTGGGTGAACGAGTGAAGGTGGAGGTGTAAAGTATACAAGTCCTTCTATCAAGCCTCAAGATTTTCACCAGCTGCATTTGAGTTTGGGATATCTCTTGCTGGCGTTTTGCACTAGAGACTTTTTTTCACTAAATCACTATATTTACCCATTCGCGGTTTTGTATGGGGAATTTACATAAGTTTACGTGTTGATGATATATTTACTCACCTTTTTCACATATCACAATTGATTCATAATTATGGTTTGTTTGAGCGCCATACCCCCCCCCCCCCCTGTATAAATATTAATCAGTTAACAATGTCCATTGAGGATAAACTCTTCCTGGAAGTTTTGGAAAAGAGTATAGAGAAAGACAAGTCTAATAGCTGGGTTACACCTCTTCCCTTTAGGCCATAAAGATGCCTAACAACAGGGAGCAAGTAAATAAATGCTTCACTTCCATAAGACACAATCTTCAAAGAAAACCAGAGATGAGAGAACATTTATTTTCCTTCATGGAGAAAATATTCCATAATGGTCATGCTGAGATAGCCCCAAACCTCAAAGACTCAGAGGAATGCTGGTACTTACCTATATTTGGAGTCTATCACCCTAAGAAGCCAGGGCAGATCAGAGTAGCGTTTGACTCCAGCGCCAAGCATGAGGGTGTCTCCCTAAATGATGTCCTTCTCTCTGGCCCTGACCTTTACAACAGACTGTTAGGAGTACTTATCTGCTTCCGCAAAGATTCAGTTGCATTCATGGCAGATATACAACAAATGTTCCATTACTTTCTTGTTAAAGAAGAACACCAAAACTTTCTAAGGTCCCTTTGGTTCAGGGACAACAACCCCTCTGGAGACATCACAGAATACCACATAAAGGTGCACATATTTGGCAACAGTCCTTCCCCTAGAGTTGCTATTTATGGCCTCAGACACTCCGCTAGAGTTGGAGAGTCAGAGTATGGGTCAGATTTCAGACAATTTATGGACTAGGATTTTTTTTGTAGATGACTGCTTGAAATCACTACCCACAAATGAAGCTGCAATCAGTTTCCTCAAAAGAGCTCAGGCAATGCTTGCTTGTTCCAACTTAAGACTCCATAAGATTGCTTCCAACAGTAGGGAAGTTATACAAGCCTTTTCTGCCCAAGATCATTCTAGCGAGTTAAAGGATTTAGATTTAGGCACAGATTCACTTCCCATGCAATGCAGCCTTGGTTTGCTTTGGGATTTAAAATCGGACACGTAGAAGTGTCCTGTCTACCATAAACAGACTTAACTTGTGAGTCATTAGACTGGGACGACCCTCTCCCCACCGACAAGAAGAACCTATGGGTAGAGTGGAAGGACTCACTAACAGCTCTATCTAGCCTCAAAGTTCCAGGCCCATATGCCCCTGTGTCATCTACAGAGGTTCAGATGCAAAGACTTTTAGTGTTTTCGGATGCTTCTGTTAAAGCAATTGCTGCTGTAGCCTACCTCAAAACCATAGACACTAAAGGGCAATGCCACATAGGGTAAAGCAGGATTTGCACCACTCCCAGAACACACCATACCTAGATTGGAACTTTGCGCTGCAGTATTGGCTATAGAGCTAGCTGAACTAATTGCAATGGAAGCAAACATAGAAATACAAGAAGCTGAGTTTTACACAGACAGTAAAATAGTTCTGGGTTATATCTACAATGAAACTAGGTGTTTCTATGTCAATAACAGAGTGTTGAGGATAAGGAGGTCCACCCGCCCAGAACAATGGCATTTTGTGCCTACAGACTGCAATCCTGCAGACCTAGCAACCAGATCTGTTGCAGCCAGCTGCCTCGAAAGTATTTCATGGTTCACAGGTCCCACCTTTCTGCGCAGTCCCGACTGCAACACTAATGACCTTGCCACATTTAAATTAATTGATGTAGAAAATGATCCAGTGATTCTCACACCTGCCATGTTACTCACTCAAAAGACTGGCCTTGTTGGTGCTCCAGCTGAAGAGTTTTGTGAAAAGGACCTTTACAAACGTCAGTGGAGAAAAGTACAAACCCTTGCCAATACCTTCTGGAGTCGGTGGAGGAAACAATATATCTCTACTCTTCAACCAAGGAGAAAGTTGCACATTGAAAAACCTAATCTTAAACCTGGTGATGTTGTACTCATCAGAGATTGCCAGACACAAAGGAATGAGTGGCCTTTAGGTCTGGTCACCAGAGTACTGCCAAGTGAGGATAAGAGTGTCCGTAAAGTCGAAGTCAAGATCTTCCAGCAGAATAAGGCCAAAGTATATTTAAGACCAGTGGCTGAACTTGTTCTGTTGCTTTCTGCAGAAGACTGTTGGTGATGTCACATGAAGTCAGGCGGGGAGTGTTCTGTCCACCAGACTTTTATTCTGATTCTGATTACTTGTGTTTATGTTGCTTAAAATAACATGTTGGTTTTTCTTGATTCACACAAGTTAGTTATATACAGAGCGCAGGCGCCATCTACTGTCCTTTTTTGGTATAGCTTCAGTTGTTCTGCAATATTGTAAACTCAGAATGTGTTTAATCACTTGCTGACTGCTGCACGGCTATTTACTGCGGCAGTCAGCCACTCCTGGGCAAAGTGACGTAGACCTACGTCACTCGCCCATGAGCCTTTGCTCCCGCCCCCGCTCATTCCCTGCCTTTCCCGCGCGTGTGACCTGCGGCTCCGATGTCCGCCAGCCACTCACGATCTCCCTCAGGAGAGGGAGAAAGACAGACGGCTGATGTAAACACAGCTGTCTGTCATTCTCCCTTAGATCATGACAGAGGCTATGCGATCCTGCTATGTAGGATTGTATGTCTCTGTGATGATCTAACAAGCCACGCCCCCTGACAGTTAGAATCACGCCCCTAGGGACACACTTAACCCCTTGATCACCAATAAAGTTAACCCCTTTCCTGCCAGTGTGATTTTTACAGAAACAGTGCATATTTATAGCACTGATTAGTGTAGTAATGTCACTGGTACCCTCAAAAGTGTCAAAAATGTCAGTCAGGGGTCCGATCTGTCCGCTGCAATGTCGCAGTCCCGCAAAAAAAAATCGCAGATCGCCGCCATTACTAGTTAAAAAAAAAAACAATAAAAATTAGATAAATCTTTCCCGTAGTTAGTAAACGCAATAACTTTTGCGCAAACCAATCAAAATATGCTTATTGTGATTTTTTTTTACCAAAAATATGTAGCAGAAAACAAATTGGCCGAAAATGTTAAGAAATTTTGATTTTTAAATTTTTTTTTTTGAGAATTTCATATAAAATAATGTGAAAAATATTGTTATTTTTTCAAAATTGTCGCTCTTTTTTTGTTTATAGCGCAAAAAGTAAAAATCGCACAGGTGATGAAATACCACCAAAAGAAAGCTCTGTTTGTGGGAAAAAAAGGACGTCAATTTCATTTGGGTACGACTGCGCAATTGTCCGTTACAGTCACGCAGTGCCGAATTGCAAAATAGGGCCTGGTCTTTGAGCAGTCAAATCCTCCGGGGCTTAAGTGGTTAATAAAGTTGTTAGTAACTAGAGGATTATGGGTAGAAGTTCTACAGGAAGTGAATCAGCCACCATTTTGAGAAGATACAGCAGGTAGCAAGGCATGTTTCTTCAATCTCTCGCTATCACCCCTGAGAGAGCTTAAAAAGTGAGTTCTTGTTATCCCATCCTGTATTATAGATCATTGTTTCTTTGTTGTATGCAATATTGTACTGATTGATGTTTATTTTTTATCATTTTGTAGTTTCACCTGGCTTGTTCTAGTAAATCTGAGATCAAAGAAATATGGTATCTGAAGAATACAGAACAATTACATTGTGGAAAATCTGCATTCTTTGCCTCAACTTTGACTCTTTTGTGAAAATACTTTAATAAAAATTATTGAAACGGAAACGTTTATAAAAGTGAAAATTTAAAACGTATCAACTAGATACATATTTATACAGGCATGATATGTGACATAATGCCGTCTAGTGGTCAAACACAGTAATTACAGAGAAAAAAGATATGTCAATGGAATTATGTAGTGTATATAGAAAAAGGTCCGATGTAAACTATTAACCACTTCAGTTCCAGAAGGTTTCACCCCACAGGTTTGTTTTTTGCGATACGACACTGAGTTGCTTTAACCACTTCCCGCCCGCCCTATAACAGATTGACGGCGGGAATGTGGTTGTATTATCCTGACCGGACGTCATATGACGGCGGCAGGATAATACAGCTCTGGGCGTTCCCCCGGGGGCGTGCAGAGCGGCGATCGGTGATGCGAGGTGTCAGCCTGACACCCTGCATCTCCGATCTCGGTAAAGAGACTACTGACGTAGCTCTTTACCATGTGACCAGCCGTGTCCAATCATGGCTGGTCACATAGTAAACAGGAACAGCCGTTGATCGGCTTTCCTTAGTTCCTGCCTGACAGGCGAGTAAAGAAGCGCCGATCGGAGGCTCCCCTGACGGGGGGGGGGGGGTCGGCACTGGTAATCAGATCATTGATTACCAGTGCAGACCCTCGGGGGGGATGCCACTAGAACCACCAGGGATGCCCACTATGACCCCAGGGATGCCCACTATGACCCCAGGGATGCCCACTATGGCCACCAGGGATGCCCACTATGGCCACCAGGGATGCCCACTATGACCCCAGGGATGCCCACTATGGCCACCAGGGATGGCAATCAGGGCTCAGGGAGCCCCCCATTGCCCTCCCCATCAGTGCTGCCAGCCAGTGCCCTCCCTATCAGTGCTGCCCACAAGTGCCCATCATTGCCATCTTTCAGTGTCGCCCACCAGTGCCCATTATTGCCCACCAGTGCCGCCTATCAGTGCCCATTAGTGCCCATCAGTGCCGCCTGTCAGTGCCGATCAGTGCCCATCAGTGCCACCTATCAGTGCCCATCAGTGCCGCCTATCAGTGCCTAGCAGTGCCGCCTATCAGTGCCCACCAATGCTGCATATCTGTGCCATCTATCAGTGCCACTCCATCAGTGCCACCCCATCAGTGCCTCCTCATCAGTGCCTGTCAGTGCAGTCTCATCAGTGCAGGAAAAAAACATATTTATTTACAAAATTGTATAACCTAAACAAAAAAACTTTTTTTTTTTCAAACTTTTCGTTTGTTTAGCAAAAAGAAAAAAATCCACAGGTGATCAAATACCACCAAAAGAAACCTCTATTTGTGGGGGGAAAATTACATAAATTTGGTGTAGGTACAGTGTTGCATGACCGCGCAATTGTCATTCAAAATGCAACAGCGCTAAAAGGGGAAAATTGGCCTGGGCGGGAAGGGAGGAAAGTGCCCTGTATTAAAGTGGTTAAATGTTCGTGCGATGCTGTACCCAAATAAAATTGATGTCTTTTTTCCCCACAAATAGAGCTTTCTTTTGGTGGTATTTAATCACCTCTGTGGTTTTTATTTTTTACACAAAAAACAAAAAAAGAACCACAATTAAAAAAAAAAAAACAAACTATATTTTTTTACTTTCTGCTATAAAATATTCCCATTTTTTATCAATTGAGGCCAATATGTGTTCTGCTACATATTTTTGGTAAAAAAAACAATCTTAAGTGTATATTGATTGGTTTGCGCAAAAGTTATATATATATATATATATATATATATATATATATATATGGGATACATTTATGGACTTTTTATTTATTTTATTTTTACTAATAATGGCAGTGATCAGCAATTTTTAGCGGGACTGTGACATTGCGGTGGAAAAATCTGACACTAGGTGACACTTTTTGGGGACCAGTGACACCAATACAGTGATCAGTGCTAAAAAAAAAAAAAAAAAAAAGTACTGTTGCTGTATAAATGGCACTGGCAGGGAAGAGGTTAACCCCAGAGGCGATCAAGGGGTTAAGTGTGCTCCCAGGGAGTGCTTTTTAACTGTAGGGGGAGTGGATGCACTAGATGCCGCTGGCCTCCCACAATCTTCAGGTAGAATAATCGCCGCCATTACTAATAAAAAAATAAATAAAAAGTCCATAAATCTATCCTGTAGTTTGTAAGCGCTATAACTTTTGCACAAACCAATTAAAATACGCTTTTTGGGATTTTTTTTTACCAAAAATACATAGCAGAATACAAATTGGTCTAAAATGATAAAAACATTTAGATTTTTTTATATTTTTTTATTGGGAATGTTTTATTGCAGAAAGTAAAAAATATTGTGTTTTTTTTTTTTTTTTTTCAAAATTGTCACTTTTTTCTGTTTATAGCGCAAAATCTAAAAACCGTAGAGGTGATCAAATACCACCAAAAGAAAGCTCTATTTGTGGGGAAAAAAGGACATCAATTGTATTTGGTTACGGTGTTGCACGACTGCGCAATTGTTAGTTAAAGAAATGCAGTGCCGAATCGCAAAAAATGGCCTGGTCATTGGGGGGGTAAAACCTTTCAGAGCTGAAGTGGTTAAATAACTGAACATACGCTTTAAACAATTTAGTTCATCATGTTTGAACCTGCGTTATTGTACATTGATCTACTGCATGCATAAGAGCTCTTTGCTGACAAAGAACCCACTCAACCCTTTTAGTGTGTAGCGGTACCCCCGTAGGAGCCTCTTGATTTAAGAAGGTTCACCCTATGTGTGCAGCCAGGCTGGAGGCATTCCAGCCAGACAGCCAAGCAACCATCATTTGTGAAAGTCACTCGCTGTCAAAGAACAGTCAATGGAATTGTTGGTTTTATTAGGGAATTTGACTTGGGTAGGGTTTGGGAAAAGGTCCAGAACGCCATTTATCCGTTAACTTTGCACATTGAGGACTCTTTAAATACTTTTTAGACTGCCCAATAGAAGCCTCTCTTATGTGGGACAGTCTCTGAATGTATTTCAACATCGTCCTCCTATAGTCCTGACTGTGGTGCAGGACCAGTAGTGGTCACCTTAACCACACATCCAGCCAGAGGCAGCATGCACCCTCACTACCCGGGGGCCGCCTCCTGGGTCAGCACTTCATCTCCATCTCTAAACACGACTCCCCACATGGCAGGCCCCAGCAGTATTTATGTGGTGCCCGCCCCATCAGGCTCTCCGCTTTTGATTGGCCAGGGCTCCCACAATACTGCCAAGCAGTGGCTCTCTTCCCTGTCAGTCAGTCCCTGGGAAAACCCTGTAGAGTTCTACCTAGGCTGCTGAGGGGGACCCAGCAAAGCCAGCCCACCTGGGTCTGCCCTGCCTACCAAAAGCAAAAAAGATTAACTATTTACAGACACTAGTACCTGCAGGGTGCATTGAGTATATACAGGTATGTGGGGGGGGGGGGGGGGTTGAATTCCCTGTAAAATTATGTTTTTTGACAGTTTAATAGTTGTCACTGTCAACAGTTAATAGTTGACAGTTTTGATTATATCTTATATAATGTAGCACCCTCCTAGACAGGTGCTAGGTAAAGCATTTGTTTTGCTCCGTCTGCTTATCAGGGGGAGCCTGATCTTTTAGTTAGGCCTGCTCATTGTGCTCAGTGTGTATTCATTTGGTCTGATGGAGTGTCCCCACTGCATCCAATAGGAAGGCATGTTGGACAGTGGAGGAAACCTGGCCAATGATGCACAGGCTTTTCTGGGAGTCCCGGTGGGAGGACACCATAGCAGTGCATCCTGGGATTGACCTTAAAAGCCAAGAGCACATGAGTCAGGGTGTCTTTGGCGGGAAGCAGAGTCCCAGGAGGAGGGTGACGGCTGTCTCTCCTTTTGTATGCTGAGGAAAGTGATCACAGGCAGTCAGCCTGGTGAACCAGGTGTGGAGCTGAGCCATAATGGTCCAGGAGAAACTGACAGTGGGGCTGAAGGCAGAACTACCTGGGAAAAACAGTGTCTTTGAGTACCAAGGGGCTTGCTAAGGGGTCTGCCCAGGAAGGGGGACCACTCTAGTAAGGTCAGTGGACAGAAGGTCAGCACACACAGTCAGTAAGAAAAGGGGGTGCCAAGTAGAACCCTGAAGAGTAATCTACGAAGTAGTTTGCCTTTCAAATACTTCACTTCAGTGGCAGGGTGAAGCAGCGACCTTGCCGCATTCAACATAGATAGAAGTCTTCAAGATTGTGCATAGTTTGCTAAGTTGGAGTGTCCCACTCATCCCTTCTCCCATCCCATCATAAAATAAAAACAACAAAACCAAATCCCCTGTACTGTTTACTGACTGAGCCGAGAATCTAAAGTAATAGGAATTTACAAGTCACTGCTATGGGTAACCCAGGGGAATCCGCTTTAAGCAGCTCCCGTGGGAGTAGTGCTACACACACACACACACACACACACATTATATGTATGTGTGTGTGTGTGTATATATATATATATATATATATATTGTATAAATATTGCTTTTTGCCATTTGTTGTTTCTTTTTCCTCCTTTTCTCTCCCCCCCCCCCCACCAGCCAAGCTGCCTTCTTCAGCTGAACTTAAAGTGATTGTAAAGTCTTATTTTAAAAAATAGAATAAAAATAACAAACATGTTATATTTACCTCCTCTGTACGGTTGGTTTTGCACAGGGCAGCCCCGATCCTCCTCTTCTTGGGTCCTTCTTTGGCTCTCCTGGCCCCTCCCTTCTCTTGAGAGCCCCCACAGCAGCTTGCTATGGGGGCACTTGAGCCGAGTCACATCTCCCTGTGTCCATTCAGACACTGAGCTGCGGTTCGCCCACCCCCCCCCCTCCTGATTGGCTAACTGACTTTGATTGACAGCCATGGAAGCCAATGGCGCCGTGGCTGTGTCTCAGCCAGCCTATCAGGAGAGAGTGTCCCAGATGGTTTAGAGACTCGTGAACATTGCTGGACAGAGATGGGGCTCAGGTAAGTATTGGGGGGGATGGGGAGGCTGCTACGCACAGAAGGATTTTAAACTTAATGCACAGAATGCATTAGGATAAAAAAAAAAACTTTTGACTTTACAATAAATTTAAGCCCTAGTTCACACTGAATGCGGGTTTGAAATCGTGTTTATCTGAACTCACACGTTTTGAAACTGCCATTTCAGTCTGAATTCGAGGGCGATTTGAGAGATATCTGTGTGGGTTCATACACAGATGTCAATTGTAATCGCCACCGAAGTCGCCAAAAGTAGTGCAGGAACTACTTTTGGGAATCGATTCAGTGCAGAGAAAGTTGGCGTTGCACTGATTCGGGCAGTGCCACTGTCAAATCGGCCCGATGTGAAAGGGGACTAATTGTCTCATTCATATATCATAGTCTGTGTTGGTAGGGGCAGGGTTTGTAGCTGCATATGTATGTATATAAATATGATTGTTCTCCTAAGGATTTTATTGCTATGACTAAGGCTACACGCCAAAATGCATAAGCCCGGTAATATTCTGTACCACATCTGGATTAATAAATGTATTCATTGTGGAAGATCGAGCTGCTGGCTTTTCATTATCTACATGTTTGTTCCAGTGCTAGGAGGACACTACAAGCCAGTGCACCGACCGCTCACCACCTTGGGGAATTACTACAGGTGTTTTCTACTAGATTCCTTCTGCCTGTGTGTTCTAGTCCTGCCATCCCTGCATTCCAGATGCACATCATCAGCACTTGCCAGCGAGATACCTACCAGACACTCTGTGCTCCGGCATTTCCTGTCACCTTTCCAGGGCTCCTGAGCCAGAGCTGTAAGAGTGGTCTTCCTCAGCGCTTCAGGCTTCACCACCAGGTATGTTACAGCTTGAC
This sequence comes from Pelophylax lessonae, assembly GCF_965119305.1. Classification (NCBI taxonomy): domain Eukaryota; kingdom Metazoa; phylum Chordata; class Amphibia; order Anura; family Ranidae; genus Pelophylax; species Pelophylax lessonae. Next base: position 56,331,102 of record NC_138776.1, on the reverse strand, counting down.
ACATGTTAATTTTGTGTACGAAAATAACACTAAATCAAAATTTGACTTCAAAATGAACAACTGGCCTACCTCATCATACCCCTTCACATTGCCAGGTTTCGCCCTGGATGCAATCCATTATATTCAATGTGTTTGATAAACCCTGGCACCTTCTTCCATTTAATGTGGACTTGCCACACTATCCAGGGGTTGGGATTATAATTTTTTAAAAAACTGATGCACAGTACTTTATATCTTGCTAAAACAGAGTACAAATAATTGTTTTTTGTGGATTTAAGCTACCACTTTATAGTAATGCACAGAAATTAGGCCACGCAACTGGTGGTAGATTGTATGAATTTATTGAAGAAATGCAGTTAAACAATGCCCAAATCATTAAACAGGCAGATAAACAGATTTAAAGATACTGTAGTGGGTAGATTATCACTGACTCAAATAGAAATGTAGCAATAATGAATGAAACTATAACTAGTTTAACTAGAGTTTAGGTAAAAGCATGAACTAACTCAGCAAAGTAAAGGTCCTTGTTTGCACACCTGGAGTAAGGGTACCTCTAAAGGTGTCTGAAAGTACCTGGTGCCTAATTGCCCATGTTGGCCGGCTTACGTTGGGGCCCTTCTGTGGGTGTTGTATGTGTAGCTGTCCCTTTAAGGGTGTGCAGCATATATCTAGTAGGCTGCTAAATAAGGGGAGGTCTCTCCTGCATTAACTGTGTCAGTGTTGAGATAGACACAGATGTTCAACCCATTTCTCCTGGTACACAGGCATTTGATGTTGACTAGCTCACTACTGCTGCTAGCAGAGGAGAGTGGGTGAAAGGGGGGGGGTCACACAGAAAGCTGCACCTGGCTATACACACACCCCACCAAAAAACCTTTGGCCCCCCAAAAGGAGGAACTGAGTCCAGTACCATATAAATGTCCATAACCTGGTACATAGCTTTTGATCTACAATAGGAGGCAAAAATAAGTTAGTAGGCACATGAAAGTAAACAACTGGTATTTAAACAGGCATAGCAGAAACAGGTTTAGCTAATAGCACATTTTTCTAAACCTTTTAGCCTGAGGGGCCTACCACCAAGGTGTCAGGGGTAGCTAGAGTCGCTTTCCATCAAAACTGGAGCCAAAACAATTGGAAGTAGCAATATTCCCTTCTGAACTCTCACCCAGTATGTCCTAAGTCTTGATTAGGTGAATTGCTTTATTTGGTCTTTGGTCTTTTGCCTTTGATGGCCCTTCTGCAAACTCTTCATCCTGTTCTGAGGATGATTTCACAGTCTCTATGTTTGGGATACTCAGTGAGGTAAGGGAATTTTCCTGACTCTCTGGTTGTTGACCCTGGGGCACAAACTTTGGAGCCTCCAGTCTGAGATTATTGGAGTCTGTTTCTGCAGGAAGAGGCACTAAAGTGGCAGCTGTAGATGTGGAAGGCCACAACCAGTTCATATAAACTTCCTCCACGTCACTGCTTCTCTATTTCATCTTTGTCAGGGGTCGGAGGTTGTGACTGGAACTTATTTGGAATAAGACAGACTGGGCAAAGGCATCTCAGTCTTTGCAGGTACCTCTTTGACAAAGCGGTACTTCCGCGAAACATGTCGTCATGGCAACTGGGCACTGTTTGTGAGTCAAGCTGGCTCTGATCTTCGTCACATCACTTCCGGTAGTGACGTCCTTCCGCTTGAACACATCCACTCCGCTCCGCTGGGCTCTGCATCACAGGGAGAACCAGGAAGAAGCGTCCAGTGCACACCGGCTGGTTCTGTGTGTCCCCCCCCCCTTCTGTGAATTTACCAGCTAAGCTTCCCCCACTACAGAGCGGACCTGATCCAGCGGCAATGCATGTTGTTCACCCCTCACCCACCAGGGGCTACATATACCGGTTTGGATTTTAACTTTATTTTCAATAAATCACATTGATTCATGTTGGCTGCGGTTCTATTGCCTCCAATATCCACTGTGGTTAGTGCTGATCTCCTTTTTGCTATGTACTTTTGTGCTGTTCTCAGCCTTTTTTAACAGCAGCACCACTCGTGGAGATATTAACTATTTAGTGAGACTGCCACAGTCCCAGCGCTGGAATTCTCTGGTTTTGCAGGTACCCTGACTGCTTCACTCAGGGGCAGCAGATGATTGCAATGTAAAGGCTTCAGAAGTATCAGGACGGATTTGTTACACAGCAAGATCAGGCAACTGATTGCAGACAATGTAAGGCTGGGAACTCCACGGGTCAGCTATCTTATGCTTCCCAGAGAGTCCCAGGTTTCTCAGCAGTATTTTATCTACCGGCTGAAGATCATGAATCTGTACCCTTGGGTCATAAGTCTTCTTGTTGTGCTGACCTCTGGCATCAGTTGCTTCCTACGCTTTTTTATAGGCTGTCTTTAGATTCTTGGAGACTTTCTACATAGCCTCTGAGAGCTGATGTGCTATCTAGAGAGGTGCAAAAGGCCAGATCCACTGGCAGGCAAGTTTCCCTTCCTAACAAGTCTGTAAGGGGTACAGCCAATTGCATATTTCTGTGCTATTGTTGGCATGCACCATAGCAGAAATGTGGCTCTTACAATGTCCCCAACATGTCAAGGAGAGTTTGATTAAACCTCTTTGTGGATGGTTATTGGTTTTGACCATGAGGCCTGCACCATATAGGTAGTCCTATTGCTGCAATAGCAATGATTGGTGCAATGTTTTAGCGATGCCTCGTTAAGGATGGGCACTATGTTATTGCCGGGCGGTCCCCCAGGTAAATGGTACATCTTTCATTAACACCAATGAGGGGTCTATCAGATTGCCCCTGACGTTTTTATAGTTTAGTACATTTGCATCAGTGCACTTATGGTCAAGTTCAGTAATAGCTGTGAATCATCATGTGCCACATTGATTTTTATCCCCCGGTGTTGTGCATGTACCGTGAGAGGAGGATGAGCTGGTCTTTGCCGCATTGACTGAATATTGTATTGTATTATTTTATTGTACCATTTACAATGTATTATTCACAATGTATAATAATTTCTAATGTACAATTGAAAATGAGTTAGGAAGATGATGTTGATTGGCTAATATACCAGTTGAGCCAGTGGATCCATAGGGCCTACTAATTAAAATCTGTTACGTTTTGGGCAATTAACTGTGTAGCCACGCCCATTTGGGTGGTATCTCCTCCCACATTTCTGAGGGTCATGTGGAGGCTTAGTTTATCATATTTAAGCCATGGATTTGGTCATGGCCTCCAGGCTCTGAGGAAGAGGCACGGCCTCGAAACGCGTCAGCCCTCTGCTTTCATGAGATATCGGACTCCTGTAATGATGCTGCTTTATGGAATTGATATGCTTGATCTTCACGCATGTTTGTGAGTAGCTGATTTTTATCTTTTTACTATCAATAAACTCGCTGAGGATAATGAGCTAGGCTGGTGCGCCCTTTCTTTGTTTTGTATTTACAGTGTTTGGTCAACCGCCACGGTCGTAGGGGCAGCAAAAGCCCAGCCATAGTGGATGCCAAGTTTGAGTACAAGTTCCAGGATTGAGGCAGCCTGAGGACCAGGTTCTGAGCGCAGGAGTAGGGTGCTGAGCAGCACTAATCTTTTTCTACCATATAGGTAGTAAAGGCAAGGAACAGGGCAAATGGCGTAGATGTCTATCATGCTCTTGGTATCACACCCCACCTAGCCCATCTTGGCTAGCATCATCATGCAGTTTAAAAGGCTTGGTTGAATTGGCAAGGGCCAAAACAGGGCATTCGTTAGACTCCTCTTCAACTTATGAAAAGCTTGCTCACGCAGATCAATCCATTGATCCTGAATTGACTATAAAGATTTCCTGGGTCCTGTGGCTTGTTTGGCTAACTTTGGTAAGTCTGTGCCATCTTCTTCACCTTCACTCTTTAACAAGTCAGTGAGGGGCCAGGCTATATTGGCGAATTCCTTGACAAAGCTTCCATAGTATGAGCAGTACCCTAGGAATGATCTCAACTCAGTCAGATTGGTAGGTCGTGGCCAGGAAGAGACAGCTTCTAGTTTATCGGGGTCATGGGCACTCCATTAGTGGAGACCACATGCCCTAGATGGGTGACAGAAAGCTGGTAGAACTGGCACTTCCCTAGAGACATCTTCAACCCCTCATCATGGAGTCTCTTCAAGCCCTTCTCTAGCTCTTCATGCTCTTTGAGGGTTCTGCCAAAGACAATATCATCCGAATACACCAGAACTTCAATTAGATTCATGTCCCACTGTCTTTGCCATCAGTTGCAGAAAGGTTGCTGGAGCTCCCAACAGACCTTGGGGCATTCTGTCAAATTTGAAGAACCCTAGTGGAGTGATAAAATCCGTCTTCTCTCTATCTTCAAAGTGCATGGGGATCTGATAATACCCACTTTTTAGGTCCAGCACACTCAATCACTTCACCCCTGACAGGCACTGTAAGGCATTTCTGTCTTTGGGGTGGTGTACTGGTCAAGGATAGTTCTCTTGTTGAGCGTTCGGTAGTCAATGCACAGCTTCAGGGAACCCCTCTGCCAATTGCTATGTAGATCTTCCTGATCACCCAATGGGATCCATTGGGCTCTTTCCCTGACTGGCTTGTCTTCCTGCAGGTAAATTTGGTGCTTGGCATGCTTTTCACACCCCATGTCAAACTTACTCTTAGATAACGCTTCCTGCCATCTCAGGTGGTGGGTTTTTTCTCTGTCTTTTCATTCAGATGAGAACAGGGTGTTATATGGGTAGAACTTCTTTGGTAGAATCCCATCTTCTGCTCCCCCCACCAAATCAGAGAGTGAGACTGGGGTAGCTGGATTCACTTGTCCTAGCAGCATTCAGGCCCGTAATTTCACTGGTGAGTCAGTGATTTTGCAAACACTGACTGGAATCTTTCCATGACTCCACTGTAAGGCCCTCGTTGACAACACTTCGGGATTACCTCCATGTTGAGTCATTTCTTTCTGCAAGAGGGGTGAGCAGTCTCCTTACCAGATCAGTGTTTGTCCCCACTAACAAGGAGTCTGATTTAGCCCCAGGGGGACGAGCCCACACCACAGCCAGGGTATAAAAATGTCTCAGATTGCCCAACCACTGAAGAATTGAAAGTCAACCTGACTGACAAGTATCCATTGTAGGGGAACTTTGGCATTCCAGTACCCCATATCTCTAACTCCTCTAGTTTCTGTAGGGGTAAATGTATGAGGTATTTGTTGTAAAAGTCCCGGTACAGCAAGGTCACCTGTTCTCTTGTTTCTAAAAGGACTTTTGTGTAGAAGTCTTCTATTTGGTCTGGCATGATTGGAGAGGGTCCAACTAACTTGTCCGGGATTTTGCTTGGAACAACTGGGGCAGTAGGTTCTGCAATCCGTATTTGCGCCCCCCTTCTTAGTTGGCTTTCGGTTTTGCTGATGGGGATTTGAGAGATTGCCATGCATTGTTTCTTTGGAAATGCCTACCCGTAGTCAAGGAGAACAAGATGGATGGTCACTTGGAAACAGCAGTCAAAGCCTCAACAGTTGGGGATAGCCATTCTTGATGACAGTTTCTACACTGGTACAAGTTTGAGAAGTATAAGCCACAGCACTTGGCTTATGCCCCTTTGAAGTTTAAGGCTTTCTGGTCTTGGTAGTGATCAAGGCTTCTTTCTCCCGAATTGCCTTCATCAGTTGGGAGTTGGTCAGACATTCTGGTTTCTTGCTTGAAGCTTGAGCATTATTAGATCTAACGGTTGTGCTCTTCTCAGGACTTGAGCTAGTAGGGCCTCCACCTCCATTCCATCCTTCCCGGTGACATAATAAAGGACCATATCTAGACATGTGACAAAGACTGACAGCTTCTTTCCCTTTTCATTATAGGTGTACTTAAAGAGGTAGATTAGCTCTGCACAGTTCTACACCCTCCCATAGATTTCTCACAGAGCTTCCAAACAAAACATCTGATGCTGGAGCTTGCAGACTTTTAATTAACTTCTGTCTCTTTACAGCATTTGCCACCTCCCTTTTTTCAATGGCTTGTACAGCCTGGTCTATCTAGGTCTCATCTTCTGTCAAGGGTGTGAGGGTACTCCCAGAAAAGAATCATAGCTTTCTGTAACCATTGTTGACTGGTACAGATGCATTTTCTAGCAGCTTCCCCACAGGAACCCTGTTGCAGGTGCTTTGGTAACCACCTCGGGTTCTGGTGCTTGTCTGGGACTCTCTGGGTTGGTATCCAACACCCTCAGCTGTATCAGACGGGCCTCAGCTTCACTGGTTAGTTGGAGACTATCCCCTTGGAAATATGCGTGAATCTCTCTTCTCCATTGTAGAAGTACATATTCACAGGAGGTCTCTTGGTCTGTTTTCAAGTCAAGAATGAATACTTTCAGATCAGGGACTAGTATTGTCACTGCTTGATGGATCTATTCCTCGTTCTAGGCCTCACCAGGGATGTCGATTACTATGTTTGACTACCGCCAGCTGTTTTCCTCCTCCCACAACTGGGCTGCAGCAGCAGAGTTCATGATGGCTATTTCTGGCTTGCCGTCTTGATGACTTTCTTGCAGAACAGAGATATCCAGGGAAAAGCCCCCAAATGTTGTGCTCAACCCCATAGGAGCCGCTAGTGATGATGGGTTTTATGTTCTGCCAAAACTCCTAAAGCTGCACAGTCCCCATTGACACACCTGGTTGTAGGTTAAAGGCCGCTCACACCTGTGAGACTTAACATTATTAAGGTACCACTCTATAGTAGTGCACAGAAATTAGGTCATGCAAATTGTGGTAGATTATGCAAATGTATTGAAGAAATACAGTTAAACAATGCACACACCAATAAACAGGCAGAGGAACAGATTTAAAGATACTGTACTGGGTGTATGATCACTGACCCATAAACTGGCAATCAATATAGCTGTAGCAATGATGAATTAAACTATAACTAGTGCAGCTAGAGATTAAGTAACAGCATTAACTCAGGAAAGTAAAGATCCTTGTGTGCACACTATGCATACAGCCTGAATAGCAGGTGGGCGTATGCATTCCTGAAGTAGGAGCACCCCTAAAGGTGTCTGAAAGTACCTGGCACCTAAATGTCCATGTTGACCGGTTTACATTGAGGCCCTTCTGTAGGTGGTGCACATGTAGCTGTCCCTTTTTAAGGGCGTGTAGCAGATGTCTAGTGGGCTGCTAAATAAAGAGAGGTCTCTCCTACATTACTTGTGTCAGTGTTGAGATAGCCGAGAATGTACAGCCCATTTCTCCTGGTAAACAGGCATTCAATTCCGGCTGCATTCTTCTCTCTGTATGTGACCAGCTCACTACTGCTGCTAACAGAGGAGAGTGGGTGAGGGGGAACACACAGCCAGTTGCACTTGGCTACACATGTGATCTGCAGCAAGGTGTATAGTTCTCCTCTGTTAGTCTCTCTACAGGTGGGCAACCAGTCAGGAGCCCAATAGCACACAGCTTTTACGAAAGATCCAGCCTACTGTTCCAATTGCTACCAAAGTACTGCACTTAAAGTGGGTTGGCCCTGTGTCTCCAGTGACCTGCCTGTGGTACCAGACCTGGGACTCTAGCTGTTTGTATGTGGTGTTATCCTGGGAATCCATATAGCTCAGTAGCATGTGTGCAGCATGTGCCAGGAATGTAGACATGTGCAGTCTATTTTCTCCACTACAGGTAGCGCTCATCTGCAACAACAATGCAGGTGGAGAAGGAAGTCAAGAGGAATCTAGTTCCTCTATGGTTTCCTCAGTCACAGGGTGGCAGCTATCCAATTGGATGCTGGCAGCCCATGTTCCCTTGGCAGCCATCTTGGGTCAGGTAGAGTCTACCTAAGACCCTAGCTCCTGGGTGCAGTGTGCATTTTGAGAATGGCTAGAGTAGGGACAGGTAATTCGTCTGTCAGGAACGGTGCTTGGCATCAGGGAAAGGTTCCAGAGGAGTAGGGAAAGTACACTGACATGTCATCCTTTCTGGAAACCTGCCCATTTGGGTGCAGACTGGCCAGGCCGCATTCCTTTCCTCTAGACAGCATCTCTGGTCCACCACTTTATTGCCGCGTTACTGTTACAAAGTGTTCCCAGTCAGGTTACCTTCCTGCCAGGTCTGTTTTGTATCACTGGACTTCTGTTACAATATATTCTTGTTACTGCACTCTGAGTCTGTGTGTTTTCTGCCCACTGCATCACGCTGCATCTTCCCACTAGCACACGGGCACTGAGGGTAGAGGAGCCAACTGTGCCCTGAAACACACTGCACTCATGGAATAGTTAAGTCAGCCTAAAATATTTACTTGGATTCCATTATTTAGATCAGAGGGGCCCAAAAGGTGGCAGCAAGGATGCACTTTTTTTTTATTTTCAGATTGCAGGCGAAGGCAGCCAGCGTCGTATTCACCTAAACTAGGATTAATCTTTAGGCTGCCCACAGACTCCTGGCAGCCCTGGCTGTGTAATACTGTAGCTGCCTCACTCACTTATTAAGTCCCGTGGGCAAACTGAAGGTGGGGCTATAGCAGGCGGTGTCTTGAAGGTTCGGAGCAGGAACATATCCATCAGGTGGTGGCAGTGGTACTTTTGTTTGGTAAGAAGGAGAAATCCACAGTAACAAAGGCTACTGACAGTGTTTGCATTCTATGCTATTACTACTCCTGACATGGGTAGTAATAGTATACAGTGAAAACACTGCAGCCTGTGTTACTGTAGATTCATAATAATATTAATAATGGATGATCACAAGTACTGAGTGAGATGATTCTCTTTAGACTTTGTTTTGGGGGTAGTAAAAATGTGTGATTCTGCCCTCCAACTGCTCCCCCCTATGCTGCAAAGCCACCAGAGATGGGAGGACATATGCTGCAACGCTTTTTTTATTATTATTATTTTCTTCCTCTGATTGTCGTAGAAGTGGGCAGAGGGTGTTACGTCAAATTCGGCCTCACTCAATCAAAGGACGTTGTGGGGTTGATTTACTCAGGCTGGGTTCACACTAATCTGATGCGGGAACCACAGCGATTCCTGTGTATTTCCTGCATCACATCTGACTCCCAGGCAGTTCACACTGCTCTCTACAAACGCAGTGCGAACTGTAAAATCCGATGGAGTCAGATCGCATGTGTCTGAACACCCATGCAAAGCGATTCCAGTACGGACCAAAAAAAGGATCCTGCCCTATTTTGGTGCAAATGTGGTTCGATTTACAAACTGTATGGCTGAATTTGCATCGCACAGACATCGCATTTGATGTGCACAGCAATGCGGTGTGAATCACATGCAATGTCTGGGATCGCATAAGTGTGAACCCAACATAAGGGTAAACAGACTGAGTACTTTGCACTCTGCAAGTGCAGTTGCTCAAGAGCTTAAGAGCTCAAGAACTTAGTAAATGAGCAGAAGCTCTGCAGTACAGCCCGTAGCAAAATAAAGAAAATAGGTGTAGGGTGAGCATGACTGGGCCGTCAGGGTAATTAGACAGAGTAAGGGGTTAAGTGTTAAAGAAGCTCTGTTTTTGGTTCCCCCCTATTGGCCCTGTGAGTAGCTGTAGGAGGGGCTGAATAGGGAGGAGTTTTGCAGGACCTGGCTGTTCCCGGGTCATTCGGACCAGCGTGGGTGGAGGATCGTTCCCGCCCGCCCCTACGTTGGACTTCTTTATCCTGCAAATTTATTTATTTTTTTTTGATTTGGCGGTTGGCGTCTTTGGAGGTGTTTTGGTAAAACCTACTGTGCGTATCAGTTTAGGGACCCATGTAAGGTATGGAGTCACCTGTGGGATGCCAGTTAATAGATGGGTTAACTGGTAGTTTAAATTTGGAGGCATCTGCTGTGTGTTGAGGTCGTCTCTGAGTCGGTGTGGTGCGTCCGGGGACGTGTAAGTAGTTACGCAGATACAAAATGGTATTTGATATCTGGGGCCTCCAAAGATCGGCAACCTTATGTTTCTCGTTTATTATATTATTTTGGTTCCTGTTTTAAGGAATGTTTGTTATATATTTTGTTACTGTTTAATAAATGGCCGTTTCGGCCAATTTTACTCCAACAACAGTGTCTGTGTATTTCCTGCAGGAAGTTGAGGTAAAGGGGTTGGGTTTGGGATAAAGGTTATTTTGGGGGAGACAATTACATCTGGGGTGCCTTATTCATGACTTCCTTCATCCAATTGTGTGCAGGCAAAAATGCATTTTTTTAAATTTTCTTTGCACTTGATTGGGTATTCTTTGCAAAGTGAAGCCTTACCACATTTACTAAGCTCTGGAGCAACTGCCATTGCAGAGTACAACTGCACTTTGCCTTTAATAAATCAACCCCTTTGTATTGATTCATAGAAAACAAAGCCCCCTGTGAGTGCACAGCCCTATTTTGCTCCAAGAGTGGGACAGATAGTTCCATTCCTACTGCTGGAACACAGCACTGAGAACCATTAAAGAGGGCCAATATTCATGCAGTTAGGCTTAAGGGCCGTACACACTTGACGAAAATCAGACGAAATATCCTCCGATTTTTCCCTGTCTTCTCAGTGTTCATTACCGTTTTTAGTCAAAAGTGCATAAATGTTCACGAAATTTCTCGTCCGATTTTTCTTTTTTTTGGCACATTTGTTCCTAGACTTCCGGGTTGTCAGCAACTTCAGATCATGCGCGGTCTTTCGTATCCGATTTTTCACGGACGTACTGCATACACATTAAACGAAAATCGGTTGTCTGGGGACGGACGAAAAAAATTTTGGTGTTTGTCCCTCCATTTTTTTTCGTTGAAAATGTCGGCATCGGGTGCTGAAAGTTGTGTACACACTAGGCGAAAATCGGATGAATTTTCGGCAGATTTTCTACTAGTGTGTATCCCACTTTACTGCCACCCACTTACAAAGTTTGCAGCCAGGGTGTGTGTAAATGTGACAAGCCAAGCGCTGACTGTCAAATGGTAACAATCCACACACCCCCATTATTGCAAGCCCCTACCACACACACATTCCAGGCTTCAAACGTCCATTGGCGGACCCAGGACTGGAATGGAGGGTGTCGTCAGGGGGAGGGGAGCTTGAGCCCAAAAATTGCATCACATAGAGGACTTTTTGTCCCCTATGTGATAAAAAAATGTTTAGAAAAAAAAAATTAAGAAAAAGTTTAATAAATGCTGACATTTTTTAATAATATTATTAATAATATTTTTTCCTCTTTTCAGGAAGGAAGGGGGGAATAAAAGAGCATGCATGCCATTTAACCTGTTGACGACCGCCCGCCGCAGTTATACGATGGCAGGCAGCGGCTCCCAGGTGAATCACCGTAGCTGTACGTTGCTCTCTCTTGGGAGTCTAGGGGGCGAAGCCGATGCAGCGGGCAGGCAGGTCCAATTGCCGCCTGACACCCGCGATCATTACCCGCTGAGAGAGAAGAACTGTCAGCTGTTGTAAACACAGCTGACCGTTCTTCTCTCTCTATATATATACAAACCCAAATCCAGTTGGGACACTGTACAAATTATGAGTAAAAAAGGAATGGTCTAATTAGAAATCTCATAAACTTGCATTTTATTCACAATATAATATACATAACACCAAATATTGGCTCGTTTAGGATTTCATGAGCGCTACACATTCCAAAAAAGTTGGAACAGGTAGCAATAAGAGGCCGGAACAGTTAAATGTACATATAAGAAACAGCTGGAGGACCAATTTGCAACTTATTAGGTCAATTGGCAACATGATTGGGTGTAAAAAGAGCCTCTCAGAGTGGCAGTGTCTCTCAGAAGTCAAGATGGGCAGAGGATAACCAATTCCCCCAATGCTCCGGCGAAAAAAATGGTGGAGCAATATCAGAAAAGAGTTTCTCCGAGGAAAAATTGCAAAAAGTTTAAAGTTATCATCATCTACAGTGAATAATATCATCCAAAGATTCAGAGAATCTGGAACAATCTCTGTGCGTAAGGGTCAAGGCCGGAAAACCATATTGGATGCCCGTGATCTTCGGGCCCTTAGACGGCACTGCATCACATACAGGAATGCTACTGTAATGGAAATCACAACATGGGCTGCTTAGGAATACTTCCAGAAAACATTGTTAGTGAACACAATCCACCGTGGCATTCGCCGTTGCCAGCTAAAACTCTATAGGCCAAAAAAGAAGCCAAATCTAAACATGATCCAGAAGCGCAGGCGTTTTCTCTGGGCCAAGGCTCATTTAAAATGGACTGTGGCAAAGTTAAAAACTGTTCTGTGGTCAGACGAATCAAAATTTGAAGTTCTTTTTGGAAAACTGGGACGCCATGTCATCCGGACTAAAGAGGACAAGGACAACCCAAGTTGTTCTCAGTGCTCAGTTCAGAAGCCTGCATCTCTGATGGTATGGGGTTGCATGAGTGCGTGTGGCATGGGCAGCTTACACATCTGGAAAGGCACCATCAATGCTGAAAGGTATATCCAAGTTCTAGAACAACATATGCTCCCATCCAGGTGTCACTTCTTTCAGGGAAGACCTTGCATTTTCCAACATAACCATGCCAGACCACATACTGCATCAATTACAACATCATGGCTGCGTGGAAGAAGGATCCGGATACTGAAATGGCCAGCCTGCAGTCCAGATCTTTCACCCATAGAAAAATTTGGCGCATCATAAAGAGGAAGATGCAACAAAGAAGACCTAAAACAGTTTAGCAACTAAAAACCTGTATTAGACAAGAATGGGACAACATTCCTATTCCAAAACTTGGGCAACTTGTCTCCTCAGTCCCCAGACGTTTGCAGACTGTTATAAGCCCCGGTTCACACTTCTGCGTGTGCGGGGTTCGCATGTCATGTCGGAGCGCACTGCTCCGACATGACATGCGATCAGCTGTGCGGTGCGAGTTTAGCCATACAGTTTGTATGGCTAAATTCGCATCGCACCCGCAGCAAACACGCACAGGAGGCATTTTTGCTGCCGCATCAGGATCGGATCGCACAGCGGTTCACACTTGTGCGATCCGATCCTGTGCGAACTGCACGATCGCACTGCGATATGCGATCAAACTGGGGGTGTCGTTAAGATTACATTGACACCCCCAGCGTATCGCATATGGCAGTGTGAACTGCCGGGGGTGCGTGTGCGATGCGGGAACAGGCTGCGAATTCGCAGCCTTCCCGCATCGCATCAGTGTGAACCGAGCCTTAAAAGAAGAAGGGAGGCCACACAGTGGTAAACATGGCCTTGTCCCAACTTTTTTGAGATGTGTTGATGCCATAAAATTTAAAATCAACTTATTTTTCCCTTAAAATTATACATTTTCTCAGTTTAAACATTTTGATATGTCATCTATGTTGTATTCTGAATAAAATATTGAAATTTGAAACTTCCACATCATTGCATTCTGTTTTTATTCACAATTTGTACAGTGTCCCAACTTTTTTGAAATCGGGTTTGTATATAGGATCCCTTGTCTCTATGATCATTTTAGAAGCCACGCACCCCACAATCAGAATCACTCCCCTAGGCTCACATTTAACCCCTTGATCATCCATAATGTTAACCCCTTCCCTGCCAGTATCATTATTACAGTAAGGGTGCATATTTTAAGCACTGATTACTGTAATAATGTCACTGGTTCCCCCAAAAATGTCAGTCAGGGGTCTGATCTGTCTGCCGTAATGTCGCAGTCCTGCAAAAAATCACAGATTGCCGCCATTACTAGTAAAAAAAACAAAAAAAAAACAATAAAAATGACCTAAATATTTCCGTAGTTAGTAGACGCAATAACTATTGTGCAAACCAATCAAAATACACTTATTGCGATTTTTTTTTTTTTTTTTTTTACCAAAAATATGTAGCAGAAAACAAATTGGCCTAAAATGTTAAAAAATTTAGATTTTTTTTAAATTTTTTTTAGAATGTCCTATAGCAGAATGTGAAAAATATTATTATTATTATTATTATTTTAATTTTTTTTCGAAATTGTCGCTCTTTTTTTGTTTATAGTGCAAAAAATTAAAAATGGGGGGGTTGCGATGCACCTGCGCTACGGACTGTGTATTAAACACTAATACTGAACTTTTTGAAATGGACCAGATGGTTATGCTGCCTCCAACTTACCACTAGGGTAACAAGATATTGGGGGTCGGGATGTGTTGGTTTGGGGCGCTACCACCTTGCATTACCCAGTTGTGCAAACATTAAGTGAGCACAGTGCACTCTTATGGGACCAACACACAACTAATGTTTGCACAACTGGGTAGTGCAAGGTGGTAGCGCCCCAAACCAACACATCCCGACCCCCGAAAAATAAAAATCGCACAGGTGATCAAATACCACCAAAAGAAAGCTCTATTTGTGGGAAAAAAAGGACATCAATTTTATTTTGGTACAGTGTCGCACGACCGCGCAATTGTCCGTTAAAATAATGCAGTGCCGAATCGCAAAATAGGGCCTGGTCAGGAAGGGGGCAAAACCTTCCGATCTTAAAGTGGTTAAAGGGGGGTTTTTGTCAAGTAATATGATTTTGTAAATGAAGGTTAAAGTAAAGGGATCTTCAATGTGTATTTGGGGTTTTACACTTGTAATAGATTATTTATAGGCAATTCTATTAGAGTTGATATCGGAATTAGTATAATGCAGTCAAAGGTCCCAAATGTTTAGAAATTTGGTTTGAGAATAAAGTATACTTTTTCAGTTTCAAGGTAAGCCTGGCCAGTCCTCACCTCGTGCAACACTTGACATTTCATTAATTAGAATGTAGGCAGTGCCAGGTTTGTTTCAGTTGGCCAATTCCTTGTTTTAGAAGATGTGTTTGGATCCTAATCAGATAATATAAACTGTCATGTATTTAGAATGACTTTAAGTAAATAGCAGTATTGCATACTGCCAAAAACCAGATTATTTCCTGGGACATAATTTAATATATTTAACCACTTGCTTACCGGGCAAAAATCAATGCTGTAAAAATCTGCATTGTGTGCTAGAAAATTACTGTGAACCCCCAAACATTATGTACATTATATAACATTATGTGTTTTATATAAGAGTGATCCTATGAGCTACTATGTCTTAAAACTGCAGCCTGCACTAATCGCCCCCCAATCAATTAGTGTGAAAAATAAATGGTAATCATTGAAAGTGCTGTGCAGTAAGTGCTATAAAAAACAAAATATCCAGGTGATAAATAAATTAATTCATAAGATATATAACACACATGATAAATCATCATAAACAAAAAAAAAGTGATAGCGATATCAACAAAAATGAATAGTGAATGATTATAAAAATTGATGAGAACTTGATGTATGATCCCAATCTCCAGTACTGTGAAAATAGTTGAAACAATATGACAGCTTGTCAGATGTGTCACCTCCACTCTTGTGACCCCCCCCATTGAATGTGACCTTGCAATTAAGCTTGTTATAAAAGAGCTGGTATACCCTCACAGGGTGGTGGTGGATGGTTTCCTTTATTCCTTTTCAGTGGCGGCTGGTGCTCAAATTTTTTTTTTGGGGGGGGGGGGGGGCGCTAACAGAAAAATGTAATAGGCAAAAAATGCTGTAAAAATTGCGTGATTTTGAGGTCACAAAGGTGTGAAAGGGGCCTTCAGTAATCAAGGTATAGTGTGCCCCCTTCAATGCAGAGTGACCAGCGTGCCCCCTTTCAATGCAGAGAGATCATTATGCCCCCTTTAATGCAGAGATCATTATGCCCCCTTCAATGCAGAGAGATCATTATGCCCCCATTCAATGCAGAGAGATCAGTGTGCCCCCATTCAATGCAGAGAGATCATTGTGCTCCCATTCAATACAGAGAGATCATTGTGCCCCCTTTCAATGCAGAGAGATCATCGTGCCCCCTTTCAATGTGGAGAGATCAGTGTTCCCCCTTTCAATGTAGAGAGATCAGTGTTCCCCCTTTCAATGCAGAGAGATCAGTGTGCCCCCTTTCAATGCAGAGAGATCAGTGTGCCCCTTTCAATGCAGAGAGATCAGTGTGCTCCCATTCAATGCAGAGTGACCAGCGCCCCCCCCCCCCCAGATCAGTGCACATACCTGCAGCGGTGGCTTCTCGACAGTCCCCCGGCGTCTCCTCGAGTCCTCCCGCCTCCTCCTCGGCCAATGGCATGGTTTTGCCTTTCGGCCAATCAGGAAGCGGGTCTCGGACCCGCTTCCTGATTGGCCAGGAGGAGGATCCGTGTGACAATAGCGCATTTTCATTCGCTATTGTCACACAATGGGTGGGCAGTGCGCCCCGGGTCCACCCTTTACTAAAGTCTAATCAGGTGATTAGAAAACCCCATTGAACTCCCTTCGCCCCCAACGCACCGGCCGCCACTGTTCCTTTTAATCTAAACTCCCAGTGCTAGATATATAGCTCCAGCAGCTCTCTCACATATGGGGAGAAACATAAAACCATGGTGCAAATAACATATGGTAAAATCAGCTTTAATAAAAAACGTAAATTCACTCACCTGCAATTGGTGCTTGAGCGCACCAATCTATCCCAGCAGGAAATATAATGATGGTATAGGTGTATGTAGTGATGTGATCATTTCTTTGCCCATTTTCCAAGTGTATACTCCTGTTTTGCAGTGTTTGTTTTGCCCTTTTCTAATATGGGTGCTATGCTCTCTCTCTGCAAGGAGAATGAGGATGAGCAGAAGTATAGCAAGGATTCTTGGTTAGGTGTGGAGAGGAGAAAGCACACGTTGAGGGAGATCAGTGGATTCCTGCTGAGAGAGCACAGACTGTAAGTCGCTGAAGACTCCCCTCACTGAAACATACTGTCAGGAAAGGCTTTGCAATAGCACTAATGTTCTTTCCAGGCGAACGCATATGTGCGCTCGTGGCCGCACATCTGGCGCCAAACGGCCAATTTAAACAGGACTTCAGCACTGGCTAGTTGCTGTTTGGTCTACCGCGTTCTGTGTAGTTCCGGAATTCCTGATTCCTGCATTTGACCTCTGATCTTGACCTGGCTTGCTTCCAACCATTCTGCCTGCTACCTGTACTGGATTCACCTTGGATTCTGCCTCTGCCTTCTGCACCCGTGTATCCTGCATCCGTTGCCAACTCTGACTGTGACCTGACTACTCTGCTGTCTGCTGTACTTGCCTGATCCGTCTTTCTGTTCCACCCGGCTTGTCTGACTCTGCTTCCGGCTCTTCCAGCCTGCTACGGCTCCTTTTGGTCCAGCTCAGCATCTTCTGGCACCTTCTTCCGCTGTACATCCACAGTTGTCGTCAGCCAAGTTAAGCCAGTCTGCCTTCTTCCAGCCATGCTGCTGGTACGTCTGCCACACAGACTTTTGGACTGATTATAGGCACTCTTACCCCCCTGTGCTCCAGCGGCTACTGTCTCACCACCAGTGGCCCTCGAGCCGGAGCTGTACGAGAGGCCTTCCTCTGCACGTCAGGCTCACCAACCAGGTACGTGACACATACACAGAGCCTGTTAATGATTTCATGTTCCTGTTTGGAAAATACCTTATGTTGGATGGTTCACTGAATGTTATTTCTTCAATACATGGACTTTCAAATACAATGCTGTGGGGATTAATGTCTATGTGGATGATACATTTCTCAATTGGGATTTCACTTACTATTCACAAGCCCCAATTGAGTGGAGGCACTAGAGCTTGTTAGAGATCCTGTCCTGATCACACAGATTATAAAGACTCTGCTCCTAAATAATATACAGGGGGCGCCATCATGCCGCAGAGAGTGAAAAGAATAGCGCTACATTTGGAGGCACTGCTAAGATAAATATCTTGGATCAGGACATTAAGGAACGACCATGTCACTGTTATCAACAGAAGCTGTGGGACAGTGGGCCCTGGAAGAGGGACTGCCACCTAAAAGGACATATGCTATTTTGTATGTACCTATCACTGTGAGTGCCCGCAGACTGCAGGAGGCGCTAAAAGCAAATGAAACCTTGTAGAATGCCGCTCTTGTGGATAAAAGAGAGGAAAATGAGAGTTATGAACTGTATACCCATTAACTCTGTATCAGTGAGGTGGATTTAAATCCAGTTAAAGGGCCCTTTTGCATATATCCAAAAGGGGCAGAAGTAATTGGTGTTGCTGTAGTATTTCCAGTAATTTCACCTCCAGTAAGGCGGAAGTTACCATCCCTGCCTGTAAAGTGTGAACCATTGAATACAACTGCTTCATCAGGAGAAACTGTAATGTTGACTTCTACAGCCGTTAAGCAGGAAACAAATATTGAGCATCTGCTGCTAAAAGTCACTGAAGTCATTGCTCAGAATTTACGCGCTGATTCTTATCGCAAATTGAAGGCTTTTTCAGGAATGCTACCTGTCCCCACTGGTGAAGAAAGCTTTGAGGTGTGGAAAGATTTTGTGCAACAATTGATAGAGGAATGGACCAGCTCAGAGGATAAGAAAAAACAGCGCATCATTGAATGTTGAAGACCACCAGCATCCATTATCATAAGAGCTTACAAGGACACTCATGTGAGTACCAGTGCCCAGGAATATATTGATATTTTGACAGATGCTTATGGACTGTACCCTGACCCTGATCAGATGCTTACCTGATTTTAAACAGATAAAGCATAAAGAGGGAGAGGATGTTTCTGTGTTTGTGAGGAGGCTAGAAGTACTACTGGGGAGATTGCTCACTGACAAGGTATTCTCTCCTACAGAGGTTGACAAATTAAGGACCTCTCAAATATTAAAGGGGCTACTGCCACATCACCCAATGTTACCGGTCCTAAGAGTTGTTTTTAGAGAGAGAAACTTTACTTTCACTGAAACTATGACTGGAGTAAAGAAACAGGAGTCTGAAATCCTTTTTTAGTATCCCTTCTAAGAGCAAAGTTAAATGGAGTTCTTGGGTTGAGCACAAAAATTAGACTGTTGCTGAAAACCAAGAAGTGGTTAGACTCCCACAGCCTAGAGCTCTATCTGCTGATAAAACCTCCAGTAATAAGCCTCCCTTCCACAATAAATGTTTCCGCTGTGAACAAGCAGGCCACACAGTTCGTCAGTGTCCACTGCTTGCTGATAGTTCTGAAATTCACAGTAAAGCTGGACAGATGTACAAAAAAAAAGAGAAAATCAAGAAAACAAATGTTTACCAAGCTACCTGGGGTAGGCCGCAGATGTACTTTCAATGTGCTTGTTAATGATATACCCACTACTGCTCTGTTTGATACTGGTTCTCAGCTGAGTATCATATACTGGTCCTTCTATCATCAACACTTAAACCACCTCCTTTTGCAACCTGTGGACACTATGCCTGTTTATGGTGTGGGAGACAATCCTGTTTTTATGGATGGTTGACTAGAAGTTAAGCTTCCTAGCGTGATAGTTGATGAGGATCCCCCACTTAGTCATTGCTTATGTGATCCCTCCACCTGGGGGTAATGAGTATGCTCCTATGATTGTGGGTTCCAATGTTGAAGCCGTTGAGGCTGCTTTCATGCGGTTTCTTCAGCCCTAACAGGGAACTCCTCTACCTTCACTGCCTGTTGCTCCAGAACTTCAAAATATCTGCCAAACTTTTGCTCCTGATCTTCCTGGAGGGTGTGTGGGAAATCCATGGCATCCCATAGAGCTTCCAGCAGGGGGAGTGAGAGTGTTGCGGGTTTATGTAGAAATTTCACCAAAGTGCAAGCGGTAGCTTTTTCCTGCTAGAGACAGATACAAAAGAAGCTGCAAAGAATGGCTAGGAGATAGTCTTTCTTTCCTTTCTGGTACTATTGTTTAAAATGTCTAAGAATGGATGTTGTTACTGTTCGGAACATTACCACACACCCAGTTATAATACCAGCCTTACAAGAGGTAGCCTATTGTTACCCAGTGTAAACCATTAGCTCCTACCCTGCTAAGGTCAAGGAGAAAGAAACCAAATTAGACTTTCATCTGAATGATGCTGATAGTCCTGCAGAGCACAAAAAAGCAATAGGAGAGCGGTTAGTGGAATACAATTATGTTTTCTCTACTGATGACATGGATGTTGGGTGTGCAAAAAGTATTCAGCACAGTATTCGCCTAACAGATAGCACCCCATTTAGAGAAAGATCCAGGAGCATACCTCTTAAAGATCTGGATGATGTTTGAGAGTGCTTGCACAAAATGAAAGATCAAAACATCATTTTTGAGTCTAAAAGCCCGTATACATCCCCAATAGAGGTGGTCAGAAAGAAAAATGGTGGAGTGCGAATATGTGCGATTATAGGACTCTAAATCGGCGAACGGTCCCAGATCAATACACGCTACCTTGCATTGAGGAAGCTCTCGAAGCCCTGCAAGGCAGCAAATGGTTCAGAGTAATGGACTTAAGATCCGGTTATTACCAAGTACCAATGAGTGAGGAAGATCAAGAAAATACAGAATTTATTTGCCCCCTGGGGTTTTTCCAGTTTGCTCGCATGCCTCAGGGCATTAGTGACGCACCTGCAACCTTTCAGCATTTAATGGATCGAACACAGGGAGACCTTTGTCCCACTCAATGTATTGTCTACCTAGATGACATAATTGTTTTTGGCTCCACTCTGGAGGAGCATGACAAGAGACTGTTTAAAGTGCTAGATCGTTTGAGGAGGGAAGGTCTGAAACTCTCCCTGGACAAATGTAAGTTTGCTCACTCTTCAGTAAACTTTGTGGGTCACATCATGTCTGCAGAAGGGGTAGCAACTGATCCAGCTAAAGTGGAGGCTGTGGTAACCTGGCTCCGTCCCACAAATCTGACAGAACTGAGGTCCTTCTTGGGGTTTTGTGGCTATTATTGCCGCTTCATTAGAGGCTATTCCGAGACTGCTCGTCCTCTTAATGACTTGCTCAAAGAAACCCCTGGCATTGACACCAACAGCAAAACTCCTTTTAGTGAGAGGTGGACTTCTGATTGTGAAGTAGCTTTTCTACAGCTTAAGAAAAGTCTTACAGAAGCACCAGTGTTGGCTTATGCAGACCCACAAAAGCCATACATTCTGCATGTAGATGCCAGCTATGATGGATTAGGAGGTGTCCTACATCAGGGGTAGGGATGAGCTTCGAGTTCGAGTTGAAGCTAACTTCGACTCGAACATCGGTGGTTCGATCATTTGTCGAATGACGAACAAATGTGCTTTTCCGCGTGAAATTAGAGATTCCCATAATGCACTGCGCGCACAGCACGTTATGTGATTGGCCAAAGCATGCACCAAGACCTCATGCTTTGGCCAATCAAATGATCTCTGCCATGATAGGACTAAAGGCAGGCTGCCTTAAGCCAATCATGGCTCAGGGGCCAAGTACACGTCCCACACTACATAAAGGCTGCCTGCGCAGCCGCAGCGTGTAGTGTGATTGTGCGGGCGACGAGACAGGGAGAAGAACGCATTTCAGGCAGGGCGAGAGTACCTTTTTCTGGAGTTTGTCAGACAGTACAGAGAGACATTCCTAGCAGTGTAGGTAGTGACAGGAACATGTTTGAGGCAGGGAGAGATTTGTTTCTTTGCAGTTTGTTAGACAATGCAGTGCCAGTGATTCATTCCTAGCAAGGAGAGAGAGAGATTTCTCATCTAGGGCTATCGATTACATCACATCAGTGAGAGTATTATTAATTGGTCACTTGTGTACATCTATAAGCACCACAGCTCATCTATAGGGCTATCAATTACATCACATCAGTGAGAGCATTGTTAATCGGTCACTTGTGGTCTATGTAGACACTGGGAGGTCAGCATTCTCTGAACGTGTTTCTGAGGCATCGTTCAGCCAAAGAAGGACCGGTGGAGAAGGCGGCCGACTGACCAATGCCTTTAATCAGTTCTTTAGTCCTCAGCAGCACCCAGGGCTGTTCGGTTAAGGCAATCATCGGCAGCATCTCCATCATACGGTGCATGATTATCTAGGCACAAGAGCAGACTTGGAGACCTTTCCAGCTGAGCATCCACTGGGTTACTAAATCTTGAGGATGGACTACTGCCCAGAACTTGCTAAATATGCAATGGAGCTACTGGCCTGTCCTGCTTCCAGTGTGCTTTCCGAACAGACATTCAGTGCTGCTGGAGGTTTTGTGACGGACAAAAGAGTGCGTCTGTCCACAGACTCTGTTGACCAGCTGACTTTTATCAAAATGAACCAGTCCTGCATCAACAAGAACTATCAAGCCCCTAATGCTGATGTAACTGATTGAATTTGCTAGGGGTCTGCCATCCCTTGAAGACTGCATATGCTGCAATCCTATTTCTCTACCTTGATTCTGCTAGGTCCCAACAATGTTTTTGGTTTAGGTCACTACCAACCCCCATGGCCTAATTTTTCTGAACTTGTATGACAAGTGCATACAATTTAAATGTCATATGTCATTTTTAACAGCAGGCCCTGTCCCTGTGCCCTGCTAACTGTGAGGGGTTACGGTGTTCAGGCACCAACAACACCAAAGGCCCAATATTTGTATGACAAACACATGCAATTTCAAATTTGTATGGAATTCTTAACAGCAGGTCCCGTTCCTGCACCCAGCAAGAGTATCTGCGAGGGCTTGGTTACGGTGTTCAGGCACCACCAACAGCAAAGGCCCAATTTTTTGCATCTGTATAGCACATGCAATTTCACATTTGTATGGAATTCCCACCATCAGGTCCTGTTCATGCACCCAGCAAGAGTATCTGTGAGGGCTTGGTTACATTGTTCAGGCACCACCAACAGCAAAGGCCCAATTTTGGGCACCTGTACAGCACATGCAATTTAAAATTTGTATGAAATTCTTACCAGCAGGTCCTGTTCCTGCACCCAGCAAGAGTATCTGCGAGGGCTTGGTTACAGTGTTCAGGCACCACCAACAGCAAAGGCCCATATTTTGTCACCTGTATAGCTCATGCAATTTCACATTTGTATGGATTTCTTACCAGTAGGTCCCATTTCTGCACCCAGCAAGAGTATCTGACTGCAAGGGCTTGATTACGGTGTTCAGGCACAACCAACAGCAAAGGCCCAAATTTTTGGCACCTGTATAGCACATGCAATTTCAAATTTGCATGGAATTCTTACCAGCAGGTCGGGTTCCTGCGCCCAGCAAGAGTAACTGTGAGGGGTTGCAGTGTTCAGGCACCACCAACAACCAAGGCCCAATTTCAGTTTCAGTTCCTGCCGATACTAACCTTCCAGGTCCCCATCACTCCAGCCAGTTTGCATAGCTGCCACCCAACCTTGGCCAGGTCATATGACAGCACAGCGCCCCCACTAGATCACTGATAAGAACACATACAACACTTTATCTTTGCCAATTTCAAATAAGTATGGAATTTTTACAAGCAGGGCCCGTTCCTGCTCCCAGCAAGAGTAACTGCGAGGAGTTGCAGTTTTCAGGCTCCACCAACACCCAAAGCACAATTTTTCTGCACCTCTATAACAAGTAACAAGTACATGCGATTTCAAATTTGTGTGGAATTCTTACCAGCAGGTCCCATTCCTGCGCCCAGCAAGAGTAACTGCAAGAGGTTACGGTGTTCAGGCACCACCAACAACCAAGGCCCAATTTTCCTGCACCTGTATGATAAGTACATCCTATTTGAAATTTGTATGTATATTTGTATATGACGTTTTTTGCTTTAGAAATGTCAGTATTGCTGCAGCAGGCTACATGCATCGTATAGGCACATTCAGGGGACCCCCCCAGGCACGATATTGGAAAGAATTTTTCATTTTTATAGTTTTACTTTAAGCCTCATTAAAATCAGTAAATCACTGCTGCTTTAAAAACGATCATTTTTAAAAACTTTTTTTCATTGCTACAGTTTCCCCAGGTCAGTACCCGGACCCCCGCACACTTTTTCGGGGCAATACCTTGCATTTAAGCCTTCCAAATGTTTGTTTATTCAAAAAACGTTTTTTCCTCTGTTCGCGGTGTGCAAACTGAACCGGGGGGGGGGGGGGGGTTGTTCAGCTCGTCATCACTAATCAGGAGTACCCAGGGGGGGGCTAAGGCCTGTTGCCTATATTAGTCGCAGTCTAAGCCCAGCGGACAAGAATTATCCTGTTCACAAACTGGAATTTCTTGCCCTGAAATGGGCTATTGTTGAAAAGCATGATTCCTTGTATGGGGCTCAGTTTGAGGTGAGAACTGACAACAACCCCCTCACTTATGTTTTGACTACAACTAAGCTGGATGCCACTGGTCATAGGTGGCTTGCTGCCTTGTCTAATACCAATTCACTCTTAAGTACAAGCTAGGACCTAAAAATATTGGGGCTGATGCTCTCTCTAGGCGTCCTGGGTTGCCCATGAACTTAGAAGAAAGTGACTGTTTAACCAAAATTTGCAAAACATATAACAATAATATGAACATATGTGCAGAGGAGACTGACTAAAAATTTGGTTAATGTAAAATGTATCTTGATGTAAGACATATGGCCAAGCGCACTCCTAGGATGTTAATTCATCACTGACATAATTGCAGTAATAGAGTTAAAACAGCCACTGGATATTCAGATACTGTACACATGTCCACAATAATATGGTGGTGCCCTGTAGTCAGTGTTTGAGTAGTTACTCAAAAAATGTAACTAGTTACTAGTTACTTCTGTAAATTGTAACAAGATTACTTTACTAGTTACTGCATTTGAAAAGTAACTTCACTACTTATTACTTTACTTTCCTCTTTCTTAATTGACCGTGTAGAAGAAGATACATCACACTCTTTCTGCATAGAGTTTATTGTATAAACACAGGCTTTGGGAAACATGAGAACAAAACCTGAAAAAACAGAATAAAACATAAAGTGCAACAAAAAGTCATAAACTTCATCCCTTTCTATTCTTCGAAATAACGATTGTATCGCACGGCTTGGGTGACACAGGAAAGCGCGTTCCTATAGCCTAGTAAAGTAGTGTAGTTACCTCCTATAGCCTAGTAAAGTAGTGTAGTTACCAATATTAGTATTGTAACTAGTTACTTTACTTAGTTACCAAAAAAAGTAATGTAGTTACTGTAATCAGTTACTTTGTAACTAGTTACCCCCAACACTGCCTGTAGTCTACTAGAAAATGGCACCTGCACTATTCCATAATGTTTTTACAGTTTTTCTTTACATTTTTTTTTTTTTTGATCACTTACTTTTTTCTATCACAAGGGGACAAACAACATCCCCTGTGGTGGCAGGCCATGTTTACGTGAGAGATCTGGAGTACATTAAACTCCAGATCTCTCCTCTGCCCTTAAAAGCATCTGATCAATCTAAGATCGGTTTGATAAAATTCTGTTACAAGAAGGTACCTACAACAAAGCGAAACCGGAAGTGACAAAATCCTCATCGCTTCTGGTTTATATAGACCATAGAGATGATAGTGGAATTTCCATTCCTCATTCATCTCTATGGTCAGTCATCCCTGGTGGAACTGGAGAGCCCATGAAGGCTGAAGGCTGTGTGAGGGAAGAGCCAACTTCTTCCCCATGTAAAAGTGATAAAGTGGCTAAATGGCTTCTAGGATCGTTATTCAGCATCACTGGCTGAAAAGATTCATACCGGGGTCATGACTGCAGCTGCAGCCATGCTCTTGTATAACCACTTCAAAAGAGAGGGAGGGAGAGAGATGGGTGGAGGGGGGGGGTGGAGGGACAGAGAGGAGGGGTGGAGAAAGGGAGAGAGAGGCAAGCAGGGGGAGAGGGAAAGGGGGGGGAGGCAGGATGGGGAAAAGAGAGAGAGAGGGAGAGAGATGGAGTGAGGAAGAAAGAGAGAGGGGGAGAAAGAAAGGGGGTGAGGGAAGGTGAGAGGGAGAGAGAGAGAGAGGGGGGAGGGATGGGGAAAGCGAGATATGGGGGGACAGGGAGAGAGGGGGGAGTGAAAGAGGGGAGCAGGAAAGAGAAGGAGAGGCAGGGAGGTAGAGAGTGTAAGGTCACTGACCGTCTATTTACTTATATGGAGACATTGTTATCCTTGACTGAAATCATGTTTGGAGCTACTGTTGGAACATCAAATCTTGGGAACACTGAGAAGTGATAACAGAGTTACGGAAACTTTTTACTCAAATATTTTACAATTGTTGTGGAATCTTTTCCTCTTAATACAGATACCTGACACCTATTAGTCAGTGATACCAAATCAGATATGTAGCTACATAGAGATCAACAAGAATTAGTAAGGTTGAATCAGAGTGATCTGAATTTTATTGTTCCGCGTTTGATATTAAATATGCAATATGACGTATATAAAATGGGTTGTATCAAAGATATTATTTGACCAATCAAAGGTTAGTAAAGACTTCGGCAAGCTCAGAGTTAAAAGTCAATAATTCAGTGTTTGCAACTTTTTTGGAGGCGATTTGCCATCAAAGATATAAATGTCTTGTGGTCATAATCCCAGACGACCATCTTGTTCACGTCCAAACAGTTCCTCATTTGTTGTAGAATATTTCATCAGTCATCAGATTCATTTTGCAAGTTTGCATAACACATAAAGAGATAGAAAACAAGAGATTAATTCTTCAAAGCCATTTTGTTCTAAGCAGCCATCTTGCCACCTCATTTTCCCCCTCTTGAGAATTTACTGATCACCCTAACTACCTGTCCACTCATCAGATCCTTCTAAGGGAGCAGCCCCTTACGCTTGGGACACTGGCCTAGAGGGCAAACCTCAGTGGAGGGTGTCCGATTCTTGGTAAGGTTCTGAGGCGGAAATTGTTTCTTCATACATGGGGGGTTGAGGTGACAGATGTCTCATTACAGCATACTCATTATCATAAATCACTTCTTATTTCCGTATAGAGCTGGAATAGGTTGTCGCCTTGGCCTTGGTAACTTTATCAATCAAACATATGTAGCACCCTACAGATAGGTGCTAGGTAAATGTATAGTGGGCCTTGTCTGCCTAACAGCAGGGCCATGATTTCTTTTAGTTAGGGTGTCATGAGTTCCAGATGTGTTTGCTGAAGGGGAAGTCTCCCCACTGGCTCCTGTGAGAGGCTTCTCATAGTGTAGTGGAGGAAGCCCAATCAGGGGACACATTCAAGCTTGGAACAACCCCAGAAAGCAGATTATGCAGCAAAGGATTCTGGGAGTGGGTATAAGTTTGGGGGAATGGCGTGACACAGCGTCTTTGGCGGAAACAGAGTTCCAGGAGGGAGAGAACGGCTGTGTCTCCTACTGTCTGAGGACGCGTATGTCTCGGGGTGTCGTCTGGGAATCCAGAGAGTGCTGAGTTGAGCTGAGGGGATCCGATGTGCCGAGAACCTCCGGAGAGTGAGAGGGGTCCAGTCCCAGGAAAGCCTGCACAGGTCGTGAGTAGGGATGATCGAACGGTTCGGGTCGACCATCGGTTCGGCCCGAACATTCGGTGTTCGAGGTTCGGCCGAATTTAGAACTTTTTGCCCAAAAAGTTCGGAATTCAGCAACCAGAACCGCCCAAAATGCAATGCTTCAGGAAATGGGCTTTAAAAGCCTGTGATTGGACCAGAACCATTAGCAAAAGCCAATTGAGGGGGCAGGAGAATGCTAGGAATGTGATTGGAGTGACTAGGGGGTCCCTAGACCAATCATTAGTGAATACGTCCCCCAGTATATAAGATCGCCCCGCCATATTCCTAGCATTGTTATACGGGACATGGAAGAGAGTGGAAGCAGTTCTGTTAATTTTACTTTAAAAGTGTCATTTAGCTATTTTTAGTGTGAGGAAAGGGATATCTAGTGTAGTTAGAGTGCTCCTTTACACTTAAGTTAGCTTCAAAAATTTAGTTTCTGTAGGGAAAGTGTTAAGTGTAAGGGGACCGTAGTGTAGTGTAGTGTAGGGTTAACTGGCAGTGACTGCTATGGCAGGGTGACAAAACCCTTCCATAGCAGGGTGACCGCTATAGAGAAATGATCATTTCTCTGAATTGCTTCGGCACACCATATGGCTTCTCACCAGCCAAGCATTTTTTATGCTGCAGGGGCTGCCACTGCCAGTGCTTTTTTGAGGACATGTTTGATGTCAGACATAGACATCTGAACATGTGTATAGGGGGTATATATACACATATATGTCTGAATATATACCCCTAGACATATATAGGTGTGATAGTAGCAGAAATAAATGCTTGTGCTAATGAAATCATTTTACAGTAATATATTTCTGCTACTATCACACCTATATATGTCTAGGGGTAGATATTCAGACATATATGTGTATATATACCCCCTATACACATGTTCAGATGTTTTGCCTGCCTCAAAAGAACCCAAAAAAATGCCAAAAAAAACGCTAGCGTCAAAAAAAAATGCCCAGGTGTGTTTTTGCTGCCATTTTTTGGGGGGTTTGGAGGCAGGCAAAACATCTGAACTTGTGTATAGTGGTGTATATACACACATCCATATATTTATATACACACCTAGACATATATAGGTGTGATAGTAGCAGAAATATATGCTTGCGCTAATGAAATCATTTACAGTAATATATTTCTGCTACTATCACACCTATATATGTCTAGGTGTGTATATAAATATATGTATGTGTGTATATATACCACTATACACAAGTTCAGATGT
The DNA here is from genome assembly GCF_965119305.1 of Pelophylax lessonae. Taxonomy (NCBI): domain Eukaryota; kingdom Metazoa; phylum Chordata; class Amphibia; order Anura; family Ranidae; genus Pelophylax; species Pelophylax lessonae. The sequence continues at coordinate 56,302,726 of NC_138776.1, read as the reverse complement.
TTTGCCTGCCTCAAAAGAACCCAAAAAAATGCCAAAAAAACGCTAGCGTCAAAAAAAAAAAAATGCCCAGGTGTGTTTTTGCTGGCATTTTTTGGGGGGTTTTGGAGGCAGGCAAAACATCTGAACTTGTGCACAGTACCACTATACACAAGTTCAGATGTTTTTCCTGACTGCAAAGAACCCAAAAAAATGCCTGCTATTAAACCGGCAAGGTGTGAAAACCGAGAAGCCATATTGGTGATCTGAAAGTTTTCTAATGCAAACTATCTTTTTTTTATGGTTCTGGACATGCTACAGAGCTGAAACTTCACATGTACACCTTTTAGACCCCCCAGATCTGAAATCCAAAGTAAAAATCAAAAATCTCTTTTTTTTTTTTTAATCATTGGCTTTTTTTTTTATCAAAAATGACAATTTTTAAGAACTTTTTTGTGTGATTTTGTGTCTGGGGGGTCTCAAAGGTGTACCTGTGAAGTTTCAGCTCTGTAGCATGTCCAGAACCAGAAAAAAAAGGATTGTATGTATTAGAAAACTTTCAGCTCAGGGGGTTGGCTTCTCTCCTCGGTTTTCACACCTTGCCGGTTTCAAAGCAGGCATTTTTTTGGGTTCTTTGCAGTCAGGAAAAACATCTGAACTTGTGTATAGTGGTACTGTGCACAAGTTCAGATGTTTTGCCTGCCTCCAAAACCCCCCAAAAAATGCAAGCAAAAACACACCTGGGCATTTTTTTTTTTTTGACGCTAGCGTTTTTTTGGCATTTTTTTGGGTTCTTTTGAGGCAGGAAAAACATCTGAACTTGTGTATAGTGGTATATATACACACATACATATATTTATATACACACCTAGACATATATAGGTGTGATAGTAGCAGAAATATATTACTGTAAATGATTTCATTAGCGCAAGCATATATTTCTGCTACTATCACACCTTTATATGTCTAGGTGTGTATATAAATATATGGATGTGTGTATATACACCACTATACACAAGTTCAGATGTTTTGCCTGCCTCAAAAGAACCCCAAAAAATGCCAAAAAAAACGCTAGCGTCAAAAAAAAAAAATTCCCAGGTGTGTTTTTGCTGGCTTTTTTTGGGGGTTTTTGGAGGCAGGCAAAACATCAGAACTTGTGCACAGTACCACTATACACACGTTCAGATGTTTTTCCTGACTGCAAAGAACCCAAAAAAATGCCTGCTATTAAACCGGCAAGGTGTTACAGCAGCGAAGCCAACCTCCTGTGCTGAAAGTTTTCTAATACAAACAATCTTTTTTTTTTTTATGGTTCTGGACATGCTACAGAGCTGAAACTTCACATGTACACTTTTTAGACCCCCCAGATACTAAATCCATTTTTATTTAATTTTTTTAATTTTTCAATAATTGACTTTTTTTATCAAAAATGACAATTTTTAAGAATTTTTTTTTGTGTGATTTTGTGTCTGGGGGGTCTAAAATGTGTACCTGTGAAGTTTCAGCTCTGTAGCATGTCCAGATCCAGAAAAAAAGATCATATAGGGGTTAAAGGAGGGTTCCACATCCCTGTTCTACTGAAAAATTATCTTTTTGTTTTTTCATGGTTCTGGACATGCTACAGAGCTGAAACTTCACATGTACACATTTTAGACCCCCCAGATACTAAATCCAAAGTCAAAATCAAAAAATCTTTTTTTTTTTTTTTTTTTTTTTTTTCAATAATTGGCTTTTTTTATCAAAAATGACAATTTTTAAGAACTTTTGTTTTGTGTGATTAATAGTTAATGGGGCATGACCCAGAACCCTAGGCACTTTTTAGGGGCATTTATTGGGTTTTAGGGCTTAAAAATTGTGTTTTTTGATTACCGAAGTTCGGGTCCCATTGATTTCAATGGGGTTCTGAAATCCGGGCTGAACTTTCAGGAAGTTCGGATGTTCTGTCCGAACCGAATTTTTCAAAAGTTCAATCATCCTTAGTCGTGAGTACTGAGGATTGCCCCTGGGGGTCTGCCTAAAGTCAGAGGGGACCACTCCGGAAGAGGTTCTAGGATCCAGTGTCAGCTAGCTGAGGAAAGGGGGTACCTAGGTTGAGGACCCTGAAGTTACCGAGGGGGTGCATAGTGAGTGAACCCCAAAGAGTTCAAGGTTAAAGGGGGCACCTGCAGTTTGGGCCCTGGATTGTACAGAGTGTCAGTTGAGAGTTGCAGCCATACAGGAACCTACAACAAACGACCTCAAGCCAGTGACAGGCTGGGGGGAGTAGCCAGTGACTTTGCAGTACAGCAGTGTCAGTAGTTCTATAATCCACAGTCCTGGATCTTCTGGACTTAAAGTCGGGGATTCAGCACTTCTATCAAGTTATAGTGTGTTCTGAGAGTCAGTGAGCATTGGCTAGCGTCGACTGGCATCAAGGCAGCGCTAACAGACATTTTTCCTGGATAAAATCCCAAGTGTATTTAGCTGAGCCTAAGGAGTATCCCACTCATTCCCTTCTCCCATCCCCTTATCTACAATAAAACCACAAAACAAAGATGCCGGAGTTGTCAATGTCTCAGTTCTCACACCCAGGGTCGCAGCTCACATGGGCTGGAGAGGTAACCGGTAACAATGGCAGACCCACATCAGGCTCAATGCCTGGAAAACCTGCTACACATATAACTATTTTAATTCAACAATTAACCAAAGATCAGAATTATCATAAACATCAATATGAATACCCCCAGACTCTGTATTTTAGGAGATATTTAGGATAAGGTAGAACCTCTAAAGGACTGTGTTCATCAGGATGAGCGGACACCATTGGGATCAGGGAGGCTATAGTACATGTTTCTGCGGCACGCTGAGGAAGACCACTATAGGCTTTATTGCCACAGACCTAATAGATTCCCGACCCCAGTGTGACCACCCATGGGCAAAAATGGGTATTCATTTGTTTTCTTGCGTAACTCCCCAGTTGCTGTCTGAACAAATGAAACTTGAGGGTTTTACCTAGGTGAGAAATGTCCATATTGTCTTTTAATATGGCCTGTATTTTATGTTTAACAGCTTTATTTCTGTAATGCATGCAAGTTTTTTATTTTTATTTTTTTTGGGCTGTTCACAGTCAGCTGTGGGCAGGATATGTTTATCGATGTTTGTGAATAGTCCACCCTCCCTACATCAGTTTTTTTTTTTTTTTTTCACAGAGATATGGGGGGACAGGGAGAGAGGGGGGAGTAAAAGAGGGGAGCAGGAAAGGGAAAGAGAGCGAGAGAGGGAGGGAGGTAGAGAGTGTGTAAGGTCACTCACTGTCCATTTACTTATATGGAGACATTGTTATCCTTGGCTGAAATCATGTTTGGAGCTACTGCCGGAACATCAAACCTTGGGAACACTGAGAAGTGATAACAGAGTTATGGAAACTTTTTATTCCTCAAAGATTTTACAAGTTGGAATTTTACAATCTAACAAGGAGAATATTGTGGGCACCCAACACTAGCCAAATCTTATAATTTTTTTTTCAAAGATATGTTTATTAATTAAAAAAAAAACAGATTACACAACTCTAGCACAGCGCAGTGAGCTATTTCTTTTTTTTTTTTTTTTAAATGTAACCAGAACCACTGTTACTGAAAAAGAGCCTGAAGTTTACTATGGTGGAAATTCCAGAGTGCAGATCTTATTTTCTGCCACAAGATGGAAATATTGGATACTTTCTGTAATATTACTAAACTGTAAACTTACAATATTGGTCTCTGTTTACTGCACCTAAACTCCACACCGCTTCATAGATACAAAAACTCCTTGCTTATTCACCTCATTAATGTGGCCAGATCGCTTATCCCCTTATATTGGAAAACCAGCTCTACCCCTACTATTTCTGACTGGTTGAGGAAAGTCCAGGAAATTTTTGAGATGGAGAGGGTCAGCGCTTTAGCAAATGGCAGAATCCCCAAATTTCTCTCCTGTTGGAATATGTGGATTACTTTTCACGCCTCCCCACAACATTCACTTTTCTTCCGGGGGGCCACCTTGAGCCGGCTGCCTACTTTGACCTTTCCTTGCTTTCTAAAATCCCTTGTGGTGTTCCCCCTTAACTTTTACATAATGTCTCAATTGTCTTACTGTTTACATGAGGTTTTTTTCCGTGTTATCCTGAGCAAGAACTACCTCTTGGAATTTATTTCCGTAGTTTTAAGAGTATCCAGAATACAAGTAGTTATTGCGCTGCTGGGTAACGGATGGATTTCATGTTCAACCTGACCGTGGTTCACTATTTTTGCATTGTTTACTGCTGTGATTGTATTTCATGAGTCTTTCATACGCTCGTGCATTATTTTGTCACCCTTCCTTTGTTATTCTTCCGAACTCAGTTTTCCTTAACTTGAAGAATTCTTTTGTCTTATCAAGGCTTTCGGAAGCTATTGCTCCCAACCTGTTTGACATGTTTGTACCATTGCTACTTTTATACTTTTTTGGTTGTATTGTACTTCATGTTATCAATAAACTTGATTGTTAGAAAAAAACAAAAAAAAACAATATTGATCTCTGGCAAATAAAGTCGGAGCAATAAGTGGTGCCATTAGAATTGCTAGAAAAGAATTATCAGACCCAATGTACCAGGATGTAGGTGGAGCCAGAGAATGGGGTGTATAATAAAAAGCCCAGGAATGAACGGGGGCAGTTGGGAGATCACTGCCAACCAGAGAGGAGTTGTTACCAAGATTGAGGAGAGCAGTTTGAAGGTTTTACTGCTGAGCATAGCTGGAAGGCTTACACAATCCAGATGTAGGCAGGTTGCCTACTGTGAGCTGCTTAGTCAGTTTTGGCTGCCCTAAGTCAGGGGGAAGGGAATAATGTTTTAACCAACTTCCCCAGGCTAAGTTTGTGAGTTTTCTGGGGTCCGGCTTCCCATCCTGTGTGTTAAAAAAGGGAGAGGGGTCCGGATCCCCAGGGGGCTAGAGGTATAGATAAAGAGAGAGAGAAGAGGACCGCTGGGAATTGTTTTCTGCTCCAGGAAATGCCAGCTCATCGGGACACCATTATTATGGACACTGTCTTTATGGACTTTTCATCTATGAACTTTGCCCACAAGGACTCTACTTGGATATAAGAGATGGTTATACTCGCGCCTAGGTAAATATTCAGGTAAATATGGGAAAGCAGCAAGTAATCAAAGACCCTAGCTGGTAGAAAGTGATCTTAAGAAAATGAAGAGGTGTATTTTACTGTGCTAACCTAATATTAGTAAACCAAGAAAGGTGCACGTGCAAACGTGTAATCAATTCTTAAAGTAATAAATAAATAAATATATCGATCCTGATGCAAATGGAATAAATAATGTAAACAATGAAGTCTAATTGTGATAAATCATCCACTAAAGTGCAAATGCAAACTTGTGAAAAATTACTTGCAATATATGCCAATCAAATAGATTATTAGTGCAAATATATCCAATATGTGAATTAATATACATATAATTATTGACATTAAATTCAAAAATTAATTAATTAAAAAAAAAATTAATTAATTAAAAAAAATATACTAAATATACTAAATATTTAGTTTGTTATTACATGTACCCAATGCCAAATTCAATATGTGGGATGAACTACTCGCAGGCTGAGGGATCGCCTTCGCGATCATCTTTACGATATAAAGAAACATCATGCCACAAATGTAGCTAAATATTGGAATGAATGTCATTTGGGAGACGTCTCCAGTCTTGTAATCCAGGGATTGGAAAAGGTGGTGTCACCTAACAGAGGAGACAATAAATTCAGGATTCTGTGTAAAAGAGGTATTTTGGATTTTTAGCCTCAATACTAGGAAGCCAGCAGGATTGAATTTTGAATGGGATGTGTCTCATTTTTATCAGTTATGATGTATGGTTCTGTGGTTCCATGCGTTGCTACCGTGTAATGACATTTTCTGTCCATGGAGGGGTTTTACTCGTTAGTTTAAAAGGGTCTCGGTCATCATTGGTTTGGTTAGTGTTCACCTTTGAGAGATGGGAAATGTATGGGTTTATATAGTGGATACGTTCTGTTCTATAGCAATCAATAATTGATTATATATTGTATATGGTATAAACATATATACATTTCCTATTATTCTTTAATGATGTCACATATGGAGTTTTGATTAGAGGCATTTTGTATAACGTGTATCATGACGGATTTATGTTATTTTTGCTGTTTGGAAAATGAAATATAATGATACTTTTTATGATACCTTTAGTAATCATATTTATGATGAGGAATCAGTTTGTTTTTAATAATATGCATTGATTGAATCCTACAGCATTTATCAGTTTATTTGTTTATATGTGCATTTATGAATTTTATTAAGTTTTAATATTTATTATACTTACCGTATATGAATGGTATATTTGGTGAGGAGATAGGATTGTGACCCAGTCTTGGTGTTTTGGTCCGGTCTCTTTTGCTAATATATCATCCATTTGAGCTCATTAAACCACACATGATTATGGGCGGAGATTTGGCTGTGGATTGGGCTATTAAGCTAATTGGTTTGCAGCCTTTGTATGCATATATATTTGCCCATTCATTTGTGGTTTAAGTCAGCTATGATTAAGCACCAGTGAAGGGTGTGAAACACGTTAGCTGTTTGCTGTTAGTGTCTCCTATGCTTTTATGCTGTATTATTATACAGGATTTATATAGTGCCAACAGTTTGCGCAGCGCTTAACAAAATGAAGGCAGACATTACAGTTACAATACAATTTGGAACAAAAGGAATCAGAGGGCCCTGCTCGTTAGAGCTTACAATCTATGGACTTATCACGTCAATAAAGGTGTTTGCATTGGAGTGCGGCCTTTCAGAACTTTTCCTTTCTCTGGGTCGGTACTCTTGCTCTCTCCCTAGCAGTCTGTCTCCCCTGGTCAGCGGGAGCAGACTAGCATTACACAGATCTAGGGCCTGATTAGAAGTTACAAAAAGGATAGATTTAATGAGCATGCATAATGTCCTCCTGCACTCGGCGGGACTTCATTTTGTTACTGGGAGTCAGGTAACAGAAGTAGCTGGACTGGTGGAGTAGGTCAGAGTTTCTCAACTCCGGTCCTCAGGGCACACTAACAGCCCAGATTTTAAGTATTACCTTGGGGAGATGCAGTCTAGAATACTGCAATCACTGAGCAGCAAATTATATCACCTGTGATTTATTTCAGTTTTCTTGCAAACTTGGCCTGTTAGTGTGCCCTGAGGCCCGGAAATTGAGAAACACTGGAGTAGGTGCAGGCTCAGCACGTCTCTCCTAATGCAAAACCTATAAGTATAGTGTGTAGCAACAATGAACAAACCACCTATCAGAGGAACTCTTCACTTCAACACTACACACAGCAAAGCCCATTCATGGAACTGCCTTAAGCCTGGTACACACTTAGTTTTTTTTCTTTCAACCCAGCGGGTTGAACAAAAAAAAAATTGATAGCTCTGCTCGGAGTCACTGTACTAACAATCCAATATTAGTACAGCGATCTCGCCTGTTGAGATGTTGTGTCCCCCTCCAGAACACTCTGATCAGTGCTCTCAGCCATTTGGCTGAGAGCATTGATCCAGAGCCGGTCGGCTGCTGGTTTTCCAGCATGCTCATCTGACAGAAGCTGGCCAAACAGCTTCAGTTTGGACCGACTGGCATGCACACAGGCCAAATGTCAACTGGTTTTTATTGAATTGGCAGATGTCTCCCAACATTCAGCCTGTGTGTATGGGGCTTTAATGTTCGATTCTCCACATGACTGCAGTCCCTGCCTGATCCTGGGCATTGATGAGTATGCCTCCATATACACGGGTGCAGTAGACCCTGCCCATAAGAAGAGCTGATAGTTCCCATTTCAGATCGATGGACTGAGCCTGTTGGGGTTACTGCACTATCCTGCTATCCATCTGCGACTGGGGGGAATCTGCCTGTGTAGCATAGCATAGAGATCTGGCCCACTTGAAGTTTAGTCCTGTTTTAGGAATGCTTGGTGTCTACTGTTGTTAAAGCCTGGACCACCTTTTGCCAAACTGATGAAGAATGGTGGTGAGCACTGGGGATTGGCTGAATGAACCCCTGTTCGGTTCGCACCAGAACTTTTGAACATCACGAAAGTTCAGAACCGAATAACAAACCCCATTGAAGTCTATAGAACCCAAACTGGAAAAATCAAAAGTGCCCATGTTGAAGGCTTATATGCAAGTAATGGGTACTGCCCTGGGGGTATCAATGAAAAAAAGTTTGTAAAAAACGTAATTTTCCAAGCTTTCTTTATTTCCATTTGCAAGCTTTCTTTATTTTGTAAACAACGGCTTGGGGAGCCAGTCTGTATGATGAGGCCACAATGAAGTGCACTGGGAACAATATTAGAGATTTTTTAGATGAATTCTGATGTCTCTTCCGCAGACTTTGGATAGACGTAGCAGGTGCAGAAAAATTGATCTGTGTGACTAAGGTGCCTTCACACTGTAACTCTATAGAGGTAGTCTTGATAAAAGCAAGAATTACCTTGCTGTCAAAAAGTGAAATGATATGCACCTGTCAAACAGGTGCAGAAAAATTGGTCTTTAGATGTCTGTGGTGCCTTCACACCGTTACCAACCCTATATAGGTACCCTTGATGAAAGCGAGAATTAGCCTTGCTGTCACAAATTGAAATGATATGCACCTGTCAGACAGGTGCGGAAAAATAGGTTTTTGGTTGTTAATTGTGCCCATGAAACCTACACCCAAAAAATTATTCTAGATGAAATCAACACCCACAACACTAGGCAGCTTAAAAGTCTTGCAGAGTTTCCACATCCCAAAAACACTTAATTAATGACATCTGCATCAGAGGCTTCATAGCTGCTGGTAGTCCAGGACTGATTAATTTTGATAAATGTCAGACGGTCTATGGAGTCTGTGGACAGACATGTTCCATTATCAGTAACAAAAGCTCCAGCAGCACTGAATGCCCGTTGGGAAAGCATGCTGGTAGTGATGGGCCGAACACCCCCTTATTCGGTTCGCACCAGAACATCTGGAACAGGGAAAAAGTTCTAGTGAACATGCAAACTCTATTAAAGTCTATGAGACACAAACATGAAAAATCAAAAGTCCTCATTGTAAAGGCTTATATGCAATTTATTGCCGTAAAAAGTGTATATGAACCTGGGTACTGTCCTGGAGGACATGTATCAATGCAAATTTTTTTTTTTTAAATGATCATTTTTGCAGAAGCAGTAATTTTAATAATGCTTAAAGTGAAGCAATAAAAATGAAAAATGATTTTAAATATCGTGCCTGGGGGGTCCCCTTAATGTGCCTGTAAGGTCGCGCATTTGTATGATTTATGTAGCCTGCTGCAGCAAATTGAAAAAGGAAAAAATGTAATTTAAACTTGTTTGCGGCTGTAATGTATTGTCGGCTCCCGGCAATACAGATAAAAAAATGAAAAAAAAAAACGGCCTGGTATGGTTCAGGAGGGGGCGCTCGCTTGTTCCTCCCCCATCCTGGCCAGCCAGGCTGATTGCTCGGATAAGGGTCTGGTATGGATTTTGGGGGGGATCCCACGCCATTTGTTTTTTCAATTTTGGCGTGGAGTTCCCCTTAAAATCTGTTCCAGACCCAAAGGGCCTGGTATGGATTTTGGGGGGGGGGGGAGGGGGGCACACCATTTTTTTTTTATATTCTGTCGTAGGGTTCCCCTTAACCACTTAAATACAGAACACTTTCACCCCCTTCCTGCCTAGACCAATTTTCAGCTTTCACATAATACAAAATGAAAAAGAAGGCACAGCCATCTAAGTGTATCTAAGTGTATTTATTTAATTGGTTTAAAAACATACATAAATAAGAGTGCACTCACATTTTAGGAATATTCATGCAGATCATCATCCTTCTCCAGAAGCTAGTGGCTTTAACAAAGGTCCAGAGGGATGGCTGAGTCAATTCCAGATCACTGCTGCACCAAGCAGAGTCACCGGTGATGGTGTCAGTGGGAGCTGTACTGGATGGCTTAGTCTGTGAATGGGTGTCCACCAGGAGCAGGTAAATGAGCTGAAGGTCCTAACTAGTGTTGAGCGAACACGGACTGTATTATTCGTGTTCGTACCGAATAATTGGATTTTTTGTACCCGAACACGGACACGGACACTTTACTGTATGTTCGGGTAAAAATCCGTGTTCGGTCGTTTTATTTCCGGGTTTTGCATGCTTTGGCGCTCTTTTCATGGTGGGCTTTCAACAGCCAATCAACAATCGTTTAACTGGTGTGCCTTAAGCCATCCCAGCCATGCCTGCAAATGTCTTAGTAGCTGTGATTGGCCGTCTGAAGCATGTGACCAAGTCTTTATAAGTTCGAGGCAGCCGCAGCGGCGTCATTATGCTGCTTATATCAGGGACAGAGCACACATCAACGTGCTGGCTGCTGATTAGGGAAAGATAGGCAGGAAAAAACCATTTGTGTCCGGATAGAATTGAGGGACAGGTCGGAGTGTTTAGGCAGGGCGAGTTGTAGGCATTTTAGGGATAGAGTCTGCTGAATTATAGGGTCAGTGTCTTCTACAAACTACAATCGATATTGCTGTGTGGGGGGTGGGGTGAATCTGCACTCAATCCTGATCTACGATCTCTTCTCAATCCTGTTAGGGACAGAGTCTGCTGAATTTTAGGGAAACTGTGTTCTACAAACTACAATCGATATTGCTGTGTGGTGTGGGATTGGAGATAGGCAGGTGTCAGTGATCCACATCCATTTTTCTGTGTGTGAGCTGCAGTGAACACAATCTTTTTGGGCTGCAGTGAACACAATCTTTTTGGGCTGCAGTGAACACAATCTTTTTGGGCTGCAGTGAACACAATCTTTTTGGGCTGCAGTGAACACAATCTTTTTGGGCTGCAGTGAACACAATCTTTTTGGGGTGCAGTGAACAAAATCTTTTTGGGGTGCAGTGAACACAATCCTTTTTGGTGTGCAGTGAACACAATCTTTGTGGGGTGCAGTGAACAAAATCCTTTGTGGGGTGCAGTGAACACAATCTTTTTGGGGTGCAGTGAACAAAATCCTTTTTGGGGTGCAGTGAACAACATCCTTTTTGGGGTGCAGTGAACACAATCTTTTTGGGGTGCAGTGAACAAAATCCTTTGTGGGGTGCAGTGAACACAATCTTTTTGGGGTGCAGTGAACACAATCTTTTTGGGGTGGAGTGAACAACATCCTTTTTGGGGTGCAGTGAACAACATCCTTTTTGGGGTGCAGTGAACAAAATCCTTTTTGGGGTGCAGTGAACACAATCTTTTTGGGGTGCAGTGAACACAATCTTTTTGGGGTGGAGTGAACAACATCCTTTTTGGGGTGCAGTGAACAACATCCTTTTTGGGGTGCAGTGAACACAATCTTTTTGGGGTGCAGTGAACACAATCTTTGTGGGGTACAGTGAACAGAATCTTTGTGGGGTGCAGTGAACACAATCTTTGGGGGGTACAGTGAACACAATCTTTTTGGGGTGCAGTGAACACAATCTTTGTGGGGTGCAGTGAACACAATCTTTTTGGGGTGGAGTGAACAAAATCATTTTTGGGGTGCAGTGAACAACATCCTTTTTGGGGTGCAGTGATCAAAATCCTTTTTGGGGTGCAGTGAACACAATCTTTTTGGGGTGCAGTGAACAAAATCCTTTGTGGGGTGCAGTGAACAGAATCTTTGTGGGGTGCAGTGAACACAATCTTTGGGGGGGTACAGTGAACACAATCTTTTTGGGGTGCAGTGAACACAATCTTTGTGGGGTACAGTGAACAGAATCTTTGTGGGGTGCAGTGAACACAATCTTTGGGGGGTACAGTGAACACAATCTTTTTGGGGTGCAGTGAACACAATCTTTGGGGGGTACAGTGAACACAATCTTTTTGGGGTGCAGTGAACACAATCTTTGTGGGGTGCAGTGAACACAATCTTTGGGGGGGTACAGTGAACACAATCTTTTTGGGGTGCAGTGAACAACATCCTTTTAGGGTGCAGTGAACACAATCTTTGTGGGGTGCAGTGAACAACATCCTTTTAGGGTGCAGTGAACACAATCTTTGTGGGGTACAGTGAACAGAATCTTTGTGGGGTGCAGTGAACACAATCTTTGGGGGGTACAGTGAACACAATCTTTGTGAGGTGCAGTGAACACAATCTTTGTGGGGTGCAGTGAACACAATCATTGTGGGGTGCAGTGAACTCAATCTTTGTGGGGTACAGTGAACACAATCTCATACTTCTGAAGATTTGAGGGTGCTGCCTGTTCCATACTCCCCCTACTCCTCATCTAGCCTTTTAGGGGTACAAACAATAGTAATTGGGGCCTAGTGTGGTTGTGTACGTGTGATATACATACACTTTTTTTGGATCATATTTTCTATTCCGCTATTTAATCAAAAACCTTTGGGGATCAGTTAAATTGGGGGATAGTCTGTGTTGGTACGTGTGAGAGAGATCCACCTTTCCAAGTTGTTGGGGTTCATCTCATACTTCTGAAGGTTTGAGGGTGCTGCCTGTTCCATACCCCCCCTACTCCTCATCTAGCCTTTTAGGGGTACAAACAATAGTAATTGGGGCCTAGTGTGGTTGTGTACGTGTGATATACATACACTTTTTTTGGATCATATTTTCTATTCCGCTATTTAATCAAAAACCTTTGGGGATCAGTTAAATTGGGGGATAGTCTGTGTTGGTACGTGTGAGAGAGATCCACCTTTCCAAGTTGTTGGGGTTCATCTCATACTTCTGAAGGTTTGAGGGTGCTGCCTGTTCCATACCCCCCCTACTCCTCATCTAGCCTTTTAGGGGTACAAACAATAGTAATTGGGGCCTAGTGTGGTTGTGTACGTGTGATATACATACACTTTTTTTGGATCATATTTTCTATTCCGCTATTTAATCAAAAACCTTTGGGGATCAGTTAAATTGGGGGATAGTCTGTGTTGGTATGTGTGAGAGAGATCCACCTTTCCAAGTTGTTGGGGTTCATCTCATACTTCTGAAGGTTTGAGGGTGCTGCCTGTTCCATACTCCCCCTACTCCTAGCCTTTTAGGGGTACAAACAATAGTAATTGGGGCCTAGTGTGGTTGTGTACGTGTGATATACATACACTTTTTTTGGATCATATTTTCTATTCCGCTATTTAATCAAAAACCTTTGGGGATCAGTTAAATTGGGGGATAGTCTGTGTTGGTACGTGTGAGAGAGATCCACCTTTCCAAGTTGTTGGGGTTCATCTCATACTTCTGAAGGTTTGAGGGTGCTGCCTGTTCCATACTCCCCCTACTCCTAGCCTTTTAGGGGTACAAACAATAGTAATTGGGGCCTAGTGTGGTTGTGTACGTGTGATATACATACACTTTTTTTGGATCATATTTTCTATTCCGCTATTTAATCAAAAACCTTTGGGGATCAGTTAAATTGGGGGATAGTCTGTGTTGGTACGTGTGAGAGAGATCCACCTTTCCAAGTTGTTGGGGTTCATCTCATACTTCTGAAGGTTTGAGGGTGCTGCCTGTTCCATACCCCCCCTACTCCTCATCTAGCCTTTTAGGGGTACAAACAATAGTAATTGGGGCCTAGTGTGGTTGTGTACGTGTGATATACATACACTTTTTTTGGATCATATTTTCTATTCCGCTATTTAATCAAAAACCTTTGGGGATCAGTTAAATTGGGGGATAGTCTGTGTTGGTACGTGTGAGAGAGATCCACCTTTCCAAGTTGTTGGGGTTCATCTCATACTTCTGAAGGTTTGAGGGTGCTGCCTGTTCCATACTCCCCCTACTCCTCATCTAGCCTTTTAGGGGTACAAACAATAGTAATTGGGGCCTAGTGTGGTTGTGTACGTGTGATATACATACACTTTTTTTGGATCATATTTTCTATTCCGCTATTTAATCAAAAACCTTTGGGGATCAGTTAAATTGGGGGATAGTCTGTGTTGGTACGTGTGAGAGAGATCCACCTTTCCAAGTTGTTGGGGTTCATCTCATACTTCTGAAGGTTTGAGGGTGCTGCCTGTTCCATACTCCCCCTACTCCTCATCTAGCCTTTTAGGGGTACAAACAATAGTAATTGGGGCCCAGTGTGGTTGTGTACGTGTGATATACATACACTTTTTTTGGATCATATTTTCTATTCCGCTATTTAATCAAAAACCTTTGGGGATCAGTTAAATTGGGGGATAGTCTGTGTTGGTACGTGTGAGAGAGATCCACCTTTCCAAGTTGTTGGGGTTCATCTCATACTTCTGAAGGTTTGAGGGTGCTGCCTGTTCCATACCCCCCCTACTCCTCATCTAGCCTTTTAGGGGTACAAACAATAGTAATTGGGGCCTAGTGTGGTTGTGTACGTGTGATATACATACACTTTTTTTGGATCATATTTTCTATTCCGCTATTTAATCAAAAACCTTTGGGGATCAGTTAAATTGGGGGATAGTCTGTGTTGGTACGTGTGAGAGAGATCCACCTTTCCAAGTTGTTGGGGTTCATCTCATACTTCTGAAGGTTTGAGGGTGCTGCCTGTTCCATACCCCCCCTACTCCTCATCTAGCCTTTTAGGGGTACAAACAATAGTAATTGGGGCCTAGTGTGGTTGTGTACGTGTGATATACATACACTTTTTTTGGATCATATTTTCTATTCCGCTATTTAATCAAAAACCTTTGGGGATCAGTTAAATTGGGGGATAGTCTGTGTTGGTACGTGTGAGAGAGATCCACCTTTCCAAGTTTTTGGGGTTCATCTCATACTTCTGAAGATTTGAGGGTGCTGCCTGTTCCATACTCCTCCTCCTACTGCTCAACCATCCTTTTAGGGGTACAAACAATAGTAGTTGGGGCCTAGTGTGGTGGTGTACGTGCGAGATACATACACTTTCTTTTTGATCATATTTTCTATTCCGCTATTCAATTAAAACCTTTGGGGATCAATTCAATTGCGAGATAGTCTGTGTCGGTACGTGTGAGATCCACCTTTCCAAGTTGTTGGGGTTCATCTCATACTTCTGAAGATTTGAGGGTGCTGCCTGTTCCATACTCCTGCTCCTACTGCTCAACCATCCTTTTAGGGGTACAAACAATAGTAATTGGGGCCTAGTGTGGTTGTGTACGTGCGAGATACATACACTTTTTTTGATCATATTTCCTATTCCGCTATTCAATAAAAACCTTTGAGGATCAATTGAATTGCGGGATAGTCTGTGTCGGTACGTGTGAGATCCACCTTTCCAAGTTTTTGGGGTTCATCTCATACTTCTGAAGATTTGAGGGTGCTGCCTGTTCCATACTCCTCCTCCTACTCCTCATCCATCCTTTTAGGGGTACAAACAATAGTAATTGGGGCCTAGTGTGGTTGTGTACGTGCGAGATACATACACTTTTTTTGATCATATTTCCTATTCCGCTATTCAATAAAAACCTTTGAGGATCAATTGAATTGCGGGATAGTCTGTGTCGGTACGTGTGAGATCCACCTTTCCAAGTTTTTGGGGTTCATCTCATACTTCTGAAGATTTGAGGGTGCTGCCTGTTCCATACTCCTCCTCCTACTCCTCATCCATCCTTTTAGGGGTACAAACAATAGTAATTGGGGCCTAGTGTGGTTGTGTACGTGCGAGATACATACACTTTTTTTGATCATATTTCCTATTCCGCTATTCAATAAAAACCTTTGAGGATCAATTGAATTGCGGGATAGTCTGTGTCGGTACGTGTGAGATCCACCTTTCCAAGTTTTTGGGGTTCATCTCATACTTCTGAAGATTTGAGGGTGCTGCCTGTTCCATACTCCTCCTCCTACTCCTCATCCATCCTTTTAGGGGTACAAACAATAGTAATTGGGGCCTAGTGTGGTTGTGTACGTGCGAGATACATACACTTTTTTTGATCATATTTCCTATTCCGCTATTCAATAAAAACCTTTGAGGATCAATTGAATTGCGGGATAGTCTGTGTCGGTACGTGTGAGATCCACCTTTCCAAGTTTTTGGGGTTCATCTCATACTTCTGAAGATTTGAGGGTGCTGCCTGTTCCATACTCCTCCTCCTACTCCTCATCCATCCTTTTAGGGGTACAAACAATAGTAATTGGGGCCTAGTGTGGTTGTGTACGTGCGAGATACATACACTTTTTTTGATCATATTTCCTATTCCGCTATTCAATAAAAACCTTTGAGGATCAATTGAATTGCGGGATAGTCTGTGTCGGTACGTGTGAGATCCACCTTTCCAAGTTTTTGGGGTTCATCTCATACTTCTGAAGATTTGAGGGTGCTGTCTGTTCCATACTCCTCCTACTCCTCATCCATCCTTTTAGGGGTAGAAACAATAGTAATTGGGGCCTAGTGTGGTTTTGTACGTGCGAGATACATACACTTTTTTGGATCATATTTCCTATTCCGCTATTCAATAAAAACCTTTCTAGGGCAAGATCTTAAATTACAGAAATATGAGGAGACCGTCAAATAAGGGCCGTGGCCTGGGTCGTGGTGCTGCTGGTAGAGCTCCTGTTGCAAGGAGAGGACGTGGTCGATCTGTGCCAGCTACACGCACAAGTGAAACACCTTCCTCAAGTGTGAGTAGGCGACAGAACCTGCATCAGTATTTGGTAGGGCATCAAACGCCCCTAGAAGTGATGAGGCCAGAACAAGTTGAGGCGATAGTAGATTGGTTTGCTGCTGACAGTGCCTCCAGTTCCTTCACATTGTCTCCCACCCAGTCTACTGCAGAAAGGTCAGAGTTGGCACCTGCAGCCAATGTCCAACCGTCTTTCACCTCACCCCCTTGCAAATCAGGCCAGCAGTCTGAGCCCCAAGCCATACAGCAGTCTCTTATTCTTTTTGAGGACTCTGTCAGCAGGGTTTCCCAGGGCCATCCACCTAGCCCTGCCCCAGAAGTGGAAGAGATTGAGTGCAGCGATGCCCAACCACTTATTTCTCAAGATGAGTACATGCAAGGATCATCGCAGCACGTCTCCGATGATGACGAAACGCAGGTGCCAACTGCTGCGGCGTTCAGCATTGTGGAGACCGACAAGGAGGGCAGGGGTGAAGACTGGGTGGAAGATGATGTGGAGGACGATGAGGTCCTCGACCCCACATGGAATGAACGTCATGCAGGTGACCTGAGTAGTTTGGAGGAAGAGGCGGTGGTCGCACAGAGCCACCAGCACAGCAGAAGAGGGAGCAGGGTGCAGAAGCGGAGCGGCCGTGCCCTAGACACTACGCCCGCTACTGCCCAACGCAGCAAGGGAACGAGCGCACCAAAGTCAGCTCAAAGGAGTTCTCTAGCGTGGAAGTTCTTTAGAAAATGTGCTGATGACAGGACACGAGTGGTTTGCACCCTGTGCAATCAGAGCTTGAAGCGAGGCATAAACCTTCTCAACCTGAGCACAACCTGCATGATCAGGCATCTAAGTGCAAAGCACGAGCTGCAGTGGAGTACACACCTTCAAAACCAAGAAACGTCTCTGGCTCATCCTGCTTCCTCTTCTGCTGCAGTCTCGGCCGCTCCAGCCACATCTGTAGTGATACCGGCACCTGCCACCCCGCAAACAGACGATCTGTCAGCAACACCACCACCTGGGTCACCAACAACCATCTCCACAATGTCCCGTGGAAGCGTTCAGCTTTCCATCTCCCAAACACTTGAGAGGAAGAGGAAGTACCCCCCTACCCACCCGCGATCCCTGGCCCTGAATGCCAGCATTTCAAAATTATTGGCCTTTGAAATGCTGTCATTCCGTCTGGTGGAGACGCACAGTTTTAAAAACCTTATGTCGGTGGCTGTCCCACAGTACGTCGTGCCCAGCCGCCACTACTTTTCCAGGCAAGCCATCCCTTCCCTGCACAACCAAGTGGGGGAAAATATCAGGTGTGCACTGCGCAACGCCATCTGTGCCAAGGTCCACCTAACTACGGATACGTGGACCAGTAAGCACGGTCAGGGGCGTTATATCTCCCTAACGGCACACTGGGTAAATGCAGTGGCGGATGGGCCTGAGGCGGATAGCAATTTGGCGCATGTCCTTCCACCACCGAGGATTGCAGGGCGCTTCAGTTTGCCTCCTGTTCCTAACTCCTCCTACTCCGCTTCCTCATCCTCTACCGCCTCCTCATCCGGACAGCGTAACACCTTCACCACCAACTTCAGCACGGCCAGGGGTAAACGACAGCAGGCAGTTTTACAACTTGCCTGTTTGGGGGACAAACCACACACCGCGCAGGAGTTGTGGAGGAGCATGGAACAGCAGACAAATGAGTGGTTGCTGCCAGCGAGCCTCAAGCCTGGCCTGGTGGTGTGCGATAACGGGCGAAATCTCATAGCAGCTCTGGGCCTAGCCGGTTTGACGCACATCCCTTGCCTGGCGCATGTGCTGAATTTGGTGGTGCAGAGGTTCCTTAAAAACTACCCCGATATGTCAGAGCTGCTGCAGAAAGTGCGGGCCGTTTGTGCGCACTTTCGGCGTTCTCACCCTGCTGCTGCTCGCCTGGCAGCGCTGCAGCGTAACTTCGGCCTTCCCGCTCACCGCCTCATATGTGACGTGCCCACAAGGTGGAACTCCACCTTGCACATGCTGGAAAGACTGTGCGAGCAGCAGCAGGCCATAGTGGAGTTTCAGCTGCAGCACGCACGCGTGAGTCGCTCTGCGGAACAGCACCACTTCACCACCAATAACTGGGCCTCCATGCGAGACCTGTGTGCCTTGTTGCGCTGTTTTGAGTACTCCACCAACATGGCCAGTGGCAATGACGCCGTTCTCAGCTTAACTATCCCACTTCTATGCCTCCTTGAAAAAACAATTCGGGCGATGATGGAAGAGGATGTGGCACAGGATGAGGAGGAGGAGGAGGATGAAGAGGTAACATTTCCAAGGCTTTCAGGGCAGTCATTCGCAAGGGGCTCCGAGGGTGGGTTCCTGCACACGCAAACGCCAGGGACGCAATTGTCCAGCAGGGGCACAGTTCTGGAGGATGAGGAGGATGAGGAGGAGGAGGAGCTGGAGGAGGAGATGGAACCATGTTCACAGCAGGGTGGCACCCAGGCCAGCTCATGGCCATCACTGGTGCGTGGCTGGGGGGATACAGAGGACACGGACGATACACCTCCCACAGAGGACAGCCTTTCGTCGCCTCTGGGCAGCCTGGCACACATGAGCGATTACATGCTGCAGTGTCTCCACAACGACCGCCGAGTTGCCCACATTCTAACTTGTGCTGATTACTGGGTGGCCACGCTGCTGGATCCCCGTTACAAGGACAACGTACCGTCCTTAATTCACTCACTGGAGCGCGATCGCAAGATGCGCGAGTACAAGCGCACGCTGGTAGACGCCATGCTGCTGGCATTCCCATCTGACAGCGGGGCCACAGTGGAAGCACAAGGCAGAGGAGGAGGAGGAGGAGGTCGCCAACGCAACCAGGGCACCGCCAGCACCTCAGAAGGCAGGGTTAGCATGGCCGAAATGTGGAAAAGCTTTGTCAGCACGCCACAACAAACAGCAGCACCAGCAGCTCAGATGGAACGTCTTAGCAGGAGGCAGCATTTTACCAACATGGTGGAGCAGTATGTGTGCACACGCCTACATGTAGTGAATGACGGGTCTGCCCCCTTCAACTTCTGGGTCTCCAAATTGGGCACATGGCCTGAGCTTGCCCTTTACGCCTTGGAGGTGCTGGCGTGCCCTGCAGCCAGTGTATTATCTGAACGGGTATTTAGCACGGCTGGGGGCGTTATAACAGACAAGCGCAGCCGCCTGTCCAGAGACAATGTGGACAAGCTCACGTTCATTAAAATGAACCAGGCATGGATCCCACGGGACTTTTCCGTACCTTATGCAGAATAGCAATGGATACCGACCTTACCCACCCATTGTTCCATTTTTGCTCTTTCTCACTCTTTTGGGGTGTACCCTCATTTAAAATTTTTGAAAAGAAGCAGTGTTGGCTACCTCGTCCTCCTCCTCAGGGCCAGATTAATGTAGGGGCTATTGGAGCTGCAGCTCCAGGCCCCTACCTTTTATATAGGCCCCGGGTTGGCCATATTCACTGTTACCGCTCTTCTGTCACTTGTAAACACAGAAGTCTGGCTTCTATGCTCGCTTCCCCAGGCAGCACCCTCAGAACCTCCCCACACAGCGTGAAGGCCGGACAAGGAGGGACAGTTGGCGATGCATGGATGTGTTTATGGGCTTCAGAGACAGCATCCCATGTTGAATTAGGCATGCATGGCTGCACCCTTCCTCCTCTGGGTGCATGGCAAGGCACGGCCCTTAAGGCCCTTCAAAATCCTCAGCACCAAGCCCATGATGCTGTTAATCCGGCCCTGGTCCTCCTCCACCGCCGCTTCCACCTACACCGCCCATAGGTGTGCGCAGCCTATTGCATTAAGGTGTGCACCCCAAAGTTGAAATACACATGCATGTGTTTGCCAGCAGGGAGAGTAATGTATCGGGGCCATGTACCTGTAGGCAAGGAGAAATAGAGCAGAGCAGGTCCCAGGGAGATCTTTCCCATCTCCTCACTGGCAATGCTATGTGCCCTAGGTGATTAGGGTGTGCCCAGGCACACCCAGCACACCCTGTGCGCACGCCTATGTCACCGCCACATCCACCACCACCTCAACCTCCCTCCTACTCCATATGGGCCTCGTCCTTCAGAGATGAAGAAGAACATTGTTTTATTTTTCTGTTTTTTTTTGTTGTTTTAAGTTGTTTCCCTATCCACATTTGTTTGCAGAGCACTTGCCATGCTCTTAATTACGTTTTGCTGCCATTTGCAGCACTCTAGCCCTTTCCTTTGGTGTTTTAGAGCCATTTTAGTGCCTTAAAGTTCGGGTCCCCATTGACTTCAATGGGGTTCGGTGTCCGGGAAAAGTTCGGTAAAAGTCCGGGACACGGACCCGGACTTTTTTTTAAAGTTCGGCCGAACCCGTCGAACACGGACATCTAGGTGTCCGCTCAACCCTAGTCCTAACCATGCGGGCTGCGGGCAGAGGAAGTTGTAACCTGGAAGTCAGAAAACACTGGAGGCCAGAGAGAGCTATGGTTTTTGGAGTGAGCCACGCTGAAGTGAGCCAGGTTGGAACGCATTGGAGTGAGCCAGGTTGGATTCCATTGTCTGATTCCCTCATGAACTTCT
Source organism: Pelophylax lessonae (assembly GCF_965119305.1). Lineage (NCBI taxonomy): Eukaryota > Metazoa > Chordata > Amphibia > Anura > Ranidae > Pelophylax > Pelophylax lessonae. The sequence goes on along the minus strand of NC_138776.1, from coordinate 56,281,615 downwards.
AATAATTGGATCGTAGTGTATAATTCCCCTTTAATAGAGACTATCTCTAGAATTTAATTATGAATCCATTTAAATTATTTATTCTTTTCCTCTCTTTTATACATGTTATTTCTATAGAATTAAGTTATTTTATTACTAGCATAAACTTGTAGTGTGGAGTTTTACATTAATATAGATCTCCTTGGCCACCCAACCACTCCCCTTTCCACTCATTTGCACTTTATAAATCCAGCTCTGATTCTCTTGCCCTGCCTATCTTTTTGATGAAGGAGCAAGACTGCCCTGAAACATGTTGAAGCCTACTTTGTGACGTCATCGCGTCCCAATGTCTTCCGACCCCAGTCTCTGTGTCGGTTTCCATGCCGGCATGTGTTCCAACCTGGCCCACTCCCTAATCATAGCGTTCCAGCCTGGCTTACTCCAAAAAAAACACAGCTCTCTCTCACCCGTTCACAGACTGAGCCATCCAGCACAGATTCATCTGACACCATCACCGGTGACTCTGCCTGGCGCAACGGTGATCTGGAACTGACTCATCCATCTCTCGAGACAGTGTTAAAGTGAATAGCTTCCCGAGGAGGATGATGATCTGCATGAATATTCCCAGGGCTTTTTTTCTCAGAAAAAAGGTGCAGAAACTCAACCATGACCCTGTTTACAAGTGATAGTGATGAGCAGGGAGCAGAGGGCCTGAGCCAAAGGTGGTAAAACTGAGTTCCACCAAGTTCCAGCTGAAAAAAAGCCCTGAATATTCCTAAAATCTTGTGAGTGCAATATTTTATTTATGTATGTTTTTAAACCATTAAATATATTCACTTAGATGGCTGCACCTTCTTTTTCATTTTGTATTTACAGTTCATAAAGTCTTCCAATACCTTTATTGAAGAAGTGCTGCAGTTGTTCATACAGTGAAATTTTTTAATACATTTTTTAATGACATTTTCCATGTTATAGGCATATTGAGGCTACATATATATTTTCTGTTTGCGCTAAAGGTTTTTCTTCTTTTTTTAACATGAGCTTTGATAAGCTTGCATTTAGACGCTGGGCATGTGGGTGGCAGTGACTATTTTTTTTTCTGCTGCAGCAGATGGGGCAGAGAAATGTCTTGGCTATAGTCTACAACTCCTAATGTTAATCTAGTTTCCTAAATTGTTTTGATAAAAATGACGCTTCCTGCTAACCCTAACCAGAAATGTATGTGTGTGTGAATTTGGTGGGGTGTAGGTATTGCGCTGCCTTTTATTTTGTCAAATTTTATCTTGTCTGTTTTGTTTGTTTAATCCTGCACTTAAACTTTTGATTGGGGCGGTGAGAGTTGTTATACCCTAAAATGTTTGACATGGTTAGTGCTCACTTTTTTTTTTTTTTGGCCCTGCTGTACACTATGAAATTTAACCACTTAAGCCCCGGAAGATTTTACCCCTTTCCTGACCAGGCCCTATTTGCCCCGGAAGATTTTACCCCTTTCCTGACCAGGCCCTATTTTGCGATTCGGCACTGCGTGACTTTAACGGACAATTGTGCGGTCGTGCGATGCTATACCTAAACGAATTTAACGTCCTTTTTTTCCCACAAACAGAGTTTCTTTTGGAGGTATTTGATCACCTGTGCCATTTTTTGATCATGCGCTATAAACAAAAAAAAGCAACAATTTTGCAAAAATAACAATATTTTTCACATTTTTTTATATGAAATTCCCCAAAAAAATTTAAAAATCAAAATTTTTTAACATTTTTGGCCAATTTGTTTTCTGCTACATATGTTTGGTAAAAAAAAAAAAAAAACAACACAATAAGCGTATTTTGATTGGTTTGCGCAAAAGAAAAGTTATTACTAACTAAGGGAAAGATTTTTGTCATTTTTGTTGTTTTTTTTTAACGAGTAATGGCGGCGATCTGCGCTTTTATTTATTTATTTATTTTTGCGGGACTGCGACATTTCGGTGAACAGATCGGACCCTTGACTGACATTTTTGACACTTTTGGGGGTACCAGTGACATTACTACAGTAATCAGTGCTATACATATGCACTGTTACTGAAAAAATGACACTTGCAGGGAAGGGGTTAACTTTATTGGAGAAGGAGGGGTTAAGTGTGTCCCTAGGGGCGTGCTTCTAACAATGCAGGGATGTGGCTTTTCATGTAACAGAAGAGATCTATGATACTACATAGCAGGACCGTATGATCTCTGCTGTTACACAGGGGAGAATGACAGGCGGCTTTGTTTACATTAGCCGCCTGCCTTTCTCCCTCTGTAACTTACGATCGCGAGTGACCGGCGGACATCGGGTCCGCCGGTCACTCACGTGGAGGTGTCCGTGAACGAGCGGGGGCGGGAGCGCACCTCTGGCGGCGCGCGCTCACCCCCTATTGGCTCACAGGCGAGTGATGTACCCATACGTCGCTTTGCCTGCACGGGGCTGACCGCCGCAGTATATGTACTTGCGGCGGTCGGCAAGCGGTTAAGCTGTCAAATTTAAGTGTTTCTTTTAGATTGTAAGCTCTTTAGAGCAGGGCCCTTCTAACCATATTGTAAAGTGCTGTGAAAAATGTTGCAACAATAAATGCCAGTCACTTTTTTGGGCAAAGTAACTGAATGAACGAAATAGTGTTCCTATTGTCCAAATAAAACGTAGAATTGGTTTTGAATTAGTTTTTTTTTTTTTGTTGAGGTTTAATAAACTATTTTAGATCTACTTTGCTACAAAATCATTTTATTCTGCACACCACTAAGTCATTAATTAGAGAAAAAACTAAAAGAGCAAGCTTTTAACAGCTCCAATGCTGATTTTCAGGTCCCAATGATTTTTGCTATGACCTAGGTAAACTATTGAACATGTCATATTAGTACATGGTAAGATCCCTTTTTTTTATCATGAGGAGATGTTGCTGAATGGCAAGGTAAGTGTGTGGGAGATGTCTTGGTGTTCCCAGGGATTAGGGGGATGTGTAGTATTGGAATTTTCTGTTTGATGATCCTCAGGACACACGTCACTTCGGATTCTATGCACAGGGGACTTCCTGCATTTGTACATGTTCCTGTAAATACAGTGTGGAATGTGTGTATGCATTTTAGCAAGTGCTCCACAAACTCATACCTCCCAACTTTTGAACTTCGCAATGAGGGACACTGAAAATGAAAGTAAAGCCGCGGCAAATTGTGGGTGTGGCCAATTGCTTAGCAGTGGGAGGGGCTTAAGGGATAGGGTAAACAAAACCCAGACTTCCTAGTACTCATAAAATAAGCTTTGATTGCTCAGCCTACCTTAAAGAAGAACTTCATTAAAATAGTCAGAGACTGCATAGCAACCAGCAACTGTTGAGACAATGAAGACTTTGGTGAGAGGTATATAATGTACAGTATTGTGTATATAGTGCAAGAGAGTGTAATGTACAGAATGCAGGAGACAGGAGTATGTAATGTACAGAATGCAGGGGTTGGACTCTGCACCATCCACCCCCCCCAGCTCTATACACCCCAAATGCCCACCCAGCTCCATACACCCCCCCCCCATCCACCCCAAATGCCCCCAGCAGCTCTATCCACCTCAAATGCCCACCTTAGCTCCATCCACCCCAAATGCCCACCCTAGCACTATCTATCCCAAACACCCATCCTACCTCTAAACACTCCAAATGCCCACCCCAGCTCCATTCACCCCATATGCCCACCCCAGCTCCATCCAACCTAAATGCCCCCTTTTGGGGGGCGCAAACAGAAAAATGTAATAGGCATTGCTTTGCGGGAAAAAACTATGTTAAAAATTGCGTGACTTTGAGGTAACAAAAGTGTGAAAGGGGCCTTCAGTAATCAAGGTAGAGCGTGCCCCCTTCAATGCAGAGTGACCAGCATGCCGTGCCCCCCTTCAATGTAGAGAGACCAGCGTGCCCCCTTTCAATGCAGAATGGCCAGTGTGCCCCCTTTCAATGCAGAATGACCAGCATGCCGTGCCCCCCTTCAATGCAGAGAGATCATTGGGCCTCCTTTCAATGCAGAATATCCAGCGTGACCCCTTTCAATGCAGAATAGCCAGCGTGACCCCATTCAATGCAGAATGGCCAGCGTGACCCCTTTCAATGCAGAATGGCCAGCGTGACCCCTTTCAATGCAGAATAACCAGCGTGACCCCTTTCAATGCAGAATGGCCAGCGTGCCCCCTTTCAATGCAGAATGGCCAGCGTGCCCCCTTTCAATGTAGAATGGCCGGAGTGCCCCCTTTCAATGCAGAATGGCCGGCGTGCCCCCTTTCAATGCAGAATGGCCAGCGTGCCCCCTTTCAATGCAGAATGGCCAGCGTGACCCCTTTCAATGCAGAATAACCAGCATGACCCCTTTCAATGCAGAATAACCAGCATGACCCCTTTCAATGCAGAATAACCAGCATGACCCCTTTCAATGCAGAATATCCAGCGTGACCCCTTTCAATGCAGAATATCCAGCGTGACCCCTTTCAATGCAGAATATCCAGCGTGACCCCATTCAATGCAGAATGGCCAGCGTGCCCCCTTTCAATGCAGAATGGCCGGCATGCCCCCTTTCAATGCAGAATGGCCGGCGTGCCCCCTTTCAATGCAGAATGGCCGGCGTGCCCCCTTTCAATGCAGAATGGCCAGCGTGCCCCCTTTCAATGCAGAATGGCCAGCGTGCCCCCTTTCAATGCAGAATAACCAGCATGACCCCTTTCAATGCAGAATGACCAGCGTGACCTCTTTCAATGCAGAATGACCAGCGTGACCCCTTTAATGCAGAATAACCAGCGTGACCCCTTTAATGCAGAATAACCAGCGTGACCCCTTTCAATGCAGAATAACCAGCGTGACCCCTTTAATGCAGAATGGCCAGCGTGACCCCCTTTAATGGAAAATAACCACCGTGACCCCTTTCAATGCAGAATAACCAGCGTGACCCCTTTCAATGCAGAATAACCAGCGTAACCCCTTTCAATACAGAATGACCAGCGTGACCCCTTTCAATGCAGAATAACCAGCGTGACCCCTTTCAATGCAGAATGACCAGCGTGACCCCTTTCAATGCAGAATGGCCAGCGTGATCCCTTTCAGTGCAGAATGACCAGCGTGATCCCTTTAATGCAGAACGGGGGGGAGGAAGGGGGGATAGAAGACAGAAGGGGGATAAAAGACAGAGGGAGGGAGTAGGGGAGAGAGGACAGAGAGGGAGGACGGAGAGAGTACAGAGAGAGGGAGGAAGGGAGAGAGAGGGAGGGGAGAGGGAGGAGGGAGAGGACTGAGGACAGAGATGGGGTGGGAGGGGGGAGAGGATGGAGAGAGAGGGAGGGGGAGAGGAGGGAGGGGGGGAGAGGACGGAGAGAGGGAGGGGGAGAGAGGACAGAGGAAGGGAGGAAGGGAGAGAGAGGGTGGAGGGAGGGAGGGAGAGAGAGAGTGGAGGGAGGGAGGGAGAGAGAGAGGGTGGAGGGACGGAGGATAGAGGACAGAGGGAGGGGGGAGAGAGGAGAGAGGACAGAGGGAGGGGGGAGAGAGAAGAGGGAGGGAGAGAGAGGACAGAGGGAGGGGGAGAGAGAGGACAGAGGGAGGGAGGGGACAGGAGGGAGAGAGGGAGGGAGAGGACAGGAGGGGAGAGAGGGAGGGAGAGGACAGGAGGGAGGAAGGGGGGGAGAGAGGACAGAGCGAGGGAGGAAGGGGGGGAGAGAGGACAGAGAGAGGGAGGAAGGGGGAAGATAGGACAGAGAGAGGGAGGAAGGGGGGGAGAGGACAGAGAGAGGACAGAGAGAGGGAGGAAGGGGGGGAGAGAGGACAGAGAGAGGGAGGAAGGGGGGGAAAGAGGACAGAGAGAGGGAGGAAGGGGGGAGAGAGGACAGAGAGAGGGAGGAATGGAGAGAGAGGGAGGGGAGAGGGAGGAGGGAGAGGACTGAGGACAGAGATGGGGTGGGAGGGGGGGAGAGGATGGAGAGAGAGGGAGGGGGGAGAGGAGGGAGGGGGGGAGAGGACTGAGAGAGGACGGAGAGAGGGAGGGGGAGAGAGGACAGAGGAAGGGAGGAAGGGAGAGAGAGGGTGGAGGGAGGGAGAGAGAGGAGGGAGGGAGGGAGAGAGAGAGGGTGGAGGGACGGAGGATAGAGGACAGAGGGGGGGAGAGAGGACAGAGGGGGGGAGAGAGGACAGAGGGAGGGGGGAGAGAGGACAGAGGGAGGGGGGAGAGAGAAGAGGGAGGGAGAGAGAGAGAGGGGACAGAGGGAGGGGGGAGAGAGAGGACAGAGGGAGGGAGGGGACAGGAGGGAGAGAGGGAGGGAGAGGACAGGAGGGAGAGAGGGAGTGGGAAGGAGAGGACGGGAGGGAGGGAAGGGGGTGGGGAGAGGACAGAGCGAGGGAGGAAGGGGGTGGGGAGAGGACAGAGCGAGGGAGGAAGAGGGGAGAGAGGACAGAGAGAGGACAGAGAGAGGGAGGAAGGGGGGGGAGAGAGGACAGAGAGAGGGAGGAAGGGGGGAAAGAGGACAGAGAGAGGGAGGAAGGGGGGAGAGAGAACAGAGAGAGGAAGGAAGGGGGGGAGAGAGGACAGAGAGAGGGAGGAAGGGGGGGAGAGAGGACAGAGAGAGGGAGAGAGGACAGAGGGAGCGCGGGAGAGAGGACAGAAGGAGGGCGGGAGAGGGTGGAGAGAGGACAGAGGGAGGGTGGGATAGGGGGGGAAGAGAGGGCAGGAGGACAGAGAGAGGGAGGAGGAGAGGGAGGGGGGAGGGGGAGGAGGAGGAGGGGGGAGGAGAGGGAGGGAGAGAGGGGGGAGAGAGGGGGGGAGAGGGGGAGGAGGAGGGGGGAGAGAGGGGGAGGAGGAGGGGGGAGAGAGGGGGAGGAGAGAGGGGGGGAGGGAGGAGAGAGGAGGGGGAGGAGAGAGGAGGGGGGGAGAGAGGGGCAGGAGGAGGAGGGGGGGAGAGAGGAGAGAGGGGGAGGAAGAGGGGGGAGGAGAGGGGGAGGAAGAGGGGGGGGAGGAGAGGGGGAGGAAGAGGGGGGAGGAGAGGGGGAGGAAGAGGGGGGGGAGGAAGAGGGGGAGGAAGAGGGGGGGAGGAGAGGGGGGGAGGAAGAGGGGGGGGAGGAAGAGGGGGGGAGGAGAGGGGGGGGAGGAGGGGGGGGGAGAAGAGGAGGAGGAGGGGGAGGAGGGGGAGGAGGGGGAGGAGGAGGGGGAGGAGGAGGGGGAGGAGGGGGGAGGGAAGGAGGAGGAGGAGGAGGGGTGAGGACAGAGAAGTGAGGACAGAGGGGTGAAAGGAGGGAGAGCTCTTCCTCCATAGACATGCTGATCACTGTAGTCCCACAAACTCCCCTCTACAATGGGGCACACGACAATCCCGCTCAGGCTCTGCCTCTATCTCACACACAGCCGTCTACTCACTCTCAGCGTGTACTTCCAGGGCTACTTCCGAGTCCCGCTGCACCCGCCCGCAGGTCCTGTTTTCAGCCAGCACTTCATGTAATGACAGTCAGGGGAAGATAACTCCGCGGCCATCTGACACAGATGGTAGTTAAAAAGTGCCGGAGTGAAGACAGCCCGCTGCAGCATGGAACTATTACAGAAATCATGCCTGTTGTATCTTTGTCCCTCCCGCAGCTGAAAGCACTTTTTACCTATAGTCTGTGTCAGGCGGCCACGGAGCTATCTTTCCCTGACTTGGTTCCTCTGATTGGTCCCCGCTGCAGCGATCCCCCTCACAGTTCAGTGCAGGCAGTGGGTGCTGACTCTAAACTATCGCGGCTGGCAGGGACATCGGACCCAGGGACGACACAGCCACAAAACAAATAACCCCTTACATTTTGCCCGGTGCGAAAGTAGCGGCTGTTCCCCGCACGCTAGCCACTGCCGCTGAGAGGCAGGATCAGGCGCAGAAGACGGGGGCGGAGCTGGGAGGAGGAGGGGGAAGCAGAGAGATGGCCAGCCAGGTTTTCCGGGACCTCAGCCCGGCTCTGCGGGACTCCGGGACTCACTTCGAATTGCGGGACAGTCCCGCGAATTCCGGGACGGTTGGGAGGTATGCAAACTGTTGGCTAAAATCAAATGCTGTATAGCCCTAATGAACTCTATGCACATGTAACTTAGTTAGCAATTTTCACCACCCCATACATACATGTCTTATTTTTGGTTGTTCACATGTCACCCAATCCAAAAGTTCACCATTCACAGAAAATGCCACAAATGAGTCATCTCTGGTCACATTTTAACAGTTTTCCCTGACAGCTGAGTGTGTCTGCATATGCCTCACCTAAAGGGTAACTCCACTTTCATGGAGAAATAAAATAGCAAATAAAGAAAAAACAATATACCGTATACAATTACGATATAAGTCATATTGTAATTGAATGTTGATAAAAATTTCCTTTCCTTTTCAATCTGCAGCTGTTGTAACTTTCTGAAAATGCAATGCAATATGGCTACCTGGAGGTGTTCTGTACACCGAATGTATACTGACATAAACATAATTTCCTGCTTGTGTGATTGGCTCACCAATTTTCCCAGAAGTCTGCCTAAGATACAAGACAGATTTCTGGTATCTCCTGCAACAAAAATGTAATTTTTGGTGAGATACTCCCAATAGGAACACGTCTAAAGGGATGCAGGCCCAGCAAATTTCCTCATTAGAGCCCTGCAGCTGCCACAGCTGAAAGATAATTATGAAACCCTTCCCATTAGACCCACTAATCAAGTGGAGAACAGAGAAACAAACAATGATTTCTTCAGAATAACAAAAGGGAGGAATCTGCCACAAAGCTTGTTAAAATCCTTGTAATGTAAATAAATCACAGAGAGGGGATTGTTTTTTTTTTCTCAACAAAATTGGAGTTGCGCTTTAAAGACTAAGTTCACTTTTCATTTTGCTGAATCCAAGTTCCTCTATGTAACAATATACTATTAATTTACCTCTGTTGCAAAACAATACACAATTGACGATTTGTCTTTCAAACTCATTTTTTTGGGGAAAAAATACACTTTAATGAATTAAAAAAAAACAAATCAGTAAAGTTAGCCTAATTTTTTGTTGAATGCAAAATATGATGTTATGCCAAGTAAATAGATACCTAACATGTCATGCTTTAAAATTGCGCACACTCGTGGAATGGCGATAAACTATGGTACTTAAAAATTGCCATAGGCGGTACTTTAAAAATTTCTACAGTTTTGAGTTACAGAGAAGGTCTTGTGCTAGAATTATTGCTCTAGCTCTAACAATCGTGGTGATACCTCACAAGTGTGGTTTGAACACTGTTTACAGTTGCCAGCTCCAATCCTTGTGGCCTGCAACTGGTTACCAGGTCGCTAAAGTGGCCCTCACGCCTCAAAAGGTGGGGCATCCCTACTGTAGGGGCAAGAGTCCCAGATGGAGAGATGCGCTGTAGCAGCCTTTCCCCTTAGTTTCTCCACGGTGTGTGACAGAGGAAAGGAGTCCTGGATGGAGAGGTGCGCTGTAGCAGCCTTTCCCCTTAGTTTCTCCACGGTGTGTGGCAGAGGAAAGGAGTCCTGGATGGAGAGGTGCGCTGTACTGTAGCGCATCAGGAGACCCACTGGGAAATCATAAAGATCTTCCATGAAGTTGAAAAAAGTGGTAAGTCTGCCGCCACTATCGCGGCTGGCCTTAACACTTTCATCACTAGTTGACAGATCTCACTATTCTTTCCTACTTCCTCCTTGCTGATAGCATGGCACCAATACTAGGGGTGATTACTGTGTAAATTGGCACCAATACTAGGGGGTGATTACTGGGTAGCTCGCTCCTACGTAGGTGCTAGAGAAAGTATAGTTTTGGATCATTCTATATTTTATTTACAGTATCTCACAAACGTGAGTACAAACTTCACATTTTTGTAAATATTTTATTATATCTTTTCATGTGACAACAGTGAAGAAATTACACTTTGCTACAATGTAAAGTAGTGAGTGTACAGGTTGTATAACAGTGTAAATTTGCTGTCCCCTCAAAATAACTCAACACACAGCCGTTAATGTCTAAACAAAAGTAAGTACATCCCTAAGTAGAAATATCAAAATTGAGCCAAAAGTGTCAATATTTTATGTGTCCACCATTATTTTCCAGCACTGCCTTAACCCTCTTGGGCGTGAGTTCACCAAAGCTTCACAGGTTGCCACAAGAGTCCTCTTCCACTCCTCCATAACAACATCATGGAGCTGGTGGATGTTAGAGACCTTGCGCTCCTCCACCTTCCATTTGAGGAGGACCCACAGATGCTCAATAGGGTTTTGGTCCGGAGACATGCTTGGCCAGTCCATCACCTTTATCCTCAGCTTCTTTAGCAAGGCAGTGGTCGTCTTGGAGGTGTGTTTGGGGTCATTATCATGTTGGAATACTACCCTGCGGAAAAGTCTCTTAAGGGAGGGGATCATGCTCTGCTTCAGTATGTCACAGTGCATGTTAGCATTCTTGGTTTCCCTTAATGAACTCTAGTTCCCAAGACCCCAGACCATGACACTCCCACCACAATGCATAACTGTAGGCAAGACACACTTGTCTTTGTACTTCTAACCTAGTTGCTAACACACACACTTGACACCATCTGAACCAAATAAGTTTATCTTGGTCTCATCAGACCACAGGGCATGGTTCCAGTAATCCATGTCCTTAGTCTGCTTGTCTTCAGCAAACTGTTTGCGGGCTTACTTGTGCATCATCTTTAGAAGAGGCTTCCTTCGGGATGACAGCTATGCAGACCAATTTTGATGCAGTGTGCGGCGTATGGTCTGAGCACTGACAGGCCGACCCCCCACCCCTTCAACCTCTGCAGCAATGCTAGCAGCACTCCTATGCCTATTTCCCAAAGACAACCTCTGGATATGACGCTGAGCATGTGCACTCAACTTCTTTGGTTGACCATGGCGAGGCCTGTTTTGAGTGGAACCTGTCCTGTTAAACTGCTGTATGGTTTTGGCCACCGTGCTGCAGCTCATTTTTAGGTCTTGGCAATCTTCTTATAGCCTGAGCCATCTTTATGTCTAGCAACAGTTCTTTTTTTCAGATCCTCAGGGAGTTCTTTGCCATGAGGTACCATGTTGAAATTCCAGTAACCAGTATGAGAGAGTGAGAGCAATAACACCAATTTTAACACACCTGCTCCCCATTCACACCTGAGACCTTGTAACACTAACGAGTCACATGACACCGGGGAGGGAAAATGGCTAATTAGGCCCAATTTGGACATTTTCACTTAGGGGTGTACTCCCTTTTGTTGTCAGTGGTTTAGACATTATTGGCTGTGTGTTATTTTGAGGGGACAGCACATTTACACTGTTATACAAGCTGTGCACTCACTACTTTACATTGTAGCAAAGTACACACACTTTTTTCCAAAGTATGAGTTAGTGGTGAAAATGCTGAGTGCCCCCAAGTTTTGACTGTGGTATCTTGTGTGCCCCCCCCAATATATTGTTCCTAGGGTCACCACTTGTGGCAATTATAGAACAGGAAAAAAATGTTTTGAAGACCTCATCAATCTCCTAATAGAAAAAACAATACACCCCCACACACCAATTGTATTCCCATCCTCTGTTTTATTAGCAAGCTATAAAGTTACAGAAAGTTTAACATTCCTTCAGAGTCTGTTTTGTATTTTCTTCAGTCATGTCACCTCCACAGAACCTGAACCTGGATAAGAACATAAAACAAAACCAGTATTTTATTCAGTTGAAGCTTCAAAGCAAATACATATGAGTAAAAGTCCAGCAGTTAACAGACCAATAACTTTGTAGGCGCTGCAGCTTAAATTTTTTTCGTCACAAGATTACAAAAGAAAGCTGTAGAACAGAACAGGTCCTAAAAGCTAGTCTGCAGGCTCATACCTGTCAGGCTAATTTAATATCTAGGAATTAAACTCCTATGATGAACCTGTTCCTTTCTAAATTACTTGCAGGCTAAATTGGGGGGAAAAAAGGAACCCCCCACCTCTCCCTTCCTAACACTTTGCCCTGCAACTCCTCCCATTGTGGTAAAAAAATAAAAATAAAACAAAATATATAGAATTATGAAAAAAATGGCAGCCAAAGGCTTTACTGAAGTCAACTTTTCAGGGTTCTGAGAATGCCCTCTTCAGGGATAAGAGAAGATTACATAATTGAAATGTATATGTAAACCCTCACCTTGGGGGGGAGACGCTCCACACACAACCACCACATAAAATGTCTCTCAAATCAATGCAATGCAAATGGAGTAACATTTACTAGACCCCCTGTTGGCCTGTTTTTAACCGGTTGCCGACCACATCAAGTACATATACTGCGGCGGTCAGCCCCGGCCAGGCAAAGTGACGTATTGGTACGTCACTAGCCTGGGAGCCAATAGCTGTCGGGCGTGCGCCGCTGGAGGCGCGCTCCCGCCTCAGCTCATTCACGGACACCTCCGTACGTGTGACCGGCGGACCCGGTCACTCGCGATCGTCCGCTGTGAAGGGAGAAAGGCAGGCGGCTAATGTAAACAAAGCCGCCTGTCATTCTCCCCTGTGTAAAAGCACTGATCTAATGGTCCTGCTATGTAGGACCGTTGATCTGTGCTGTTACACACACGCAGCCACATCCCTGCACAGTTAGAAGCACGCCCCTAGGGACACACTTAACCCCTCCCTCTCCAATAAAGTTAACCCCTTCACTGCCAGTGTCATTTTTACAGTAACAGTGCAAATGTATAGCACTGATTACTGTAGTAATGTCACTGGTACCCCCAAAAGTGTCAAAAATGTCAGTCAAGGGTCTGATCTGTCCGCCGCAATGTCGCAGTCCCGAAAAAAAAAATTGCAGATCGCCGCCATTACTCGTTAAAAAAAAAAAAACAACAAAAATGACAAAAATCTTTCCCTTAGTTAGTAAACGCAATAACTTTTGCGCAAACCAATCAAAATACGCTTATTGAGATTTTTTTTTACCAAACATAGGTAGCAGAAACCAAATTGGCCAAAAATTAAGAAAAATTTTGATTTTTACATTTTTTTGGGGGGAATTTCATATAACAAAAATGTGAAAAATATTGTTATTTTTGCAAAATTGTCGCTCTTTATTTGGTTATAACGCATAATCAAAAAATCGAACAGGTGATCAAATACCTCCAAAAGAAAGCTCTGTTTGTGGGAAAAAAAAGGACGTCAAATTCATTTAAGTACAGCTTCGCACGACCGCGCAATTGTCCGTTAAAGTCACGCAGTGCCGAATCGCAAAATACTCCCTGGTCAGGAAGGGGGTAAAATCTTCCGGGGCTTAAGTGGTTAAAAGACTTAAATTGCACCTGAGCTTGGAAATCATTGTGGCACTTGCAGTTTTATCCCAACAGGTTGTACTTAAGTCTACTCTAGTAGAAAATCGGACCCACTCCTATCTATTTAAAGAAGACCTGGCCCCCCTCCGGGGAGTCCTCCCATGACCCGGACACAGCATGATCCCCTATGGGGGTGTCTGGAGTATGGGATGGGTCCCCCTGAGTCTTACATATCCAGTACAACTCACAATATGATCATGCCAGGTCTCCCCCATAAGAGTTATCCATACAATCACTTTAACCCTTTGGCGGTACTGTATTTTATTTTTTTCTTCAAATTTGTGATTTCTTTCTTTTCCCCTTTGTTAATGACCATGTTACATGTCTAACAATATTCTGCATTGTATTATATGGTCATTGTAAACCTGCTGTTATTCACCTGTTTGTGTTTATCAAGAAATGTAATAAAATGTTTTTGAAAGAAAATCTGTCACAAAGAATCTATTTTAATACATACATCTCTCCACTTGTTCCGTATTGCAGTGTGACAGCTGAGGCACCCATTTTGGAATGCAGGATGGAGATGATACTTTTTTTCCAGACAAATTCCACCATCTGGATGCGGTTAACTTCCAACTCCATATCAACAAAAGAGGAGTAGGTTGAACCAGAACGAAGCGGTCCACTGCAAACAAGCATAGTGTTATATGCTTCTTTTGAGGGAAGGCCAAATAAAATACAGGTCAGACACTTCAAATCAAAAGAACATCCAAACCTAATACAATCTCAATATCCTCATTTCAACAGGTAGGGCTTAATACTATTTACTTGGGGCCACGATCAGACTGCGACACATTCTGCTTTCATAGTAGCTTTGTTTTGAGTGACGCCCAGCAATGTTGAATGGGATTAGAGTGGACATCTAGCAAGCCATCATCCCTGCTACAAATCAGAGAACAGCTGGTCTCCTGCAGCCACTTCCTATCTACAAGCACATCGGTAATGGAGAAATGCCCAATTGTGGCAGTGGACCATACCTGTGTAATGGTCACTTGTTTTCTCAACTGGAAGCCTGCAAAACTATGCAGGGATAGCATGCAGTTGTCCTAGAAGAGAAGTGCTTCAAAAGACCCTCATGGCAGGGTCACAGGGGATTTTAATGAAAGTTTCAAGGTTTAAGGATTTTTTATAACTGTATTCACATATATTTTAGGCCAATAATTCACAGTTTCCCTTTACCATACCACAAAAAAAAAAAATACTAGAGCATTTACCAAATAGAAAAAAAATAAAAAAAAACTGAATCCTGGGTTAATATGAGGAAGCTACAGTGCTTTGCTAAGGCTCCTCTGTGTATTGTCTCAACTATGAGAATCTCCAAGCTTAGGCAGTGGATAAATAAGGGCAGGTTTGGCTGGAGAGATCCCACTTCGCCTTAAAACACAAAAGACAGGCACCCAGCAATGTCAGCTGAAGGCATCCAATGTGTCCCCACACCTAATCCAGTGAACATGCTAAGATGGCAACCATGCCTCAGAACAGCAAAATATACATTTGAGACTGACATACCTGTAGGTTTTATGCATACTAGAACATCCAACTTCTCCACAGAGAGACATTGAAAGAGACCCCGAAACAAGATCCAACCCAATGACTGTGATAGATACCTTGTACCTCCAGCCTGAAAAAAGGAATAGCGATTCTGTTACATAAATATCACTCTTGGCAGGTCGAAAACCTTCTCTGTACCACCCTACAGAGGAAAGCTTAACCACCTCAAATCTGGACACTTTTCACCCCATTTAAGTTCCAGGCCAATTTTCAGATTTCAGTGCTATCACACTAGATTAACAATTACTCAGCCATGCAACTGTACCCAGAGTAGTTCTTTTTGACATAGCTATACTGTACATACACAACTCGAAAAGTTAAAATTTCAGTAATTCAAAGAGTAAAACTAATTTTCTATAGATGGGTTACACAATGAGATATAGTTCAAATATTTCTTTTTAAATTTCATGATTATGGCTTACAGTTAGTGAAAACCCAAAATTCAGTATCTCAGAAAATTAGATTACATAGGAGTCTAGGACCAATAAAAAAAAAAAAAAAAAAAAAAAAAACGTTTTTCAATACAGAAATGTTGGCTTACTGAAAAGTATACACTCAATACTTGGTCAGGGCTCCTTTTGCATGAATGACTGCATCAATGCGGTGTGGCATGGAGGTGATCAGCCTGTGGCACTGCTGAGGTGTTATGGAAGCCCAGGTTGCTTTGATAGCGGCCTTCAGCTCATCTGCATTGTTGAGTCTGGTGCCTCATCTTCCTCTTGACAATACCCCACAGATTCTCTATGGGGTTTAGTTCAGGTGAGCTTGCTGGCCAATCAAGCACAGTGATACCATGATTAAACCAGTTATTGGTACTTTTGGCAGTGTGGGCAGGTGCCAAGTCCTGCTGGAAAATGAAATCAGCATCTCCATAAAGCTGGTCAGCAGAGGGAATTATGAAGTGCTTTAGAATTTCCTGGTAGAGGGTTGCACTGACTTGGACTTGATGAAACACAATAGATCAACATCAGCAGCTGACATTGCTCCCCAAATTACCACTGACTGTTGAAAATGTTGCATTATATTTGGAAATAAAAATCCCAGAGTCTGGCGGAAGTGTGGAGAGGCACAGAATTCCATTGTATGAGGTCCAGTGTGAAGTATCCAAAGTCAGTGATGCTTTAAGGAGCCATGTCATCTGCTGGTGTTGGTCCACTGTGTTTTATCAAGGTATCAATTTGGGGTTTTCACTAGCTCTAAGCCATAATCAAAATAAAAGAAATGCTTGAAATAATTCAAAAAGTGAAACACATATTGTATATATGCGTTACACAGTAATACAGGTTACTGAAATAATTTAACTTTTTGATATTCTAATTTTATGAGATGCACCTGTATATAGAGAGCACCCCAAATGGGATTGGGATTCCCCCACCCTGCACAGCTAGGCACACTGAATTTCAATCTCCCAGAGTCAAAAAACAGTCCAGCACTTTGTTTTGTTATGTTATTAAGGGGATTAAAACTTAGATGGGGAGGAGGGGGTATTATGGGATGCCCACTTGACTTAGACACCTTTTCCTATATACACTACTCTGCTTCCTCCAGCACACATGCTTGGAGAACTCTGCTGGCACACTAATAAATGATCTTACACAGCACCCAGCTGTATTTTTGAGCAAAAGCCTGTTATTGGAAGGAACCCGAGGCCCCTTTAGGTGTGTAAAAAAAAAAAAAAAAAGGCAGTGTCTAGCCTACTTCCCTGTGGCTACTGATCCCAGCACCACCTCTTCGGACCCTGCCAGCTAGCCTGGTTGCAGCTGCCCCTTCACTAGCCCTCCTGGCTTTTTCTCCACAGTCCTCCCAGACTGCTCACCACCCCACCTGGCTGACTTCTCAGGAGACCTCCTGGACATGCTGACCTGCTCCTGCTGTCCTCTCCTTGCCCCCAGGACTTCCTCCGTGTGTTGTAGAGGGCCCTCCAGCACCCGAGCCTCAGGCCACCACCCCCCCAGACCATGTACAGTTTGTTTTGTTCCAAATCGCAATTCGGACAAGTTTGTCCTTATTCGAAAATTTGAATTATCCAAATTACAATAGCAACGACTTTAAACAAATCCCATTTGAATCAAATTAGAAAAAAGTAAATATAGATAAAAAAAAAAAGCAAAGAAAGCAGGGTAAAAAATAGACTAGAACAGTCTTCCAAAATTCAATTAGAATCCACAATAGAAAATAAGAGTAGAATATAACCATCTTCAGAAATTAGAATAGAAAAGAATTGAACAATTACAACATACAACTGTTATATTCTATTCTCTTCTATTTGAATTCATTCTAGTCGAAATTAGAATTTCGGAAGTTGGTTCTATACTCTTCCAATTCTATTCTAATTTTTTCTATTCAAATTCATTCTATTCAAAATTTTAATTTCTTAAGATGGTTATATTCTGACTATCTTCTGATTTTAGAATAGAATGAATTTGAATAGAAAATAGAGCAGAAAAGCAATAGAATAAAATAGAACAGTTATGCCCCATCAACATCTGCCAGTGTACCATTGTCCCATCAACATCTGTCACAGTGCAGAATAGAATCCAAAAAAAAAAAAAAGTATAACCTAGCCATTTTAAGAAATTCAAATTTTAAATAGAATGAATTTGAATAAAAAAAAGATTAGAATAGAAAAACAATGAATATAGAAGCTAAAAAAATATAAAGAATATAGAATATAACCGTTATAGTCTACTGGGATGCCAGTCCTGAGTTGTTACACCCCAACAAATATGCCAGGTTGCATGATGTTGGGGATATCAGCTCAGGGGTCGCAGTGCTGGAGCAGGCGCCCTCCCCTAGCTGCCAGGGGAGCGACGGCTCCTGGAAGGAGGGGGGTAGAGACTCAGGAAAGGTTGGACAGGTAGTGGTGGTAGGGGACTCAATTATTAAGAGGATAGAGAGGGCTATCTGTCAAAATGATCGTGAGTGCCGAACAGTATGTTGTTTACTGGGCGCTCGGGTTCGGCACATTGCGGATCGGGTAGACAGATTATTGGGCAGGGGTTGGAAGGACCCAGCAGTCATGGTGCATGTAGGCACTAATGACAAAGTAAGAGAAAGATGGAGGATCCTAAAAAATGATTTCAGGGACTTAGGGGACTTTTCCTCAGGCAATAGATTGAAGAAAAGGACCTTCAGGGTGGTTTTCTCTGAAATACCGCCTGTACCTCGAGCCACACTAGAGAGGTAGAAGGAGCTTAGGGAGCAAAACAAGTGGCTGAGGAACTGGTGTAGGAAGAAGGGGTTTGGGTTCCTGGAGAACTGGGCTGACTCTCTTTAGTAAGGATGGGCTGCACCTTAATGGGGATGGTACAGCTCTATTGGGAAGAAAGATGGCCACAAAGTTGGAGGGGCTTTTAAACTAGGTGTTGGGGGGAGGGCTCCGAGGTAGTGCCAGTTAGTACTGAACAAAGGACAGAAGCTACTATGGGGATCAGCAGTGACCATATAACCGTATTGACAACTACTGGGGGGAATGAGCGGACACACCACAAACCAAGCAGGAATAAAGGCAACGATAAATCACTATCAACTCCTACAACACTAAGAGTGGTATATACAAACACCAGGAGCCTAGCTAATAAAATGGAGGTATTTGAACTGTTATTAAACGAGGAGGACATAGACCTTGTGGGAATAACAGAAACTTGGTTTGACCCGTCACACGACTGGCTGGCAAATATTGAAGGGTATTCTGTGTATAGGAAGGACAGGGAAGGCAAAAGAGGGGGAGGGGTATGTCTCTATATCAAAAATAACGTTATAGTGTGGTAGAGAGGAGTGACATTATGGAAGGGACGAGGGCGGAGATGCAATCCGTGTGGGTAGAACTCCGTAAGGAAGAAGTAAGGGGGAAAGTAATAGTGGGGGTATGTTATAGGCCCACCAACCAAAGCGAGGAGGTAGAGCTGGAATTTCTTTTCACAGTTGGGCATAGCGGCTAAGCAGGGACAAGTCATCATAATGGGGGACTTCAATTATCCCAACATTGACTGTAAAGAGGGGACAGCTCACTCAGTAAAGGCCCGTCATTTCATGAATGTCTTACAGGACAACTACATGTGACAAATGGTAGATTCTACTACAAGAAAAGAAGCATTGTTAGATCTATTAATTACAAATGATTTGGGTCTAATCTCAGATGTAGAAGTATGGGACAACTTGGGCTCTAGTGATCACAGGATGATTACATTTAAAGTAAATCATAGGACAACAGGACAAGAGGGGAATATAAGGAAGGACTCTAAACTTCAGAAAGGCAAACTTTCCTAAAGTTGAGAACATAGACTGGGACCTAACCCTAGGATCATTGAACACGGAGGAAAAATGGGAATGCTTTAGAAACATATTAAACAAAAGTATTGCACAGTGCATGCCAATGGGAAATACATTTAGAAGAGCCAAGGTCAAACCGGTTTGGCTAAACCGTAATGTAAAAATGCTTATTAGAGCGAGAAAATGGAATTCAAGAAATACAAAATGGAGGGGACATTATTAGCTTTCCACCAATACAAGGAATCTAACAAGAAATGTAAAAATGGAATCAGGACGGCTAAAAATGACTTTGAGAAACACATAGCAGAGGAGAGTAAAAAAAACCCTAAGACATTCTTTAAATACATTAACAGCAAAAAAACGAGGTCAGAGCATGTTGCACACATAATTAACAATGATGGGAGGATGGTTACAGAGGACACAGAGAAGGCAACTGTGCTAAATACTTTCTTCTACTTGGTTTTTACACATGAAAAGGAGGGGTATACTGACCAGGACTGTCTGGTTAGCACAACATCACAAGACTTGCCGCAGTGGATATCAGAGGGCAAACTGAAGGAAGACTTAATAACATTAACACTAATAAATCACCAGGACCGGATGGCTTGCACCCGAGAATACTCAAGGAACTCAGTAGGGTTATATCTAGACCGTTGTTCCTAATCTTCCCAGACAGTATATTGACAGGCACTGTACCAGGTGACTGGAGAAAAGCTAATATGATACCAATACTCAAAAAAGGGAGGAGGGATATTCCAGGAAACTATAGACCGGTCAACCTGACATCAATTGTATGTAAATTATTGGAAGGGTTGATAAGGGACTATATCCAATAATTTGCTAAGGACAACAGTATCATCAGCAGTAATCAGCACGGTTCACAAAAGGACGTTCCTGCCAAACCAAACTGTTAACATTTTAAGAGGAAGAGAGCTGTGAGCTAGATAAAGGGAGACATGTGGATGTGGTGTATCTGGATTTTGCTAAGGCATTTGACACAGTTCCCCACAAACACATAGGGCCCTTTCACACGGGCGCTCCGTATGTCCGCAAATCATCCTATTTTTTTGCGGATGATTTAGGGACATAATGTAAGTCAATGGCATTGCGGATGTCAGCGGAATACCATCCGCTGACATCCGATTTTCTTCCTTTCAGTTCTGTTCCGTTTTTTGGAACGGAACAGAACCCTATTTTCCTCCGTTCAAAAAACGGAAAGGAAGCAAAATCGGATGTCAGCAGTGTCATCCGCTTACATCCGCAATGCCCATAGACTTACATTATGTCCGTATAACATCCGCAAACAGATGGGATGATATGCGGACATACGGAGCGGATGACACAAGTGTCATCCGCTCCGTGAAAAAAAAAAAAAAAGTGCCTGAGCGGATCACAATGCGGTCCGCTCCGTGTGAAACAGCCCTTAATCTACAAACTAAGGTCTGAAGGCATCGACCTCAAGGTTTGTTCTTGGATAGAAAACTGGTTACATGGGCGTGTCCAAAGGGTGGTTATAAATAACGCATACTCAGACTGGTCTGGATTGGTAAGTGGGGTCCCCCAGGGCTCAGTCCTCGGACCAATTTTGTTCAATTTATTCATCAATAACATAGACGACGGAGTCAGTAGCTCAATCTCAGTTTTCGCGGATGACACAAAGATATGCAGGGCAATAACTTCTCATCAAGATATAGAAATCCTACAGAGTGGGCAACTACGTGGCAAATGAGATTTAATGTAGAGAAGTGTAAGGTATTGCACTTGGGGGCAAAAAACATAAACGCAGATTATCCTCTGGGGGGGGGGGGGACCTATGGGGGAATCCAGAATGGAGAAGGGTTTGGGGGTTCTAGTAGAAGATAGACTAAGTAATAGCATGATATGTCAAGCTGCAGCTGCCAAAGCTTGCAGAGTATTAGCATGCATAAGGAAGGGGATATATTCCAGAGACAAAGTTATAATCCTACCACTTTATAAAACCCTGGTCCGGCCACACCTTTAGTATTATTTCCAGTTCTGGTCGCCAATCCTCAGAAGGGATGTGCTGGAATTGGAAAGAGTCCAAAGAAGGGCAATTAAACTAATTAGGGGATTGGAGGACCTTAATTATGAGGAGAGATTACAAGTGCTTAATTTATTCTCCTTGGAGAGGAGATGCCTGAGAGGGGACATGATAGCGATTTACAAATACCTCAATGGCGATCTCAGCATAGGTAAAAAACTATTTATTCTCAAGGAGTGCAAGAGGATACATGGCCACACAATGAGATTAGAGGAGAGGCGGTTTAGCCTTGGGCTGCGTAAGGGGTTCTTCACTGTGAGGGCAGTGAGAATGTGGAACTCTCTTCCACAATTGGTGGTAGCTGCGGGGAGTATGGCTACTTTTAAAAGACTCTTGGGCGTGCATCTCACAGATCACAGCATTCAGGGTTATGGAAAATGATCAGGCCACTGACACACACGCACACACACCTGTACAGGTTGAACTGGATGGACTGGTGTCTTTATTCAACCTCAACTACTATGTAACTATGTAACTATGATTTTCTAATTTTCCATTCTATTTGAATTTTAGAAGATGGTTCTATACTGTGTTCGGTGTTATTCTATTCAGTTCTATTGTTTTTCTATTGTTTTAAAATTTGGAAGAGGGTTATATATTTTTTCTATTTTATTCTAATTTTTGAATTGTCAGTCAGTATCAATAGCCTAATGCAACAGCTGCATTTAAATGGAAAAAAAAATATATAAAAAAAATATATTTTAAAATGTTATAAAAATTTAATAAATACTGATTTAATAATTTCCCAATGTGGTCAGATTTTTTTCGAATATGGAATAAATTTAACTAAACTGATTTATTTAAAAACAAAGCATCAAAACAAAACATATTTTCATCCTGCACATATCTCTGCCAGCCCATTTTGCTGGGGTCCTCATCAATATTCCAAGCAGCTCCTCCTAAACTCCACCCTCTACTTCTAGAAGCTTCTCCAGGGTTTCAGAAAGCAGGGGGGAGTCACCAGAGATGCAGCTTGCCGATTTATCCAGCCTCCCTGAGTAATTAGAAGCATGGATCTGCAATCCACAGCTCGGCCTGAATTTCAAACACACATGTCTCAAGGATTCTGGTATTTTTTTTCTCTTCAATAAAACATATTTTCTAGAACTTACGCATGAAGTTTGAAGGGTCTCCAGTGTTCAAGAAAATTTTCTGGTTGTCTGAAGAGTCTTGATCATGACCAAATAAATATTCATCTGCCTTGTACCCCATAAAGGCACAACTTTCCTCTGTGCATGGGAACCCAGATCCCTAGGACAAAAGTTAAGGTAAACTGTATTTAAGTAGCAATGCCAAATGTGTGTCCCCTACCATCCTGCTCATTTATGCCAAATATTTTACATGTATCCTGAAGGAGGAGCTGTTTCACCCTTAACCCTGTTAAAAGTTTACCATGACTGGAATGTAGACTGCACAACCAGAAAGGAAACCATAAAAGCTTAAAGCTTATTGTAGCCAAGAGCCGGCTATTACCTGCATTCAGGAGACACTGTGCAGCATCACTGCTGAGAAGCAATTTTCTCCTAGTGTTCAGCCTGAACTCTGCTGCACTTCCTGACTATAAAGTGACTGAGTTCCAAGTTTAAAGATTTGCTTTCAGCTGGACTGTTTTGAACTATAAATACCCAGAGATGTATATTAACTAAGTAGAACTACTTCACTACAGTACTTAAGTACCGAAAGGCGGTATCTGTACTTTCCTAGAGTATAATTTATTTCTCCTACTTCCCCTTTTACTTCACTAAATTTTTTCAATGATTTCAATACTTCTACTCCGATATTTTTTTTTTGTGCTGCATAGTTACTCATTACAATTATAAAAATTACCACTGCCAGAACAGTAGATGGCAGGTTTCATGAAGCTCAAAACATGTGTATTAGCGCATACGAAAATAAATGCTACTGTATGTATAAATAAAAGCTGCATTTGAAATAATAAAAAACAATATGATGTTCAAACTTTTGACTTCTTTCTTTAATAACTACATAACACAGTACTTGTACTTTTACTTTCAGTACTTGAGTAGCAATTTTTGTTTCAAAACTACTGGTACTTTTACTTTCAGTACTTGAGTAGCAAAATTTTTTAAAAAAACTACTTGCAATACTTAAGTACAAAAAATGTTGAATACTTTAGTACTTCTACTCAAGTCACTTTTTGATCGAGCACTTCCACTTCTACTCAAGTCACTTTTTGATCGAGCACTTGTAATTTTACTCAAGTTTGGGTTTCGAGTACTTTATACAACTCTGTAAATACCAGCCAGCTGGGAGAGGAGATAAGGCTTGTGAGCGGGTGAGATCCCCCTCTTGGGACCCCGGCCTGGATCTGCAAGCAAGGACTCTGTCAGGTGGTGCTGTGGGCGAGTCGCAGCCTGTGCAAGAATGCGTGTGCATTTAAGGGGCATCCATTGCCAGCCTCATCTGATTGCTCAGCAGCAGCCCGGAGGCTATTCCTGCTCCATCCACACCAGATCTGGCTGGGCTGTGGTGCAACGCGAGTTTGGACGCCATCCCCCTGAGGGAGTCCCTGTAAAGCCTTCACACCTTGTCTTCAACACCACCAGTTACCAGGATCAGTGAGTGGGTACTTGCCCATTCTCTCCTGATAGAGACCATGCATGCAGACAATGTGGTCTTTCTTTCTGCCTAAACCGAACTCTGTGCCACACTTACACCTGGTTAAGCAGCTACAGTGTTCATCTTGTGTCAAATTAACACAGGCACACTTTGCATCCCCTGCCTGCTAGGATTCATCAGCTTAAGTGGCTTTACTCTGTGATTCAGGACATCTTCAGACAAAGATTGTCAAAGTGCTAGCTGAAGATTCAAGGGCTTCACTTCTTTAAAAGAGACTACAACATAAACTAAGGGACTGTTCAGTTAGTAACATAAGTACAAGTGCCCACACCCAGGACTCTATTTGCTGACTGAGTAGGTTTATGTGCTCAAGAGTTAATTCTATTAATGTAAGGATATTGTTGTATCTTGCTGCTCCATTTGGCCTGTGGTGTTGAGGCCTAGTGGTTTGACACAAGAGCGGTCACGGTTTCAGTTGAATGGAGCGTTGCTTGGACAAAACCTTCAGATTCTACAATCAATTGTTTCTTCTTGGTCACCGTTTATATATTATTGCTACTATGGTTTTCTTGCTATTGTGATACTTCCTCAGGGGTCAAGTTTATACCACTGGGGATTTATGCTCATAGCTTTTCAGTAAACATTATTCAACTTTTTCACCTAAAGTGTATCTAAATCTTTTTTTAAAAATAAAATCAAAAAGTCTGAACCCTGGGTGTCAGAGGACTTGCATGGTCGGGCACCCAGTGGGGTACAGATCAAGCAAGCGGCTCTCACGGGGGTAGCGCTACATTATATTAGAAGCCAGATTACATCACTTTTTTGTCCAATGCAGCAGCTTGCTCTCAAAACACTAAAGATGATCACGCAATTGGTGTATCGTTGCATTTGGCATATATCCAAAATACATGTGTTGGCTATAAAATTAGACAAGCCACACTAAATAGAAGGAATATATACTATGCTTGCTGCCATAATTTCAGCATTTGCTAGTCTTCCATTTATACTGTAAGAAAGTTTTTAGCTTGCTGTATGACAGATCTAATTCGCAAAAGGAAACACATACTTGCATAAAGACCAACCTCTAGAAAATCCCTGTATGATGAAGCAGGATAACCAATGAAACCTTCAGGACTGAGAATGCTCCTTGTAAAGAACTTAAAACTCATTTGGTGGTTGCAGAAGATCTTCTCATAGGCCCCTGGAAAAGCAAGTTGAGCAGTTTTTAAGAAACAAGGTTGAACACTTCAATAGTGCATAGTGAAATAGGGACAATGAGGGTACTCACCTTTTAACACGTTATCAATATCGTCAAGCTTAATAAATATTTTCTCGCATCCAGGCATGTTTATACCACCATTGGGGAAAATGTCAACATTACCAACTGTCTGCATCATGCCAAAGCCTAAGACAAATAGGTTAGAGATGTTATAAGATACCAACATGAGCCAATATCAGATACCAATATGAGCCTCAGACTAGAGCAATGAAGGCAAGCCAGAGGGTGTCCCAACTTAGTCTTGCAGTTTAGATTTAGATGTGGCTTCTCATTAGGCTTGAGCAGGGTTATCATAGCAAAATTCACCCCCAATTTTACCATGAGCTGCACGGTTTTAACAAATTCGTTTAGGTAAAACCCTTACCTTTTTTTTGCAATATGTAAGCAGTTCTCAAACAGCCTGGAACCATTAAAAGTAGGATGGCCCTTAACCACTTTATAGTTTTGCCTTCCACATTGACTACAATGCATTTTGCCAAAAAAAGAAATCTACATCTACCGTTCTAATGGTCAACTATCTGGGAGTTGAGTACCATCACAGGCCATCATTCTTACCTTGGCGAAAATGTCTAAAGGGGAGGTGAAACTTTGCTCTACCCCCCCCCCCCCCCCCCCCACCAAAAAACAAACCCAGCAACCCATATACATGCCTAACATCACCCCATCTATTTCGTCTGTGACTAAAAAAAGAAAAAAAAAACACACCACATACACCCACCACAAACACACACGATACACCTGGAATGAGAATGTTTAAAGTGCAGAAAGCAAAACCTACCAAGATGAAAGGCATCAGGTGATCCATCGGTGTGAATGGCATCAACAAAAACTGCATCTGTAGGGTCCACTCTCACTTCAGGTGGGGTTCCTTCAAAGTAGGGACCAGCTGCATCCAAAACTGTATAGTTAAATGAAAATATTAAAGGTTTTAAATTTAATTTAAATGGTCCCTTTACAGGGTGGATATTTGTGCATCACAATGGCAATCAGTTATTCTGTATTGCATTTCCAACACGCATATCACTACAGCACACCACAAATGCAGATGGTGATTTTATGCATTGAGACCAAAGTAACAGGCTTCTTTAATGCAGTAAAAGAAGTTGGATGCATTATGTAAATGTTATATACTTAGAGGTTTGCAGGCTCCTTGATGGAAAGCTTATTTCCTAAAAGTGTTGTATGGATGGATACAAGTTATGGCTATTTACAGCAGCAGTTCCCAAACCATACAAGCTTGTAGGCAGGAATAGGTTTACCTCCCCGCAAGGATGGTGCTGTATGGTGGCTACTGTGTGGGGAAAGTGGAGGTCAGGCAGAATTCAGGTCCCTTCAAGGCTTCTGTAAAGGTCATCAGGGAAGTAGAGGTCTGATGCTGTGGCCCCGAATGACCTAGGGGCCATCTTAGATGTGGGCAACACTGATATAACATTGTCCTCCTCGGGTTGGAACACATTTTGTGTGGTGGGTAGGTCTGGGACAGAGCCCTGCTTTTTAGGGACAGATTGCTTAGCCTGAGAACAAGTGGATGTTTTTTCATGGCTGTGACTGTGGGATTATAATAGTTTGTCAGTGTGCATCAGCACAATGGTGCTTGGTGGGCCCCCTGTACAAGGTGATCAGTATGTCCTGACCTCTGTAGATCAATAACGCCCCCCCCCCCCTCCCAGAAGACACCCCAACCCTACACTTCCTTTATACAATTCTACAAATGGAGAGAAGTGCAATGGTAAAACCTATATAGGAGTATCCAAGTGCAAGCAACCAATGTATTGAAATATAGTAGTGATGGTGCCACCCTCTCTGCAAAAACTTCAAGAAATTGCAGAGCTGCAATGGGCAAACAGTGGAACTTCTACATACAATAGTAACAGAGGTGCAAATCAACCAGTGTATTAGAACATAGTAGTGATGGTGTCACCCTATCTGCAAAAGTTAAGAAATATTGCAGAGCTGTAATGTGCAAATAGTGGTGAAACCCCATATATACTGTATTATTAAAATAATGATACCAATAATATACTTGACAGGGCCACCCGCTAAGCAACATTCCACCAGTAACCAGCTGACATTTGCACAGTGTATGGCCAGTTCAAGTGTACACCTGCTGTCCCTTTGTCAGATGCTACAATCAATTGAAAAGATTCTCAAAAGCACCATAACTCCACTCCACCTACCAGAAATTCTTCTTATTCCCCTCTGTCTCTTTCCAGCTTCACCAGCAACGTGTGACCCCAGACTGTGCCCAATCAGGTAGACATCATTCATTTGATAGTCAAATGTTGCCTGGGAGAGAGGAACCATTTTATTTGCCATGCTTTGAGGTTTGTGTTTAATGCAACCCCCACCCCCATTTATTCTAGCTTACCATTAATAGTGTAAGATTTTTATTGAATGCAGTAAATAACGTACAGTGAAATAATGAGCATGGATGCGTTTGACTTGCTGGCATTGTACATACCGCTAGAAAGCGCAATAAATAGGCAATTTCAGCCCCAACTACACGGATATTGTTGGACGCTTGTGTATAAGGGGCAAACGATCCTCCACTCCAGTCTACACAGAAGCAGTTCACATCCGACACCTCCAGGAGAGTCTACAAAGGGAAATCATGTGAGACAGGTCAGTTCTTAGGACAGTTAGTAAGGACCCCTTTTCTTCAGCCACACTGACCTGACACATCTCCACCAGCCACGCCTTGTCCCCAGTCTCAAATGCCCCATGGATGATGAATATGGATTTCTGGCCGGGTTTAAAGTTGGTGCCAGTGATTGAGGAGACATTGAGAGCGCTGATCACCTGGAAGAGATATGCTCGTCAGCTATAAATGTAGTACTCAGACACTAGGGATAAACGAAATTAACTTTGGACTGTGCTTGATGATTTGGCAAAATGCATGGTCATTGGAAATTGAGTATTTGTTGTTATCAAAGGATTTAATACACTTGTGGCTCCTGAAAAATAGGAAGGCTTTATTAATTTGTTTTATTGAGTTTTAACATGTTATACAAGGAGGTTTAGATGCAACAATAAGAAAGTAACATCATAAAGTACAGGTATAAAGATAACTACAGATACAATGTAATATAATGAATACCATGTAGTTCAAAAATAGGTATAGCAAATAAGAAAATGTATCCTTGAAAATATCCAGAAAGGATCAAATCTAGTATCATAAGCGACTAAGATGTGAAGCTTATTAAAGCACAACAATATAATGTATAGAAAGCAAAGGTATAAATGTTGCTGCCTAAACCACATGGGAAGAGTAAAAGAAGGGAAAAAGAGGAGCAAGAAAAGTAAGAAGAATAGGCAAATGAAATAGGAATAAGAGAAAAAAAAAAAGGAGATATATATACAGTGCTTTGCGAAAGTATTCAGCCCCCTTGAACTTTTCAACCTTTTGCCACATTTCAGGCTTCAAACATAAAGATAGAAAAAAATTAAAATTTTTTGTGAAGAATCAACAATAAGTGGGACACAATCATGAAGTGGAACTAAATTTATTGGATATTTCAAACTTTGTTAACAAATAAAAAACTGAAAAATTGGGCGTACAAAATTATTCAGCCCCTTTACTTTCAGTGCAGCAAACTCTCTCCAGAAATTCAGTGAGGATCTCTGAATGATCCAATGTTGACCTAAATGACTAATGATGATAAACAGAATCCACCTGTGTGTAATCAAGCCTCCGTATAAATGCACCTACACTGTGATAGTCTCAGAGGTCCGTTTAAAGCGCAGAGAGCATCATGAAGAACAAGGAAAACACCAGGCAGGTCCGAGATACTGTTGTGGAGAAGTTTAAAGCCGGATTTGGATACAAAAAGATTTCCCAAGCTTTAAACATCCCAAGGAGCACTGTGTAAGTGATAATATTGAAATGAAAGGAGTATCAGACCACTGCAAATCTACGAAGACCTGGCCGTCCCTCTAAGCTTTCAGCTCATACAAGGAGAAGACTGATCAGAGATGCAGCCAAGAGGCCCATGATCACTCTGGGTGAACTGCAGAGATCTACAGCTGAGGTGGGAGACTCTGTCTATAGGACAACAATCAGTCGTATACTGCACAAATCTGGCCTTTATGGAAGAGTGGCAAGAAGAAAGCCATTTCTTAAAGATATCCATAAAAGTGTTGTTTAAAGTTTGCCACAAGCCACCTGATAGACACACCAAACATGTGGAAGAAGGTGATCTGGTCAAATGAAACCAAAATCAAACTTTTTGGCAACAATGCAAAACGTTATGTTTGGCGTAAAAGCAACACAGCTCATCACCCTGAACACACCATCCCCACTGTCAAACATGGTGGTGGCAACATCATGGTTTGGACCTGCTTTTCTTCAGCAGGGACAGGGAAGAGGGTTAAAATTGATGGGAAGATGGATGGAGCCAAATACAGGACCATTCTGGAAGAAAACCTGATGGAGATAGGGCCAGGGACTAGGGACCAGGGACCAGGGACTATTCATAAGGATTCAGATATATTGGGCAGACTAGATGGGCCAAATAGTTCTTATCTGCCGACACATTCTATGTTTCTATGTAAGTCTGCAAAAGACCTGAGACTGGGACGGAGATTTGTCTTCCAACAAGACAATGATCCAAAACATAAAGCAAAATCTACAATGGAATGGTTCACAAATAAACATATCCAGGTGTTAGAATGGCCAAGTTATAGTCCAGACCTGAATTCAATCGAGAATCTGTGGAAAGAACTGAAAACTGCTGTTCACAAACGCTCTCCATCCAACCTCACTGAGCTCGAGCTGTTTTGCAAGGAGGAATGGGCAAAAATTTCAGTCTCTCGATGTGCAAAACTGATAGAGACATACCCTATAATCGCAACAAAAGGTGGCGCTACAAAGTATTAACTTAAGGGGGCTGAATAATTTTGCACGCCCAATTTTTCAGTTTTTTATTTGTTAATGAAGTTTGAAATATCCAATAAATTTCGTCCCACTTCATGATTGTGTCCCACCTGTTTTATATCTTTATGTTTGAAGCCTGAAATGTGGCAAAAGGTCGAAAAGTTCAAGGGGGGCGAATACTTTTGCAAAGCATTGTGTGTGTGTGTGTGTGTGTGTGTGTATATATATATATATATATATATATATATATATATATATATATATATATAAAGATAATCCCCGGGGTAATGTGCAACCTGAAGTGTTTAATATACATACAAGAAGCTCAAATGTAAAAATATTTCACCAAGGCATCCATAAGGATTCATCAAAGTTGGAGGGTAAATAGTGTGTGACCCAAGGGCGCCATATTTTCTCAAAGTTGCAAATTTTGTCAAGAGTGATGGCCTATTTTGGCATGGATCATAGCTTGGTTAAGTCTGTTTGGCTTCAGCCATTATCAGCGTTGGGGATTTCCAGGCTTTGGCGATGGTCTGTTTCGCAGCCATAGTGACTTGCAGAAGCAGTTTAAGGTGGGATTGGGTGAGGTTAGCCGGTCTTAAATTTCGAAGTGCTACGGAGGGGTCAGGAGTAGGGTTGAGCGGACACCTAGATGTCCGTGTTCGACGGGTTCGGCCGAACTTTAAAAAAAAGTCCGGGTCCGTGTCCCGGACTTTTACCGAACTTTTCCCGGACACCGAACCCCATTGAAGTCAATGGGGACCCGAACTTTAAGGCACTAAAATGGCTCTAAAACACCAAAGGAAAGGGCTAGAGTGCTGCAAATGGCAGCAAAACGTAATTAAGAGCATGGCAAGTGCTCTGCAAACAAATGTGGATAGGGAAATAACTTAAAACAACAAAAAAAAACAGAAAAATAAAACAATGTTCTTCTTCATCTCTGAAGGACGAGGCCCATATGGAGTAGGAGGGAGGTTGAGGTGGTGGTGGATGTGGCGGTGACATAGGCGTGCGCACAGGGTGTGCTGGGTGTGCCTGGGCACACCCTAATCACCTAGGGCACATAGCATTGCCAGTGAGGAGATGGGAAAGATCTCCCTGGGACCTGCTCTGCTCTATTTCTCCTTGCCTACAGGTACATGGCCCCGATACATTACTCTCCCTGCTGGCAAACACATGCATGTGTATTTCAACTTTGGGGTGCACACCTTAATGCAATAGGCTGCGCACACCTATGGGCGGTGTAGGTGGAAGCGGCGGTGGAGGAGGACCAGGGCCGGATTAACAGCATCATGGGCTTGGTGCTGAGGATTTTGAAGGGCCTTAGGGCCGTGCCTTGCCATGCACCCAGAGGAGGAAGGGTGCAGCCATGCATGCCTAATTCAACATGGGATGCTGTCTCTGAAGCCCATAAACACATCCATGCATCGCCAACTGTCCCTCCTTGTCCGGCCTTCACGCTGTGTGGGGAGGTTCTGAGGGTGCTGCCTGGGGAAGCGAGCATAGAAGCCAGACTTCTGTGTTTACAAGTGACAGAAGAGCGGTAACAGTGAATATGGCCAACCCGGGGCCTATATAAAAGGTAGGGGCCTGGAGCTGCAGCTCCAATAGCCCCTACATTAATCTGGCCCTGAGGAGGAGGACGAGGTAGCCAACACTGCTTCTTTTCACAAATTTTAAATGAGGGTACACCCCAAAAGAGTGAGAAAGAGCAAAAATGGAACAATGGGTGGGTAAGGTCGGTATCCATTGCTATTCTGCATAAGGTACGGAAAAGTCCCGTGGGATCCATGCCTGGTTCATTTTAATGAACGTGAGCTTGTCCACATTGTCTCTGGACAGGCGGCTGCGCTTGTCTGTTATAACGCCCCCAGCCGTGCTAAATACCCGTTCAGATAATACACTGGCTGCAGGGCACGCCAGCACCTCCAAGGCGTAAAGGGCAAGCTCAGGCCATGTGCCCAATTTGGAGACCCAGAAGTTGAAGGGGGCAGACCCGTCATTCACTACATGTAGGCGTGTGCACACATACTGCTCCACCATGTTGGTAAAATGCTGCCTCCTGCTAAGACGTTCCATCTGAGCTGCTGGTGCTGCTGTTTGTTGTGGCGTGCTGACAAAGCTTTTCCACATTTCGGCCATGCTAACCCTGCCTTCTGAGGTGCTGGCGGTGCCCTGGTTGCGTTGGCGACCTCCTCCTCCTCCTCCTCTGCCTTGTGCTTCCACTGTGGCCCCGCTGTCAGATGGGAATGCCAGCAGCATGGCGTCTACCAGCGTGCGCTTGTACTCGCGCATCTTGCGATCGCGCTCCAGTGAGTGAATTAAGGACGGTACGTTGTCCTTGTAACGGGGATCCAGCAGCGTGGCCACCCAGTAATCAGCACAAGTTAGAATGTGGGCAACTCGGCGGTCGTTGTGGAGACACTGCAGCATGTAATCGCTCATGTGTGCCAGGCTGCCCAGAGGCAACGAAAGGCTGTCCTCTGTGGGAGGTGTATGGTCCGTGTCCTCTGTATCCCCCCAGCCACGCACCAGTGATGGCCATGAGCTGGCCTGGGTGCCACCCTGCTGTGAACATGGTTCCATCTCCTCCTCCAGCTCCTCCTCCTCCTCATCCTCCTCATCCTCCAGAACTGTGCCCCTGCTGGACAATTGCGTCCCTGGCGTTTGCGTGTGCAGGAACCCACCCTCGGAGCCCCTTGCGAATGACTGCCCTGAAAGCCTTGGAAATGTTACCTCTTCATCCTCCTCCTCCTCCTCATCCTGTGCCACATCCTCTTCCATCATCGCCCGAATTGTTTTTTCAAGGAGGCATAGAAGTGGGATAGTTAAGCTGAGAACGGCGTCATTGCCACTGGCCATGTTGGTGGAGTACTCAAAACAGCGCAACAAGGCACACAGGTCTCGCATGGAGGCCCAGTTATTGGTGGTGAAGTGGTGCTGTTCCGCAGAGCGACTCACGCGTGCGTGCTGCAGCTGAAACTCCACTATGGCCTGCTGCTGCTCGCACAGTCTTTCCAGCATGTGCAAGGTGGAGTTCCACCTTGTGGGCACGTCACATATGAGGCGGTGAGCGGGAAGGCCGAAGTTACGCTGCAGCGCTGCCAGGCGAGCAGCAGCAGGGTGAGAACGCCGAAAGTGCGCACAAACGGCCCGCACTTTCTGCAGCAGCTCTGACATATCGGGGTAGTTTTTAAGGAACCTCTGCACCACCAAATTCAGCACATGCGCCAGGCAAGGGATGTGCGTCAAACCGGCTAGGCCCAGAGCTGCTATGAGATTTCGCCCGTTATCGCACACCACCAGGCCGGGCTTGAGGCTCGCTGGCAGCAACCACTCATTTGTCTGCTGTTCCATGCTCCTCCACAACTCCTGCGCGGTGTGTGGTTTGTCCCCCAAACAGGCAAGTTGTAAAACTGCCTGCTGTCGTTTACCCCTGGCCGTGCTGAAGTTGGTGGTGAAGGTGTTACGCTGTCCGGATGAGGAGGCGGTAGAGGATGAGGAAGCGGAGTAGGAGGAGTTAGGAACAGGAGGCAAACTGAAGCGCCCTGCAATCCTCGGTGGTGGAAGGACATGCGCCAAATTGCTATCCGCCTCAGGCCCATCCGCCACTGCATTTACCCAGTGTGCCGTTAGGGAGATATAACGCCCCTGACCGTGCTTACTGGTCCACGTATCCGTAGTTAGGTGGACCTTGGCACAGATGGCGTTGCGCAGTGCACACCTGATTTTTTCCCCCACTTGGTTGTGCAGGGAAGGGATGGCTTGCCTGGAAAAGTAGTGGCGGCTGGGCACGACGTACTGTGGGACAGCCACCGACATAAGGTTTTTAAAACTGTGCGTCTCCACCAGACGGAATGACAGCATTTCAAAGGCCAATAATTTTGAAATGCTGGCATTCAGGGCCAGGGATCGCGGGTGGGTAGGGGGGTACTTCCTCTTCCTCTCAAGTGTTTGGGAGATGGAAAGCTGAACGCTTCCACGGGACATTGTGGAGATGGTTGTTGGTGACCCAGGTGGTGGTGTTGCTGACAGATCGTCTGTTTGCGGGGTGGCAGGTGCCGGTATCACTACAGATGTGGCTGGAGCGGCCGAGACTGCAGCAGAAGAGGAAGCAGGATGAGCCAGAGACGTTTCTTGGTTTTGAAGGTGTGTACTCCACTGCAGCTCGTGCTTTGCACTTAGATGCCTGATCATGCAGGTTGTGCTCAGGTTGAGAAGGTTCATGCCTCGCTTCAAGCTCTGATTGCACAGGGTGCAAACCACTCGTGTCCTGTCATCAGCACATTTTCTAAAGAACTTCCACGCTAGAGAACTCCTTTGAGCTGACTTTGGTGCGCTCGTTCCCTTGCTGCGTTGGGCAGTAGCGGGCGTAGTGTCTAGGGCACGGCCGCTCCGCTTCTGCACCCTGCTCCCTCTTCTGCTGTGCTGGTGGCTCTGTGCGACCACCGCCTCTTCCTCCAAACTACTCAGTTCACCTGCATGACGTTCATTCCATGTGGGGTCGAGGACCTCATCGTCCTCCACATCATCTTCCACCCAGTCTTCACCCCTGCCCTCCTTGTCGGTCTCCACAATGCTGAACGCCGCAGCAGTTGGCACCTGCGTTTCGTCATCATCGGAGACGTGCTGCGATGATCCTTGCATGTACTCATCTTGAGAAATAAGTGGTTGGGCATCGCTGCACTCAATCTCTTCCACTTCTGGGGCAGGGCTAGGTGGATGGCCCTGGGAAACCCTGCTGACAGAGTCCTCAAAAAGAATAAGAGACTGCTGTATGGCTTGGGGCTCAGACTGCTGGCCTGATTTGCAAGGGGGTGAGGTGAAAGACGGTTGGACATTGGCTGCAGGTGCCAACTCTGACCTTTCTGCAGTAGACTGGGTGGGAGACAATGTGAAGGAACTGGAGGCACTGTCAGCAGCAAACCAATCTACTATCGCCTCAACTTGTTCTGGCCTCATCACTTCTAGGGGCGTTTGATGCCCTACCAAATACTGATGCAGGTTCTGTCGCCTACTCACACTTGAGGAAGGTGTTTCACTTGTGCGTGTAGCTGGCACAGATCGACCATGTCCTCTCCTTGCAACAGGAGCTCTACCAGCAGCACCACGACCCAGGCCACGGCCCTTATTTGACGGTCTCCTCATATTTCTGTAATTTAAGATCTTGCCCTAGAAAGGTTTTTATTGAATAGCGGAATAGAAAATATGATCCAAAAAAAGTGTATGTATATCACACGTACACAACCACACTAGGCCCCAATTACTATTGTTTGTACCCCTAAAAGGCTAGATGAGGAGTAGGGGGAGTATGGAACAGGCAGCACCCTCAAACCTTCAGAAGTATGAGATGAACCCCAACAACTTGGAAAGGTGGATCTCTCTCACACGTACCGACACAGACTATCCCGCAATTCAATTGATCCTCAAAGGTTTTTATTGAATAGCGGAATAGGAAATATGATCAAAAAAAGTGTATGTATCTCGCACGTACACAACCACACTAGGCCCCAATTACTATTGTTTGTACCCCTAAAAGGCTAGATGAGGAGTAGGGGGGGTATGGAACAGGCAGCACCCTCAAACCTTCAGAAGTATGAGATGAACCCCAACAACTTGGAAAGGTGGATCTCTCTCACACGTACCGACACAGACTATCCCGCAATTCAATTGATCCTCAAAGGTTTTTATTGAATAGCGGAATAGGAAATATGATCAAAAAAAGTGTATGTATCTCGCACGTACACAACCACACTAGGCCCCAATTACTATTGTTTGTACCCCTAAAAGGCTAGATGAGGAGTAGGGGGGGTATGGAACAGGCAGCACCCTCAAACCTTCAGAAGTATGAGATGAACCCCAACAACTTGGAAAGGTGGATCTCTCTCACACGTACCGACACAGACTATCCCGCAATTCAATTGATCCTCAAAGGTTTTTATTGAATAGCGGAATAGGAAATATGATCAAAAAAAGTGTATGTATCTCGCACGTACACAACCACACTAGGCCCCAATTACTATTGTTTGTACCCCTAAAAGGCTAGATGAGGAGTAGGGGGGGTATGGAACAGGCAGCACCCTCAAACCTTCAGAAGTATGAGATGAACCCCAACAACTTGGAAAGGTGGATCTCTCTCACACGTACCGACACAGACTATCCCGCAATTCAATTGATCCTCAAAGGTTTTTATTGAATAGCGGAATAGGAAATATGATCAAAAAAAGTGTATGTATCTCGCACGTACACAACCACACTAGGCCCCAATTACTATTGTTTGTACCCCTAAAAGGCTAGATGAGGAGTAGGGGGGGTATGGAACAGGCAGCACCCTCAAACCTTCAGAAGTATGAGATGAACCCCAACAACTTGGAAAGGTGGATCTCTCTCACACGTACCGACACAGACTATCCCGCAATTCAATTGATCCTCAAAGGTTTTTATTGAATAGCGGAATAGGAAATATGATCAAAAAAAGTGTATGTATCTCGCACGTACACAACCACACTAGGCCCCAATTACTATTGTTTGTACCCCTAAAAGGCTAGATGAGGAGTAGGGGGGGTATGGAACAGGCAGCACCCTCAAACCTTCAGAAGTATGAGATGAACCCCAACAACTTGGAAAGGTGGATCTCTCTCACACGTACCGACACAGACTATCCCGCAATTCAATTGATCCTCAAAGGTTTTTATTGAATAGCGGAATAGGAAATATGATCAAAAAAAGTGTATGTATCTCGCACGTACACAACCACACTAGGCCCCAATTACTATTGTTTGTACCCCTAAAAGGCTAGATGAGGAGTAGGGGGGGTATGGAACAGGCAGCACCCTCAAACCTTCAGAAGTATGAGATGAACCCCAACAACTTGGAAAGGTGGATCTCTCTCACACGTACCGACACAGACTATCCCGCAATTCAATTGATCCTCAAAGGTTTTTATTGAATAGCGGAATAGGAAATATGATCAAAAAAAGTGTATGTATCTCGCACGTACACAACCACACTAGGCCCCAATTACTATTGTTTGTACCCCTAAAAGGCTAGATGAGGAGTAGGGGGGGTATGGAACAGGCAGCACCCTCAAACCTTCAGAAGTATGAGATGAACCCCAACAACTTGGAAAGGTGGATCTCTCTCACACGTACCAACACAGACTATCCCCCAATTTAACTGATCCCCAAAGGTTTTTGATTAAATAGCGGAATAGAAAATATGATCCCAAAAAAGTGTATGTATATCACACGTACACAACCACACTAGGCCCCAATTACTATTGTTTGTACCCCTAAAAGGCTAGGAGTAGGGGGAGTATGGAACAGGCAGCACCCTCAAACCTTCAGAAGTATGAGATGAACCCCAACAACTTGGAAAGGTGGATCTCTCTCACACGTACCAACACAGACTATCCCCCAATTTAACTGATCCCCAAAGGTTTTTGATTAAATAGCGGAATAGAAAATATGATCCCAAAAAAGTGTATGTATATCACACGTACACAACCACACTAGGCCCCAATTACTATTGTTTGTACCCCTAAAAGGCTAGGAGTAGGGGGAGTATGGAACAGGCAGCACCCTCAAACCTTCAGAAGTATGAGATGAACCCCAACAACTTGGAAAGGTGGATCTCTCTCACACGTACCAACACAGACTATCCCCCAATTTAACTGATCCCCAAAGGTTTTTGATTAAATAGCGGAATAGAAAATATGATCCCAAAAAAGTGTATGTATATCACACGTACACAACCACACTAGGCCCCAATTACTATTGTTTGTACCCCTAAAAGGCTAGGAGTAGGGGGAGTATGGAACAGGCAGCACCCTCAAACCTTCAGAAGTATGAGATGAACCTCAACAACTTGGAAAGGTGGATCTCTCTCACACGTACCAACACAGACTATCCCCCAATTTAACTGATCCCCAAAGGTTTTTGATTAAATAGCGGAATAGAAAATATGATCCCAAAAAAGTGTATGTATATCACACGTACACAACCACACTAGGCCCCAATTACTATTGTTTGTACCCCTAAAAGGCTAGGAGTAGGGGGAGTATGGAACAGGCAGCACCCTCAAACCTTCAGAAGTATGAGATGAACCCCAACAACTTGGAAAGGTGGATCTCTCTCACACGTACCAACACAGACTATCCCCCAATTTAACTGATCCCCAAAGGTTTTTGATTAAATAGCGGAATAGAAAATATGATCCCAAAAAAGTGTATGTATATCACACGTACACAACCACACTAGGCCCCAATTACTATTGTTTGTACCCCTAAAAGGCTAGGAGTAGGGGGAGTATGGAACAGGCAGCACCCTCAAACCTTCAGAAGTATGAGATGAACCCCAACAACTTGGAAAGGTGGATCTCTCTCACACGTACCAACACAGACTATCCCCCAATTTAACTGATCCCCAAAGGTTTTTGATTAAATAGCGGAATAGAAAATATGATCCCAAAAAAGTGTATGTATATCACACGTACACAACCACACTAGGCCCCAATTACTATTGTTTGTACCCCTAAAAGGCTAGGAGTAGGGGGAGTATGGAACAGGCAGCACCCTCAAACCTTCAGAAGTATGAGATGAACCCCAACAACTTGGAAAGGTGGATCTCTCTCACACGTACCAACACAGACTATCCCCCAATTTAACTGATCCCCAAAGGTTTTTGATTAAATAGCGGAATAGAAAATATGATCCCAAAAAAGTGTATGTATATCACACGTACACAACCACACTAGGCCCCAATTACTATTGTTTGTACCCCTAAAAGGCTAGGAGTAGGGGGAGTATGGAACAGGCAGCACCCTCAAACCTTCAGAAGTATGAGATGAACCCCAACAACTTGGAAAGGTGGATCTCTCTCACACGTACCAACACAGACTATCCCCCAATTTAACTGATCCCCAAAGGTTTTTGATTAAATAGCGGAATAGAAAATATGATCCCAAAAAAGTGTATGTATATCACACGTACACAACCACACTAGGCCCCAATTACTATTGTTTGTACCCCTAAAAGGCTAGGAGTAGGGGGAGTATGGAACAGGCAGCACCCTCAAACCTTCAGAAGTATGAGATGAACCTCAACAACTTGGAAAGGTGGATCTCTCTCACACGTACCAACACAGACTATCCCCCAATTTAACTGATCCCCAAAGGTTTTTGATTAAATAGCGGAATAGAAAATATGATCCCAAAAAAGTGTATGTATATCACACGTACACAACCACACTAGGCCCCAATTACTATTGTTTGTACCCCTAAAAGGCTAGGAGTAGGGGGAGTATGGAACAGGCAGCACCCTCAAACCTTCAGAAGTATGAGATGAACCCCAACAACTTGGAAAGGTGGATCTCTCTCACACGTACCAACACAGACTATCCCCCAATTTAACTGATCCCCAAAGGTTTTTGATTAAATAGCGGAATAGAAAATATGATCCCAAAAAAGTGTATGTATATCACACGTACACAACCACACTAGGCCCCAATTACTATTGTTTGTACCCCTAAAAGGCTAGGAGTAGGGGGAGTATGGAACAGGCAGCACCCTCAAACCTTCAGAAGTATGAGATGAACCCCAACAACTTGGAAAGGTGGATCTCTCTCACACGTACCAACACAGACTATCCCCCAATTTAACTGATCCCCAAAGGTTTTTGATTAAATAGCGGAATAGAAAATATGATCCCAAAAAAGTGTATGTATATCACACGTACACAACCACACTAGGCCCCAATTACTATTGTTTGTACCCCTAAAAGGCTAGGAGTAGGGGGAGTATGGAACAGGCAGCACCCTCAAACCTTCAGAAGTATGAGATGAACCCCAACAACTTGGAAAGGTGGATCTCTCTCACACGTACCAACACAGACTATCCCCCAATTTAACTGATCCCCAAAGGTTTTTGATTAAATAGCGGA
Source organism: Pelophylax lessonae (assembly GCF_965119305.1). Taxonomy (NCBI): domain Eukaryota; kingdom Metazoa; phylum Chordata; class Amphibia; order Anura; family Ranidae; genus Pelophylax; species Pelophylax lessonae. The sequence goes on along the minus strand of NC_138776.1, from coordinate 56,241,792 downwards.
ATAGAAAATATGATCCCAAAAAAGTGTATGTATATCACACGTACACAACCACACTAGGCCCCAATTACTATTGTTTGTACCCCTAAAAGGCTAGGAGTAGGGGGAGTATGGAACAGGCAGCACCCTCAAACCTTCAGAAGTATGAGATGAACCTCAACAACTTGGAAAGGTGGATCTCTCTCACACGTACCAACACAGACTATCCCCCAATTTAACTGATCCCCAAAGGTTTTTGATTAAATAGCGGAATAGAAAATATGATCCCAAAAAAGTGTATGTATATCACACGTACACAACCACACTAGGCCCCAATTACTATTGTTTGTACCCCTAAAAGGCTAGGAGTAGGGGGAGTATGGAACAGGCAGCACCCTCAAACCTTCAGAAGTATGAGATGAACCCCAACAACTTGGAAAGGTGGATCTCTCTCACACGTACCAACACAGACTATCCCCCAATTTAACTGATCCCCAAAGGTTTTTGATTAAATAGCGGAATAGAAAATATGATCCCAAAAAAGTGTATGTATATCACACGTACACAACCACACTAGGCCCCAATTACTATTGTTTGTACCCCTAAAAGGCTAGGAGTAGGGGGAGTATGGAACAGGCAGCACCCTCAAACCTTCAGAAGTATGAGATGAACCCCAACAACTTGGAAAGGTGGATCTCTCTCACACGTACCAACACAGACTATCCCCCAATTTAACTGATCCCCAAAGGTTTTTGATTAAATAGCGGAATAGAAAATATGATCCCAAAAAAGTGTATGTATATCACACGTACACAACCACACTAGGCCCCAATTACTATTGTTTGTACCCCTAAAAGGCTAGGAGTAGGGGGAGTATGGAACAGGCAGCACCCTCAAACCTTCAGAAGTATGAGATGAACCCCAACAACTTGGAAAGGTGGATCTCTCTCACACGTACCAACACAGACTATCCCCCAATTTAACTGATCCCCAAAGGTTTTTGATTAAATAGCGGAATAGAAAATATGATCCCAAAAAAGTGTATGTATATCACACGTACACAACCACACTAGGCCCCAATTACTATTGTTTGTACCCCTAAAAGGCTAGGAGTAGGGGGAGTATGGAACAGGCAGCACCCTCAAACCTTCAGAAGTATGAGATGAACCCCAACAACTTGGAAAGGTGGATCTCTCTCACACGTACCAACACAGACTATCCCCCAATTTAACTGATCCCCAAAGGTTTTTGATTAAATAGCGGAATAGAAAATATGATCCCAAAAAAGTGTATGTATATCACACGTACACAACCACACTAGGCCCCAATTACTATTGTTTGTACCCCTAAAAGGCTAGGAGTAGGGGGAGTATGGAACAGGCAGCACCCTCAAACCTTCAGAAGTATGAGATGAACCCCAACAACTTGGAAAGGTGGATCTCTCTCACACGTACCAACACAGACTATCCCCCAATTTAACTGATCCCCAAAGGTTTTTGATTAAATAGCGGAATAGAAAATATGATCCCAAAAAAGTGTATGTATATCACACGTACACAACCACACTAGGCCCCAATTACTATTGTTTGTACCCCTAAAAGGCTAGGAGTAGGGGGAGTATGGAACAGGCAGCACCCTCAAACCTTCAGAAGTATGAGATGAACCCCAACAACTTGGAAAGGTGGATCTCTCTCACACGTACCAACACAGACTATCCCCCAATTTAACTGATCCCCAAAGGTTTTTGATTAAATAGCGGAATAGAAAATATGATCCCAAAAAAGTGTATGTATATCACACGTACACAACCACACTAGGCCCCAATTACTATTGTTTGTACCCCTAAAAGGCTAGGAGTAGGGGGAGTATGGAACAGGCAGCACCCTCAAACCTTCAGAAGTATGAGATGAACCTCAACAACTTGGAAAGGTGGATCTCTCTCACACGTACCAACACAGACTATCCCCCAATTTAACTGATCCCCAAAGGTTTTTGATTAAATAGCGGAATAGAAAATATGATCCCAAAAAAGTGTATGTATATCACACGTACACAACCACACTAGGCCCCAATTACTATTGTTTGTACCCCTAAAAGGCTAGGAGTAGGGGGAGTATGGAACAGGCAGCACCCTCAAACCTTCAGAAGTATGAGATGAACCCCAACAACTTGGAAAGGTGGATCTCTCTCACACGTACCAACACAGACTATCCCCCAATTTAACTGATCCCCAAAGGTTTTTGATTAAATAGCGGAATAGAAAATATGATCCCAAAAAAGTGTATGTATATCACACGTACACAACCACACTAGGCCCCAATTACTATTGTTTGTACCCCTAAAAGGCTAGGAGTAGGGGGAGTATGGAACAGGCAGCACCCTCAAACCTTCAGAAGTATGAGATGAACCCCAACAACTTGGAAAGGTGGATCTCTCTCACACGTACCAACACAGACTATCCCCCAATTTAACTGATCCCCAAAGGTTTTTGATTAAATAGCGGAATAGAAAATATGATCCCAAAAAAGTGTATGTATATCACACGTACACAACCACACTAGGCCCCAATTACTATTGTTTGTACCCCTAAAAGGCTAGGAGTAGGGGGAGTATGGAACAGGCAGCACCCTCAAACCTTCAGAAGTATGAGATGAACCCCAACAACTTGGAAAGGTGGATCTCTCTCACACGTACCAACACAGACTATCCCCCAATTTAACTGATCCCCAAAGGTTTTTGATTAAATAGCGGAATAGAAAATATGATCCCAAAAAAGTGTATGTATATCACACGTACACAACCACACTAGGCCCCAATTACTATTGTTTGTACCCCTAAAAGGCTAGGAGTAGGGGGAGTATGGAACAGGCAGCACCCTCAAACCTTCAGAAGTATGAGATGAACCCCAACAACTTGGAAAGGTGGATCTCTCTCACACGTACCAACACAGACTATCCCCCAATTTAACTGATCCCCAAAGGTTTTTGATTAAATAGCGGAATAGAAAATATGATCCCAAAAAAGTGTATGTATATCACACGTACACAACCACACTAGGCCCCAATTACTATTGTTTGTACCCCTAAAAGGCTAGGAGTAGGGGGAGTATGGAACAGGCAGCACCCTCAAACCTTCAGTATGAGATTGTGTTCACTGTACCCCACAAAGATTGAGTTCACTGCACCCCACAATGATTGTGTTCACTGCACCCCACAAAGATTGTGTTCACTGCACCTCACAAAGATTGTGTTCACTGTACCCCCCAAAGATTGTGTTCACTGCACCCCACAAAGATTCTGTTCACTGTACCCCACAAAGATTGTGTTCACTGCACCCCAAAAAGATTGTGTTCACTGCACCCCAAAAAGGATGTTGTTCACTGCACCCCAAAAAGGATGTTGTTCACTCCACTCCAAAAAGATTGTGTTCACTGCACCCCACAAAGATTGTGTTCACTGCACCCCAAAAAGATTGTGTTCACTGCACCCCAAAAATGATTTTGTTCACTGCACCCCAAAAAGGATTTTGTTTACTGCACCCCAAAAAGGATGTTGTTCACTCCACCCCAAAAAGATTGTGTTCACTGCACCCCAAAAAGATTGTGTTCACTGCACCCCACAAAGGATTTTGTTCACTGCACCCCAAAAAGATTGTGTTCACTGCACCCCAAAAAGGATGTTGTTCCCTGCACCCCAAAAAGGATTTTGTTCACTGCACCCCAAAAAGATTGTGTTCACTGCACCCCACAAAGGATTTTGTTCACTGCACCCCACAAAGATTGTGTTCACTGCACACCAAAAAGGATTGTGTTCACTGCACCCCAAAAAGATTTTGTTCACTGCACCCCAAAAAGATTGTGTTCACTGCAGCCCAAAAAGATTGTGTTCACTGCAGCCCAAAAAGATTGTGTTCACTGCAGCCCAAAAAGATTGTGTTCACTGCAGCCCAAAAAGATTGTGTTCACTGCAGCTCACACACAGAAAAATGGATGTGGATCACTGACACCTGCCTATCTCCAATCCCACACCACACAGCAATATCGATTGTAGTTTGTAGAACACAGTTTCCCTAAAATTCAGCAGACTCTGTCCCTAACAGGATTGAGAAGAGATCGTAGATCAGGATTGAGTGCAGACCCCACCCCCCACACAGCAATATCGATTGTAGTTTGTAGAAGACACTGACCCTATATAATTCAGCAGACTCTATCCCTAAAATGCCTACAACTCGCCCTGCCTAAACACTCCGACCTGTCCCTCAATTCTATCCGGACACAAATGGTTTTTTCCTGCCTATCTTTCCCTAATCAGCAGCCAGCACGTTGATGTGTGCTCTGTCCCTGAATCTAAGCAGCATAATGACGCCGCTGCGGCTGCCTCGAACTTATAAAGACTTGGTCACATGCTTCAGACGGCCAATCACAGCTACTGAGACATTTGCAGGCATGGCTGGGATGGCTTAAGGCACACCAGTTAAACGATTGTTGATTGGCTGTTGAAAGCCCGCCATGAAAAGAGCGCCAAAGCATGCAAAACCCGGAAATAAAACGACCGAACACGGATTTTTACCCGAACATACAGTAAAGTGTCCGTGTCCGTGTTCGGGTACAAAAAATCCAATTATTCGGTACGAACACGAATAATACAGTCCGTGTTCGCTCAACACTAGTCAGGAGGAATGGGCTCTTCAAACAATGTAGAAAGCATATGGAATATTTCCTTCCAAAATGTTTTAACTATTGGGCAATCCCACCAAATATGCGAATGTGACCTAAGGGCAGTACAACCTCGGAAGAACGATGCAGGTTAACTGGGGGCCAAATACCATTGTGTGAGCAACTTTATAAATTGTTTTTAATGCAACTGTTTTTTGCGAGGATGATTTTGTTGCATCCCATATCTCATTTCAATCAGTTGTTTCTAACTTAAGCCCTAAGTCAGACTCCCATTTAGCTACATAGGGGGTTCAGCATCAGGTTTGGCAATAAGCTGGGCATAGAGAGTCGAAACCAGTCCTTTTGTGTGGGGATCACGTTTACATAGGCCTTCAAAACGGGATAGATTATCGAGTCCAACTGCGTCTTGAATATATAGTATACACAATTTATTTAAAGGTATCGAAAGAGTTTTTATTTCGGAAGTCCATGCATTTCGCATAAAGTGGGGAATGATTCGATTAAGGTGGGAGATGTCAATTAGCAGAATCTAGTTAGATTAGAAGTAGACCATGCTCGAAATGATTTAGGGGAGATCCAGGCAGGATAAAAAAAAAGAGTTTTTAAGAAATGATTGTGGGATAGTGAGGATATGAGGGGATTGCAAGCCGTACGTTAATTTGAATTTGTCCCAAAGAGCAAGAAGATGCTTGGTGATTGGGTAAGCGAGTAGGGTTGAGCGGACACCTAGATGTCCGTGTTCGACGGGTTCGGCCGAACTTTAAAAAAAAGTCTGGATCCGTGTCCCGGACTTTTACCGAACTTTTCCCGGACACCGAACCCCATTGAAGTCAATGGGGACCCGAACTTTAAGGCACTAAAATGGCTCTAAAACACCAATGGAAAGGGCTAGAGTGCTGCAAATGGCAGCAAAACGTAGTTAAGAGCATGGCAAGTGCTCTGCAAACAAATGTGGATAGGGAAATAACTTAAAACAACAAAAAAAAACAGAAAAATAAAACATGTTCTTCATCTCTGAAGGACGAGGCCCATATGGAGTAGGAGGGAGGTTGAGGTGGTGGTGGATGTGGCGGTGTCATAGGCGTGCGCACAGGGTGTGCCGGGTGTACCTGGGCACACCCTAATCACCTAGGGCACATAGCATTATCACTCTGTTTGCCAGTGAGGAGATGGGAAAGATCTCCCTCGGACCTGCTCTGCTCTATTTCTCTTTGTCAGCAGGGAGAGTAATGTATCGGGGCCATGTACATGTAGGCAAACACATGCATGTGTATTTCAACTTTGGGGTGCACACCCTAATGCAATAGGCTGCGCACACCTATGGGCGGTGTAGGTGGAAGCAGCGGTGGAGGAGGACCAGGGCCGGATTAAGAGCATCATGGTCTTGGTGCTGAGGATTTTGAAGGGCCTTAAGGGCCGTGCCTTGGCATGCACCCAGAGGAGGAAGGGTGCAGCCATGCATGCCTAATTCAACATGGGATGCTGTCTCTGAAGCCCATAAACACATCCATGCATCGGCAACTGTCCCTCCTTGTCCGGCCTTCACGCTGTGTGGGGAGGTTCTGAGGGTGCTGCCTGGGGAAGCGAGCATAGAAGCCAGACTTCTGTGTTTACAAGTGACAGAAGAGCGGTAACAGTGAATATGGCCAACCCGGGGCCTATATAAAAGGTAGGGGCCTGGAGCTGCAGCTCCAATAGCCCCTACGTTAATCTGGCCCTGAGGAGGAGGACGAGGTAGCCAACACTGCTTCTTTTCACAAATTTTAAATGAGGGTACACCCCAAAAGAGTGAGAAAGAGCAAAAATGGAACAATGGGTGGGTAAGGTCGGTATCCATTGCTATTCTGCATAAGGTACGGAAAAGTCCCGTGGGATCCATGCCTGGTTCATTTTAATGAACGTGAGCTTGTCCACATTGTCTCTGGACAGGCGGCTGCGCTTGTCTGTTAAAACGCCCCCAGCCATGCTAAATACCCGTTCAGATAATACACTGGCTGCAGGGCACGCCAGCACCTCCAAGGCGTAAAGGGCAAGCTCAGGCCATGTGCCCAATTTGGAGACCCAGAAGTTGAAGGGGGCAGACCCCTCATTCACTACATGTAGGCGTGTGCACACATACTGCTCCACCATGTTGGTAAAATGCTGCCTCCTGCTAAGACGTTCCATCTGAGCTGCTGGTGCTGCTGTTTGTTGTGGCGTGCTGACAAAGCTTTTCCACATTTCGGCCATGCTAACCCTGCCTTCTGAGGTGCTGGCGGTGCCCTGGTTGCGTTGGCGACCTCCTCCTCCTCCTCCTCCTCTGCCTTGTGCTTCTACTGTGGCCCCGCTGTCAGATGGGAATGCCAACAGCATCGCGTCTACCAGCGTGCGCTTGTACTCGCGCATCTTGCGATCGCGCTCCAGTGAGTGAATTAAGGACGGTACGTTGTCCTTGTAACAGGGATCCAGCAGCGTGGCCACCCAGTAATCAGCACAAGTTAGAATGTGGGCAACTCGGCCGTCGTTGTGGAGACACTGCAGCATGTAATCGCTCATGTGTGCCAGGCTGCCCAGAGGCGACGAAAGGCTGTCCTCTGTGGGAGGTGTATCGTCCGTGTCCTCTGTATCCCCCCAGCCACGCACCAGTGATGGCCATGAGCTGGCCTGGGTGCCACCCTGCTGTGAACATGGTTCCATCTCCTCCTCCAGCTCCTCCTCCTCCTCATCCTCCTCATCCTCCAGAACTGTGCCCCTGCTGGACAATTGTGTCCCTGGCGTTTGTGTGTGCAGGAACCCACCCTCGGAGCCCCTTGCGAATGACTGCCCTGAAAGCCTTTGAAATGTTACCTCTTCATCCTCCTCCTCCTCATCCTGTGCCACATCCTCTTCCATCATCGCCCGAATTGTTTTTTCAAGGAGGCATAGAAGTGGGATAGTTAAGCTGAGAACGGCGTCATTGCCACTGGCCATGTTGGTGGAGTACTCAAAACAGCGCAACAAGGCACACAAGTCTCGCATGTAGGCCCAGTTATTGGTGGTGAAGTGGTGCTCTTCCGCAGAGCGACTCACGCGTGCGTGCTGCAGCTGAAACTCCACTATGGCCTGCTGCTGCTCGCACAGTCTTTGCAGCATGTGCAAGGTGGAGTTCCACGTCACGTCACATATGAGGCGGTGAGCGGGAAGGCCGAAGTTACGCTGCAGCGCTGCCAGGCGAGCAGCAGCAGGGTGAGAACGCCGAAAGTGCGCACAGACGGCCCGCACTTTCTGCAGCAGCTCTGACATATCGGGGTAGTTTTTAAGGAACCTCTGCACCACCAAATTCAGCACGTGCGCCAGGCAAGGGATGTGCGTCAAACCGGCTAGGCCCAGAGCTGCTATGAGATATCGCCCGTTATCGCACACCACCAGGCCGGACTTGAGGCTCGCTGGCAGCAACCACTCATTTGTCTGCTGTTCCATGCTCCTCCACAACTCCTGCGCGGTGTGTGGTTTGTCCCCCAAACAGGCAAGTTGTAAAACTGCCTGCTGTCGTTTAGCCCTGGCCGTGCTGAAGTTGGTGGTGAAGTTATTACGCTGTCCGGATGAGGAGGCGGTAGAGGATGAGGTAGCGGAGTAGGATGAGTTAGGAACAGGAGGCAAACTGAAGCGCCCTGCAATCCTCGGTGGTGGAAGGACATGCGCCAAATTGCTATCCGCCTCAGGCCCATCCGCCACTGCATTTACCCAGTGTGCCGTTAGGGAGATATAACGCCCCTGACCGTGCTTACTGGTCCACGTATCGGTAGTTAGGTGGACCTTGGCACAGATGGCGTTGCGCAGTGCACACCTGATTTTTTCCCCCACTTGGTTGTGCAGGGAAGGGATGGCTTGCCTGGAAAAGTAGTGGCGGCTGGGCACGACGTACTGTGGGACAGCCACCGACATAAGCTTTTTAAAACTGGGCGTCTCCACCAGACGGAATGACAGCATTTCAAAGGCCAATAATTGTGAAATGCTGGCATTCAGGGCCAGGGATCGCGGGTGGGTAGGGGGGTACTTCCTCTTCCTCTCAAGTGTTTGGGAGATGGAAAGCTGAACGCTTCCAGGGGACATTGTGGAGATGGTTGTTGGTGACTCAGGTGGTGGTGTTGCTGACAGATCGTCTGTTTGCGGGGTGGCAGGTGCCGGTATGACTACAGATGTGGCTGGAGCGGCCGTGACTGCAGCAGAAGAGGAAGCAGGATGAGCCAGAGACGTTTCTTGGTTTTGAAGGTGTGTACTCCACTGCAGCTCGTGCTTTGCACTTAGATGCCTGATCATGCAGGTTGTGCTCAGGTTGAGAAGGTTTATGCCTCGCTTCAGGCTCTGATTGCACAGGGTGCAAACCACTCGTGTCCTGTCATCAGCACATTTTCTAAAGAACTTCCACGCTAGAGAACTCTTTTAAGCTGACTTTGGTGCGCTAGTTCCCTTGCTGCGTTGGGCAGTAGCAGGCGTAGTGTCTAGGGCACGGCCGCTCCGCTTCTGCACCCTGCTCCCTCTTCTGCTGTGCTGGTGGCTCTGTGCGACCACCGCCTCTTCCTCCAAACTACTCAGGTCACCTGCATGACCTTCATTCCATGTGGGGTCGAGGACCTCATCGTCCTCCACATCATCTTCCACCCAGTCTTCACCCCTGCCCTCCCTGTCGGTCTCCACAATGCTGAACGCCGCAGCAGTTGGCACCTGCGTTTCGTCATCATCGGAGACGTGCTGTGATGGTCCTTCCATGTACTCATCTTGAGAAATAAGTGGTTGGGCATCGCTGCACTCAATCTCTTCCACTTCTGGGGCAGGGCTAGGTGGATGGCCCTGGGAAACCCTGCTGACAGAGTCCTCAAAAAGAATAAGAGACTGCTGTATGGCTTGGGGCTCAGACTGCTTGCCTGATTTGCAAGGGGGAGAGGTGAAAGACGGTTGGACATTGGCTGCAGGTGCCAACTCTGACCTTTCTGCAGTAGACTGGGTGGGAGACAATGTGAAGGAACTGGAGGCACTGTCAGCAGCAAACCAATCTAATATCGCCTCTACGTGTTCTGGCCTCATCACTTCTAGAGGCGTATGATGCCCTACCAAATACTGATGCAGGTTCTGTCGCCTACTCACACTTGAGGAAGGTGTTTCACTTGTGCGTGTAGCTGGCACAGATCGACCACGTCCTCTCCTTGCAACAGGAGCTCTACCAGCAGCACCACGACCCAGGCCACGGCCCCTATTTGACGCTCTCCTCATATTTCTGTAATTTAAGATCTTGCCCTAGAAAGGTGTTTATTGAATAGCGGAACAAAAGAACAACAGTATCGCACGGGTGTATCTCACAGTCAAATATGCAAACTATGCCGCAATTTAATGTTTTTTACACCAAAAGGGTGTGTATTGAATAGCGGAATAGGATAAAAAACTGTGTATCTCACACGTACAAACACAGACTAGGCCCGATTAAATTTTTTCCTACCCTAAAGGGAGGATGAGGAAGAGGAGTATGGAACAGGCAGCACCCTCAAATCTTCAGAAGTATGAGATGAACCTCAAAAACTTGGAAAGGTGGATCTCACACGTACCGACACAGACTATTCCGCAATTTAATTGATCCCCAAAGGTTTTTATTGAATAGCGGAATAGGAAATATGATAAAAAAAAAAAGTGTATGTATCTCACACGTACAGAAGCACACTAGGCCCCAATTACTATTGTTTGTACCCCTAAAAGGATGGATGAGGAGGAGTATGGAACAGGCAGCACCCTCAAAGCTTCAGAAGTATGAGATGAACCCCAAAAACTTGGAAAGGTGGATCTCACACGTACCGACACAGACTATTCCGCAATTTAATTGATCCCCAAAGGTTTTTATTGAATAGCGGAATAGGAAATATGATCAAAAAAAAGTGTATGTATCTCACACGTACAGAAGCACACTAGGCCCCAATTACTATTGTTTGTACCCCTAAAAGGATGGATGAGGAGGAGGAGGAGTATGGAACAGGCAGCACCCTCAAAGCTTCAGAAGTATGAGATGAACCCCAAAAACTTGGAAAGGTGGATCTCACACGTACCGACACAGACTATTCCGCAATTTAATTGATCCCCAAAGGTTTTTATTGAATAGCGGAATAGGAAATATGATCAAAAAAAAGTGTATGTATCTCACACGTACAGAAGCACACTAGGCCCCAATTACTATTGTTTGTACCCCTAAAAGGATGGATGAGGAGGAGTATGGAACAGGCAGCACCCTCAAAGCTTCAGAAGTATGAGATGAACCCCAAAAACTTGGAAAGGTGGATCTCACACGTACCGACACAGACTATTCCGCAATTTAATTGATCCCCAAAGGTTTTTATTGAATAGCGGAATAGGAAATATGATCAAAAAAAAGTGTATGTATCTCACACGTACAGAAGCACACTAGGCCCCAATTACTATTGTTTGTATCCCTAAAAGGATGGATGAGGAGGAGGAGGAGTATGGAACAGGCAGCACCCTCAAAGCTTCAGAAGTATGAGATGAACCCCAAAAACTTGGAAAGGTGGATCTCACACGTACCGACACAGACTATTCCGCAATTTAATTGATCCCCAAAGGTTTTTATTGAATAGCGGAATAGGAAATATGATCAAAAAAAGTGTATGTATCTCACACGTACACAACCACACTAGGCTCCAATTACTATTGTTTGTACCCCTAAAAGGATGGATGAGGAGGAGGAGGAGTATGGAACAGGCAGAACCCTCAAAGCTTCAGAAGTATGAGATGAACCCCAAAAACTTGGAAAGGTGGATCTCACACGTACCGACACAGACTATTCCGCAATTTAATTGATCCCCAAAGGTTTTTATTGAATAGCGGAATAGGAAATATGATCAAAAAAAAGTGTATGTATCTCACACGTACAGAAGCACACTAGGCCCCAATTACTATTGTTTGTACCCCTAAAAGGATGGATGAGGAGGAGGAGGAGTATGGAACAGGCAGCACCCTCAAAGCTTCAGAAGTATGAGATGAACCCCAAAAACTTGGAAAGGTGGATCTCACACGTACCGACACAGACTATTCCGCAATTTAATTGATCCCCAAAGGTTTTTATTGAATAGCGGAATAGGAAATATGATCAAAAAAGTGTATGTATCTCACACGTACAGAAGCACACTAGGCCCCAATTACTATTGTTTGTACCCCTAAAAGGATGGATGAGGAGGAGTATGGAACAGGCAGCACCCTCAAAGCTTCAGAAGTATGAGATGAACCCCAAAAACTTGGAAAGGTGGATCTCACACGTACCGACACAGACTATTCCGCAATTTAATTGATCCCCAAAGGTTTTTATTGAATAGCGGAATAGGAAATATGATCAAAAAAAAGTGTATGTATCTCACACGTACAGAAGCACACTAGGCCCCAATTACTATTGTTTGTACCCCTAAAAGGATGGATGAGGAGGAGGAGGAGTATGGAACAGGCAGCACCCTCAAAGCTTCAGAAGTATGAGATGAACCCCAAAAACTTGGAAAGGTGGATCTCACACGTACCGACACAGACTATTCCGCAATTTAATTGATCCCCAAAGGTTTCTATTGAATAGCGGAATAGGAAATATGATCAAAAAAGTGTATGTATCTCACACGTACAGAAGCACACTAGGCCCCAATTACTATTGTTTGTACCCCTAAAAGGATGGATGAGGAGGAGTATGGAACAGGCAGCACCCTCAAAGCTTCAGAAGTATGAGATGAACCCCAAAAACTTGGAAAGGTGGATCTCACACGTACCGACACAGACTATTCCGCAATTTAATTGATCCCCAAAGGTTTTTATTGAATAGCGGAATAGGAAATATAATCAAAAAAAAGTGTATGTATCTCACACGTACAGAAGCACACTAAGCCCCAATTACTATTGTTTGTACCCCTAAAAGGATGGATGAGGAGGAGGAGGAGTATGGAACAGGCAGCACCCTCAAAGCTTCAGAAGTATGAGATGAACCCCAAAAACTTGGAAAGGTGGATCTCACACGTACCGACACAGACTATTCCGCAATTTAATTGATCCCCAAAGGTTTTTATTGAATAGCGGAATAGGAAATATGATCAAAAAAGTGTATGTATCTCACACGTACAGAAGCACACTAGGCCCCAATTACTATTGTTTGTACCCCTAAAAGGATGGATGAGGAGGAGTATGGAACAGGCAGCACCCTCAAAGCTTCAGAAGTATGAGATGAACCCCAAAAACTTGGAAAGGTGGATCTCACACGTACCGACACAGACTATTCCGCAATTTAATTGATCCCCAAAGGTTTTTATTGAATAGCGGAATAGGAAATATGATCAAAAAAAAGTGTATGTATCTCACACGTATAGAAGCACACTAGGCCCCAATTACTATTGTTTGTACCCCTAAAAGGATGGATGAGGAGGAGGAGGAGTATGGAACAGGCAGCACCCTCAAAGCTTCAGAAGTATGAGATGAACCCCAAAAACTTGGAAAGGTGGATCTCACACGTACCGACACAGACTATTCCGCAATTTAATTGATCCCCAAAGGTTTTTATTGAATAGCGGAATAGGAAATATGATCAAAAAAGTGTATGTATCTCACACGTACAGAAGCACACTAGGCCCCAATTACTATTGTTTGTACCCCTAAAAGGATGGATGAGGAGGAGGAGGAGTATGGAACAGGCAGCACCCTCAAAGCTTCAGAAGTATGAGATGAACCCTAAAAACTTGGAAAGGTGGATCTCACACGTACCGACACAGACTATCCCGCAATTTAATTGATCCCCAAAGGTTTTTATTGAATAGCGGAATAGGAAATATGATCAAAAAAAGTGTATGTATCTCACACGTACAGAAGCACACTAGGCCCCAATTACTATTGTTTGTACCCCTAAAAGGATGGATGAGGAGGAGGAGGAGTATGGAACAGGCAGCACCCTCAAAGCTTCAGAAGTATGAGATGAACTCCAAAAACTTGGAAAGGTGGATCTCACACGTACCGACACAGACTATTCCGCAATTTAATTGATCCCCAAAGGTTTTTATTGAATAGCGGAATAGGAAATATGATCAAAAAAAGTGTATGTATCTCACACGTACACAACCACACTAGGCCCCAATTACTATTGTTTGTACCCCTAAAAGGATGGATGAGGAGGAGGAGGAGTATGGAACAGGCACCACCCTCAAAGCTTCAGGAGTATGAGATGAACCCCAAAAACTTGGAAAGGTGGATCTCACACGTACCGACACAGACTATCCCGCAATTTAATTGATCCCCAAAGGTTTTTTTTTGATTAGCGGAATAGGAAATATGATAAAAAAAGTGTATGTATCTCACACGTACACAACCACACTAGGCCCCAATTACTATTGTTTGTACCCCTAAAAGGATGGATGAGGAGGAGGAGGATGAAACAGGCAGCACCCTCAAATCTTCAGAAGTATGAGATTGTGTTCACTGTACCCCACAAAGATTGTGTTCACTGCACCCCACAAAGATTGTGTTCACTGCACCCCAAAAGGATTTTGTTCACTGCACCCCAAAAGGATTTTGTTCACTGCACCCCACAAAGATTGTGTTCACTGTACCCCACAAAGATTTTGTTCACTGCACCCCACAAAGATTGTGTTCACTGTACCCCACAAAGATTTTGTTCACTGCACCCCACAAAGATTGTGTTCACTGCACCCCCACAAAGATTGTGTTCACTGCACCCCCACAAAGCTTGTGTTCACTGCACCCAAAAGGATTTTGTTCACTGCACCCCAAAAGGATTGTCTTCACTGCACCCCACAAAGATTGTGTTCACTGCACCCCCACAAAGATTGTGTTCACTGCACCCCACAAAGATTGTGTTCACTGCACCCCAAAAGGATTGTCTTCACTGCACCCCACAAAGATTTTGTTCACTGCACCCCAAAAGGATTTTGTTCACTGCACCCCACAAAGATTGTGTTCACTGCACCCCACAAAGATTGTGTTCACTGTACCCCACAAAGATTTTGTTCACTGCACCCCACAAAGATTGTGTTCACTGTACCCCACAAAGATTTTGTTCACTGCACCCCACAAAGATTGTGTTCACTGCACCCCCACAAAGCTTGTGTTCACTGCACCCCAAAAGGATTTTGTTCACTGCACCCCAAAAGGATTGTCTTCACTGCACCCCACAAAGATTGTGTTCACTGCACCCCAAAAGGATTTTGTTCACTGCACCCCACAAAGATTGTGTTCACTGCACCCCCACAAAGATTGTGTTCACTGCACCCCACAAAGATTTTGTTCACTGCACCCCAAAAAGATTGTGTTCACTGTACCCCACAAAGATTGTTTTCACTGCACCCTAAAAGGATGTTGTTCACTGCACCCCAAAAAGGATGTTGTTCACTGCACCCCACAAAGATTGTGTTTACTGCACCCCACAAAGGATTTTGTTCACTGCACCCCAAAAAGATTGTGTTCACTGCACCCCAAAAAGGATTTTGTTCACTGCACCCCAAAAAGATTGTGTTCACTGCACCCCAAAAAGATTGTGTTCACTGCAGCCCACACACAGAAAAATGGATGTGGATCACTGACACCTGCCTATCTCCTATCCCACACCACACAGCAATATCGATTGTAGTTTGTAGAACACAGTTTCCCTAAAATTCAGCAGCAGCCTCTCCCTAACAGGATTGAGAAGAGATCGTAGATCAGGATTAAGTGCAGACCCCACCCCACACAGCAATATCGATTGTAGTTTGTAGAACACACTGACCCTATAATTCAGCAGACTCTATCCCTAAAATGCCTACAACTCGCCCTGCCTAAACACTCCGACCTGTCCCTCAATTCTATCCAGACACCAATTCGTTTTCCCTGCCTGTCTTTCCCTAATCAGCAGCCAGCACGTATGTGTGCTCTGTCCCTGATCTAAGCAGCAGAATGACGCCGCTGCGGCTGCCTCGAACTTATAAAGACTTGGTCACATGCTTCAGACGGCCAATCACAGCTACTCATACATTTGCAGGCATGGCTGGGATGGCTTAAGGCACACCAGTTAAACGATTGTTGATTGGCTGTTGAAAGCCCGCCATGAAAAGAGCGCCAAAACATGCAAAACCCGGAAATAAAACGACCGAACACGGATTTTTACCCGAACATACAGTAAAGTGTCCGTGTCCGTGTTCGGGTAACAAAAATCCAATTATTCGGTACGAACACGAATAATACAGTCCGTGTTCGCTCAACACTATAAGCGAGTTTTTCTGACGGGCGCAAACATAAAAGGTTAGCCAGAGACAATGGATCACAATCCATGGATTCTAACATTACTCAAAGTGGGACTTCAGAGGTTGCGTGATATTTGAGTAGTTGCGCTGATTGGGTCGCATGGTAATAGGTAGTAAAATTGGAAAACCCGAGGCCACCTCTATTCTTAGGAAGGTATAAGGTGCGTTTCGGCAGTTGGGGTTTTGAAGAGCCCCAGACAAAAAGTGGTTGCTTTGTGCTGTATTTTCCTTAAACAATATGCCGATCTGGAATAGGTAGGACTCGGAAGAGATAAAGGATTTTAGGTAAAATTGCCATCTTAATAACATTCATTTTAACCATCCAAGATAAGGGAAGAGAAGACCATTGGGATAATAGGTTATTAATTTGGCATAAAGTTCAGAGAGGTTGGTTGTGTAGCAATATTTCCAGGCCTTGAGCCTGAGGTGTTTCTGCCATTGTTACTGGTGACACTTCCAACACATTTAAGTTGTGAACCCAGGTGTGAGAACTGAGAAAATGACCATTCCGGGATCTTTGGTTTTTCTTGTTTATTGTATTTAGGGGATGGGAGAAGGTGAATGCCGGCCAACACTTCCTGGTGCCTAAAGATACTGACTTGCTGAATAGTGCTAGAACTTCGACTTTAACTTGTTTGTTAAGATCCAGGACTGTAGAACACTTGACCCTCTATTTAGCTCAAAATCCACTGAACAGCTCCCTTCAGCCCTTCACTGGCTGAGGTAGCTCCCTGTCACTGTTTGTGATACTGCAACTCTTAACTCTGTACACTGCACACTGACTCTTCAGGGCCCAATCACTGGTGCCCACTGTACACTTCAGGGTTCTCTGACTAGGTACCCCCTCTAACACTTCAGGGTCGTCTGACTAGGCACCCCCTTTACAGCTAGCTGACTCCTGGATCCCTGGAACCTTCGCTGGAGTGGTCCCCTCTACACTTTGCAGACCCCTAGGGGCAGTTCACAGTACTCACGACCTTCGCAGGCTTTGCTGGAACTGAACCCCTCTTCCTCCACTGGTCCTCGGCACACCGGATCCCTTCTTCAGCTCAACTCAGCACTCTCTGGATTCCCAGGCAGCCACCTGAGACACCCGATCCTTCTGACAGGAGGAGAGACAGCCGTACTCTCCCTCCTGGGACTCTGCTTCCCGCCAAAGACACTGCGTCATGCGTTCCCTCAAAACTTATACCCACTCCCAGAATCCTCTGTGGCAAAATCTGCCTTCTGGGGTAGATACAGGCCTGAGTGTGTATCTGATTGGGTTTCCTCCACTGTCCAATGAGAATCCTCTCATGGAGTCAGTGGGGAGACTCCCCTCTCAGCAGACACACCTGGGAGACATGACAGTCTGAAATCATGGCCCTGCTGTTAGGCAGCCAAGGTCCACTATACTTTTACCTAGCACCTACCTGTAGGGTGCTACAGTTGTAAGTGTAACACCTAGGTAAGAGGAGGAACATTAAAAAGGGAGTGATGCTTGTGCTTGTTGTAAATCAGAAGAGGATAGGGCTATTTTTAATGCTGTAGATTTATGAGGGTTGATGGTTAGACCTGAAATTTGGGCAAAACAGATTTAAGTTTTCGAATGAGGTTAGGAGCTGAAATATGCGGGGCAGACATAAAAATTAGGATATCATCGGCGAATAAACAAAGTTTATGTTGATGACCAGCAAGTTCAAGACCCTAATTGAAGAATCAGAACAAATTTATTGGGCAAGGGGTTCTATAAGTAAAGCGAACAAAAGTGGGGATAGAGGGCATCCTTGATTAGAGTTGAGCGGACACCTGGATGTTCGGGTTCGACGGGTTCGGCCGAACTTCGCAAACACGTTCGAGTTCGTGACCCGAACTTGACCCCGAACCCGAACCCCATTGAAGTCAATGGGGACCTGAACTTTTGAGCACTAAAATGGCTCTAAAAAAGTAATGGAAAGGGCTAGAGGGCTGCAAATGGCAGATAAATATTGTTAAGAGCATGGTAAGTGTTCTGCAAACAAATGTGCAAGCAAGGGCTATAAAATTGTGGATTTTAGCTCAAAAAGTGTGTTTTTAAAAACCCAGAAAATTATAGCTATATATAGCTTTAAATGTGCACTCGATAATGCGACAGAGCCCCAAGGATGAAGAGATGGAGGGTAATGCCAAAAATTGGTGTTTTTTTAAACCCTGAAAACTATTGCAGTATTTCAAGCTTGTTTTTATCACACAGGCAGCAAGCAAAGGCTGTAAAACTGTGTATTTTGCCCCAAAATTGTGTTTTTTGACTAACACAGTAGGACAGCAGCTTGAATTCTACATGTACAGATGCAGCTAGCAAGGGCTATAAAAATATGGATTTTAGCCCAAAAAGGGTGTTTTTAAAAACCCAGAAAATTATAGCTATATATAGCTTTAAGAGCCGGTTCACACTGCCGTGACCATAAGTCACCCCATGTCGGAGTGACTTTTTACCGTGACTTTACCGCAATTTTACCGCGATTTTACAGCGACTTTACCGTGACTTTACTGCAACTTATCTGTTTTTTTTTTTACTAATTTCCTCATTGCCCACCAGTGCCACGTATCAGTGTCCACCAGTGCCACTGCCCACCAGTGCCACGTATGTGTCCGTGCCACGTATCACTGTCCACCAGTGCCACTGCCCACCACTGCCACGTATGTGTCCACCAGTGCCACTGCCCACCAGTGCCACGAATCAGTGTCCACCAGTGCCACGTATCAGTGCCACGAATCAGTGCCACAAATCAGTGTCCACCAGTGCCACATATCAGTGCCATGTATCAGTGTCCACCAGTGCCACGTATCAGTGCCATGTATCAGTGCCACGAATCAGTGTCCACTAGTGCCACTAATCAGTGTCCACCAGTGCCACGTATCAGTGCCACGTATCAGTGCAGACCCCCTAGCACAAACCCCACAGTACAGGGCCCCTAGTACAAACCCCACAGTACAGGCCCCCAAGCAAAAACCCCACAGTACAGGCCCCCTAGCACAAACCCCACAGTACAGGCCCCCTAGCATTAATCCCACAGTACAGAACCCCTAGCACAAACCCCACAGTACAGGCCCCCTAGCACAAACCCCACAGTACAGGCCCCCTAGCACTAATCGCACAGTACAGACCCCCCTAGCACTAATCCCACAGTACAGACCCCCTAGCACTAATCCAATAGTACAGCCCCCCTAACACTAATCCTACAGTACAGACCCCCAAGCACTAATCCAACAGCACCGGCCCCCTAGCAAAAACCCCACAGTACAGGCCCCCTAGCACAAACCCGACAGTACAGGCCCCCAAGCAAAAACCCCACAGTACAGGCCCCCTAGCACAAACCCCACAGTACAGGCCCCCTAGCATTAATCCCACAGTACAGAACCCCTAGCACAAACCCCACAGTACAGGCCCCCTAGCACAAACCCCACAGTACAGGCCCCCTAGCACAAACCCCACAGTACAGACCCCCTGGCACAAACCTCACAGTACATACCCCCTAGCACAAACCCCACAGTACAGGCCCCCTAGCACAAACCCCACAGTACAGACCCCCTAGCACTAATCCCACAGTACAGGCCCCCTAGCACAAACCCCACAGTACAGGCCCCCTAGCACAAACCCTACAGTACAGGCCCCCTAACACTAATCCCACAGTACAGACCCCCAGGCACAAACCCCACAGTACAGGCCCCCTAGCACAAACCCCACAGTACAGACCCCCTAGCACTAATCCCACAGTACAGGCCCCCTAGCACAAACCCCACAGTACAGGCCCCCTAGCACAAACCCCACAGTACAGACCCCCTAGCACAAACCCCACAGTACCGGCCCCCTAGCACAAACCCCACAGTACAGACCCCCTAGCACTAATCCCACAGTACAGGCCCCCTTTCAATGCAGTGACCAGCGTACATGCCCCCTTTCTTTTCAATAAGTTTTTGTTAAAGATTTTCAACATACAATAACATATTTCGTTAGCATTGCATAGAACAGGATAATACAACATGAGAAAATATAGCTCATATCACAACTTGTACATACATTACACAGAGCCCCTCAGAGTTCTAGCCAATTCCCTAGGGAACCTCAAGCCCGCGCCAGGCGACATAGCCGGGTTGCCCCAAAGGGCCCAGGTGAGAAGCCCAAGGAGCTCAGCACCCCTTCGGGAGCATACTGTGCCCACGCCCCCCGGGCTCCCACCCCCCCCAGCCAAATCTCCAGCAAGCGTCCACAGGTCCCTAGTACACTAGTCCTATATCCCATATCTCTTCCTCCCGGCTAACCGGGAGCATGGGATAGAACCGGTCTCCGAAGACTCTGCTGTGATAGGATACATAACAAATATTTAACTCAAACTCAAATGTTGAAAACCAGTAGACTATCAACTGGACAGTCCAAACAAACAAAACCTCCTGTATTCAGTAAACAATCAGCAATACCAATTCACAAGCAAGTGAATAGCAAACGTGCTCAATTAGGGTTTTTATCTAGCCACCCCCTCCATTGCTGCTGGAATGTCTGGAAATTATTTCCCGAGCTAATAAAAAAAAATTTTCATATGAGTGAATTATTTTCACTCGGCTGATGACTTCATAGACCGTAGGGATTTTGGTAGACTTCCATGCCGCCGCTACATTAGTTCTAGCCGCCGTTAAAATATGTGAGATAATACATCTATGTTCATTCGGGACGGACTGAATGCCTAAATTCAGTAGGGCCAATGACGGCGTCATAGGTATTTTTAGCCCCGTAACCGCGGCCACCAAAGCGTAGATGGCCACCCAGTAGCTCCGTAGTTTCCTACATTCCCAAAAAGTATGGAGTACAGTGCCCCTCGCTCCACATTCTCTCCAGCAAGCATCTGAAGAGTCCTCGTACATATGGACCAGTCTGGATGGAGTAAGGTAGCTCCTATGCAATATTTTAAGAGCCCCTTCCCAGTGGTTAGTGCAGTGCGTATATTTAAAAGAGGATACATGCCCCCTTTCAATGCAGTGACCAGCGTACATGCCCCTTTCAATGTAGTGACCAGTATACATGCCCCCTTTCAATGTAGTGACCAGTATACATGCCCCCTTTCAATGCAGTGACCAGTATACATCTCCCCTTTCAATGTAGTGACCAGTATACATGCCCCCTTTCAATGCAGAGACCAGTATACATGCCCCCTTTCAATGTAGTGACCAGTATACATGCCTCCAATGCAGAGATCAGCGTCCGTGCCCCCAATGTAGTGACCAGCATACATGCCCCCAATGCAGAGATCAGCGTGCGTGCCCCCAATGTAGTGACCAGCAAACATGCCCCCAATGCAGAGATCAGCATGCGTGCCCCCATTGTAGTGACCAGCATACGTTGTGCCCCCAATGCAGAGATCAGCGTGCGTGCCACCAATGTAGTGACCAGCATACGTGGTGCCCCCAATGCAGAGATCAGCGTGCGTGCCCCCAATGTAGTGACCAGCATACGTGGTGCCCCCAATGCAGAGATCAGCGTGCGTACCCCCAATGTAGTGACCAGTATACGTGCCCGCAATGCAGAGATCAGCGTTCGTGCCCCCAATATAGTGACCAGCATACATGCCCCCAATGCAGAGATCAGCATGCGTTCCCCCAATGTAGTGACCAGCATACATGATGCCCCCAATGCAGAGATCAGCGTGCGTGCGTGCCCCCTTCAAAGCTGTCAGTGACAGTGTGTTTGCCGGGCGGGGCCCCCCTGAGGCATCACAAACTTACCTCACTGACACTCACGGACGGACCGGACGGACGGTGACCTGCAGCAGTGCTTCTTCTGCAACTGCGAGACTGCGAACTTCCCAGTCCAGACCACTTCGACTCCTCACGCGGGCGCGGAGGCGGCTCTCCTCTCTCCAGTGGGCGGGAAGGTGATCACGTGACGCCGGGGCGGTGCACGACCCCCACGCGTCACGTCACCAGGTCCCGGGATGTCCTCCTGTGATTGGTCCAGGCTGGAATCTGGACCAATCACAGCCAGGACATCAGTAAAGTGGGGAGTGTCGGGACGCATTGCTCTGCGCCCCGATGACCCCCAGAAGGCTGCCAATCAGCACCTCTGCCCGCTGCACGTGCGGTAGAAAACTCCACCCCCCATACCCACCACTAGTGGGCTAAAAATGAATTTTTTTTTTTAATCTTTTTTTTTTCTTCTTCTTTATTTTGGGGGTCTCTGCCCCTGCGTCCCCTATGGACAGGCCGCCACTGGTCCCAAGACTATCAATAACTATAAACCAAACACTGGTAAAGTTTAGATGTACTCTGACTAACCCATAAGACTGAAACATCCCTGACATACTGTCCGCTAATTGTGTTCGCAGTCCGCAGTGCTAATTGGTCTTGCACTGGTTATATATGTATATAAAAAAATATATATATATATTAATACATACATACATACATATATACATACATACATACAGTACATATACATGCACATAAAACACATATATGTAGACCCCTTTCCAAGAATACATGCCAAACTAATCGTATGAAAAACGACTCCATAGGCTATGTACCATTAGGTAATCGTAAGGTGTCAATTCATGTTTATATTTAACTAGATGCAACTCATAACCAGTTTAGTGGAATATACATGCGTAATCATGAAATGCATTGGGGGGGGGGGGGGACAAACAGCCCCACTTCATGTGGAGAATTAATTCTTTATATTTAACTGTGCACAAAAACATCCAATTACCAGGTGTTCAAAAAAGAGAAGTCTGAACACACAGGAGAGAGAGGATTCATTGTGGAAAAGAAAAAAGCCGTCAGTCCATAGCATTCACAGGATCAGTAGTAGGAGAGAGGAAGTGACTTTGTTTAGAACAGGGGTGGGGAACCTATGGACAATAATTTGGTCCAGAACCCCCCACCCCATGCCGCTGAGTCTGTCTCTCATCTGAGCTGTCAAAACGGAGCCAATGTTTCCTGTATAGTTCTGGTTCTGTCCTGACTGTCTGAGTGAGTCACAGGCGGAGTGATATGAAATGTGCTCCGCCTGTGACCAATACAGGAAGCATTGCCTCTTCCTCAAGCATGGCATCGTTCCTAGCCAGCATTTGCCACCAGCAGTACCCACAGCAGTACCAGCCTAAGCCAACAGTACCTACAGCAGTACCATCCAGAGCCAGCAGTACCCACAGCAGTACCATCCAGAGCCAGCAGTACCCACCGCAGTACCCACAGCAGGACCAGCCAGAGCTAGCATTACCCACAGCAGTACCAGACAGAGCCACCAGTACCCACAGCATTACCCACAGCAGTACCAGCCAGAGCCAGTATTACCCACAGCAGTACCAGCCAGAGCCAGCAGTACCCACAGCAGTACCAGCCTGCTGTACCAGTCTGAGCCAGCAGTACCCACAGCAGTACCAGCCAGCAGTACCAACAGCACAATACCAGCCAGCAGTACCAGCCTGAGCCAGCAGTACCCACAGCAGTACCAGCCAGCAGTCCCCACAGCACAGTACCAGCCTGAGCCAGTGTACCCACAGCAGTACCAGCCTGAGCCAGCAGTACCAGCCAGCAGTACCCACAGCACAGTACCAGCCAGGAGTACCACCCTGAGCCAGCAGTACCCACAGCAGTACCAGCCAGCATTTCCCACCAGCAGTACCAGCCAGCAGTAACCACCAGCAGTACCAGTCAGCTTTACCCATCAGCAGTATCAGCCAGCAGTACCCACCAGCAGTACCCACAGCAGTACCAGTCAGCAGTACCCACAGCAATACCAGCCAGCAGTACCCAAAGCAGTACCAGCCAGCAGTACCTACAGCCAGGGCCGGCCTTAGGTGTTCAGGCGCCCTGTGCAAGCTAATCCTGTGCCCCCCCCCCCCCAACGCCCTGCACATTTTCTTGCACTTTTTTTCCACTTCATTTGACTTTTCTTTTTATGATCACTAATAACTTAGCCCCCCTTACATTACAGACCCCCCCAGGGAGTCCCCTTACATCAGAAACCCCCCACATAGGCCCCTTTACATCAGAGCCCCCCATAGACCCTGTGTGAGACATACACAGTTCAGCCTGCAGCTATAGAAGACACAGGCACAGCCGCACAGCGGGAGGTAAGCAGCGACCGCGGCCTGTGTTAACCCTCTCCAGGCCGCAGTTGCCCGCTTACCTCACGCTGTGCGGCCTGATCATCTGCAAGCTGGGATGACCGCACGGCGCCCCTGTTGCCCATGGCGCCCTGTGCGGCTGCACAGCTCGCACACCCTAAAGGCCGGCCCTGCCTACAGCACAGTACCAGCCAGCAGTACCAGCCTGAGCCAGCAGTACCAGCCAGAAGTACCCACAGCACTACCAGCCAGCAGTACCAACCTGGGCCAGCAGTACTCACAGCAGTAACAGCCAGCAGTACCCACAGCAGTACCAGCCAGCAGTACCCACAGCAGGACCAGCCAGCAGTACCAGCCATCAGTAACCACAGCAGTACCCACAGCAGTATCAGCCAGCATTTCCCACCAGCAGTACCAGCCAGCTGTACCCACCAGCAGTACCAGCCAGCCATACACACCAGCCTTACCAGCCAGCCATACCCACCAGCCTTACCAGTCAGCAGTACCCACAGCACTACCAGCCAGCAGTACCTACAGCACAGTACCAGCCAGCATTTTCAGCCTGAGCCAGCAGCACCAGCCTGAGCCAGCAGTATCCACTGCAGTACCATCCAGCAGTACCAGCTTGAGCCAGTGTACCCACAGCAGTACCAGACAGAAGTACAAGCCAGCAGTACCAGCCTGAGCCAGTAGTACCAGCCAGCATTACCCACAGCAGTACCAGCCAGCAGTACCCACAGCAGTACCAGCCAGTAGTACCCACAGCACAGTACCAGCCAGCAGTACCAGCCTGAGCCAGCAGTACCAACCAGCAGTAACCTACAGCAGTACCAGCCAGCATTTCCCACCAGCAGTACCAGGCAGCAGTATACACCAGCAGTACCTGCCAGCTGTAGCAGACAGCTGTACCCATCAGCTGTACCCGCCAGCAGTACCCACCAGCATTTCTTTTCAAAAAACTTACCTCCGCAAAGTGTCGACTGCACTCCAGACTGACCGACGCAAACCTGGAAAACCAGTTGCGAATAGTAATATCAATGCCAGCGAACATCACACACCTCACCAAAGAGAAGCAGTTCCAGCTATCACATTAGGGGTGAGTTAATTAAATGTTTGACCAAATATAAAAGGCAAATTATTAGGTTGATAATTTTGTACGGCCCCCGAATGATGTTATAAATATCCAAATGGCCCTTGGTGGAACAAAGATTCTCCACCCCTGGTTTAGAAGGACTTTTTCGACCACTGTTGCCCTTAATATTGGAAGATCCTAATGAGGAATAGGATGCAGAATGTCAGCGATGAGCATCAGGAGCCACCAATCTTTCCATCAGATGTAGATCTTGTAAAGTATTTTGCAATTCGTCTGAAGAATGGCAAGTGTATTTAGTGTTCTGATAAGTAAATCGCACTAAGAACGGAAAACCCCATAGATAGAGTACTCGGTGTCGCTGGAGGATTTGAAGGAGAGGTTTAAGTGCACACCTTTTGGCCCCCCATTATCTTTTCTGATCGTTTTTCACTAGTTTTGCATTTGGTTAGGGTCAGTGTCACTACTGGTATTTTGAGGCGATACATGGAACCTATAGAGGTTTTACAGGCAGTCAAACTCCTCAAGAATGACACAGGATGAGCACTGCCAGAGCCTTACATAATGACCTCCAGCAGGCCACTGGTGTGAATGTCTGACCAAACAATCAGAAACAGACTTCATGTGAGTTGCCTGAGGGCCCAACATCCTCTAGTGGGCTCTGTGTTCACTGCCCTGCACCGTGGTGCTTAGAATGAATTTACCATTGGACATCAGATATGGTAGGTTTGTCACTGGAGCCCTGTAATTTTCACAGATGAGTGCAAGTTCACCCTGAGCACATGTGACAGTCGTGAAATGGTCTGGAGAAGGTTATGCTGCCTGTAAGGTCGCTCAGCATGACCAGTTTGGTGGTGGGTCAATGATGGTCTGGGGAAGCATATCCATGGAGGGACGCACAGACCACTACAGGCTGCACAATAGTACCCTGACTGCCATTAAGCATCAGGATGAAATTCTTGGACCCATTGTCGGACCCTATACTGGTCCAGTGGGTCCTGGGTTCCTCCTGGTGCACGGCAGTGCCCGGCCTCATGTGGCAAGGGTATGCAGTCAGTTCCTGAAGGATGAATGAATTGATACCATTGAATGCCCCCCCATGCTCTCCTGACCTAAATCCAATAGAACACCTCTGGGACATTGTGTTTCAGTCCATCCAATCTCACCAGGTTGCACCTCAGTCTGTTTAGGGGCTCAGTGATGCCTTGATCCTGATCTGGGAGAAAATACCTAAGGACACCATCAGTCACCTCATTAGGAGCATGCCCCGACATTGTCAGGCATGCATACAAGCACGTAGGGGCCATACAAACTACTAACTACCATTCTGAGTTCCTGCATTGAAATTTTAGCAAAATGGACTAGCCTGTTGCATGATTTTTTCACTTTGATTTTTGGGGGGTCTTTGAATTCAGCACACTATAGGTAGATCATTTTAATTTCCATCAAATGATGCCACATCCTTTAATTTCTAACAAATTACCCAGTCCATATATCAGTGTAGATATCCAGGATGATATTTTTCCCCATTCAGCATTTTCAAAGAGTTCCCTTAATTTTTTTTTGAGCAGTGTATTTTGGGCTGTTCTTTGGTGGTACATGCATGCACAAAGTAGTTGTGATGATATGTACGGTTTTACTAACACATGTTTGTTCCACGTTGTCTCTTTAAATATGAATTCTGAAGGGGAGTTTATTAAACCGGTAGTCAACTCCACTTTAGAACTTGTACCTACAGGTAAGCCTATTGTAGCACTCTACAGGTAGGTGCTAGGTAAATGTATAGTGGGCCTTGTCTGCCTAACAGCAGGGCAGTGATTTATTTAGTTAGGGTGTCAGGGCTTCCAGATGTGCCTGCTGAGAGGAGAAGTGTCCCCACTGGCTCCTGTGAGAGGCTTCTCATAGGGCAGTGTGGGAAGCCCAATCAGGGGACACATCCAAGCTTGTAACTACCCCAGAAGGCAGATTATGCTGCAAAGGATTCTGGGAGTGGGTATAAGTTTGGGGGAAGTGCGTGACAGGGTGTCTTTGGCGGGAGTCCCAGGAGGGAGAGTACAGCTGTCTCTCCTCCTGTCTGAGGAGGTGGATGTCTCGGGGTGTCGCCTGAGAATCCAGAGAGTGTTGAGCTGAGCTGAAGGGATCCGGTGTGTCGAGAGCCTGCGGAGCGTGATAGGGGTCCAGTCCCAGGAAAGCCTACACAGGTCGTGAGCACTGCGGATTGCCCCTGGGGGTCTGCCAGAGTCAGAGGGGACCACTCCGGAAGAGGTTCTGCTAGCTGAAAGGGGGTACCTAGGTTGAGGACCCTGAAGTTACAGAGGGGGGTACATGGTCAGTGAACCCCAAAGAGTTCAAGGTTAAAGGGGGCACCTGCATATGGCCCTGAATTGGACAGAGTGTGACAGTTGAGAGTTGCAGCTTTACAGAAATCTACAGTGTACTACCTCAAGCCAGTGCAAGGCAGGAGGGGAGTATTCAGTGACTTTGCAGTATAGCAGTGTGAATAAGTCTACAATTCACAGTCTTGGGTCTTCTGGACTTATTTTCGAGGATCCTGCACTTCTATCAGTGTGTTCTCAGTGTTAAGGAGCGTTGGCTGGCGTCGGCTGGTGTCAAGGAAGCGCCAACGGGCATTTTTCTAGGATCGAGTCCCAAGTGTAATTAGTTAAGCCTAAAGAAGTATCCCACTCATTCCCTTCTCCCATCCCCTTTTCTACAATAAAAACCACAAAACCAAGATGCCGGAGTCGTCCATGTCTCAGTTCTCACACCCAGGGTTGCAGCTCACATTGGCTGGAGAGGTAACCGGTAACAATGGCAGACCCACATCAGGCCACAGGCCTGGAAAACCTGCTACATTTGGGGCCTCGTCCGGGATTTTGCCATTAGTTACTGGGCCAATTGCCCTTGGCAACGGCAAAAAGAAAAATCCCAAAAATCCTTTTTGGGTCCAGAATTGTTATTCAAACGCCAGGCCGGGTGTGATACTGCAACCATGGGAGGCAGGGAGAGTGGGATGAAGTTGGAAGCCCACATGGAAGGATGTTTGTGGCAACGAAAATGTTCTAAGCAAAATTGTGATGTGACAAAAACTTTCCATCTGGATTCTGAAATGTATTCTGCTATCAGAAAATGGAGAGCAGGGGGCACGTGTGTCCGAGTGTATGAGTGCTGCAACTGCTCAACAGTGAGAAGTCCCGGGGGGGCAGTGAAGATGGCGTCAGGAGTAGTGTTGAGCGAACACGGACTGTATTATTCGTGTTCGTACCGAATAATTGGATTTTTTGTACCCGAACACGGACACGGACACTTTACTGTATGTTCGGGTAAAAATCCGTGTTCGGTCGTTTTATTTCCGGGTTTTGCATGCTTTGGCGCTCTTTTCATGGCGGGCTTTCAACAGCCAATCAACAATCGTTTAACTGGTGTGCCTTAAGCCATCCCAGCCATGCCTGCAAATGTCTCAGTAGCTGTGATTGGCCGTCTGAAGCATGTGACCAAGTCTTTATAAGTTCGAGGCAGCCGCAGCGGCGTCATTATGCTGCTTAGATTCAGGGACAGAGCACACATCAACGTGCTGGCTGCTGATTAGGGAAAGATAGGCAGGAAAAAACCATTTGTGTCCGGATAGAATTGAGGGACAGGTCGGAGTGTTTAGGCAGGGCGAGTTGTAGGCATTTTAGGGATAGAGTCTGCTGAATTATATAGGGTCAGTGTCTTCTACAAACTACAATCGATATTGCTGTGTGGGGGGTGGGGTCTGCACTCAATCCTGATCTACGATCTCTTCTCAATCCTGTTAGGGACAGAGTCTGCTGAATTTTAGGGAAACTGTGTTCTACAAACTACAATCGATATTGCTGTGTGGTGTGGGATTGGAGATAGGCAGGTGTCAGTGATCCACATCCATTTTTCTGTGTGTGAGCTGCAGTGAACACAATCTTTTTGGGCTGCAGTGAACACAATCTTTTTGGGCTGCAGTGAACACAATCTTTTTGGGCTGCAGTGAACACAATCTTTTTGGGCTGCAGTGAACACAATCTTTTTGGGCTGCAGTGAACACAATCTTTTTGGGGTGCAGTGAACAAAATCTTTTTGGGGTGCAGTGAACACAATCCTTTTTGGTGTGCAGTGAACACAATCTTTGTGGGGTGCAGTGAACAAAATCCTTTGTGGGGTGCAGTGAACACAATCTTTTTGGGGTGCAGTGAACAAAATCCTTTTTGGGGTGCAGTGAACAACATCCTTTTTGGGGTGCAGTGAACACAATCTTTTTGGGGTGCAGTGAACAAAATCCTTTGTGGGGTGCAGTGAACACAATCTTTTTGGGGTGCAGTGAACACAATCTTTTTGGGGTGGAGTGAACAACATCCTTTTTGGGGTGCAGTGAACAAAATCCTTTTTGGGGTGCAGTGAACAAAATCATTTTTGGGGTGCAGTGAACACAATCTTTTTGGGGTGCAGTGAACACAATCTTTGTGGGGTGCAGTGAACACAATCTTTTTGGGGTGGAGTGAACAACATCCTTTTTGGGGTGCAGTGAACAACATCCTTTTTGGGGTGCAGTGAACACAATCTTTTTGGGGTGCAGTGAACACAATCTTTGTGGGGTACAGTGAACAGAATCTTTGTGGGGTGCAGTGAACACAATCTTTGGGGGGTACAGTGAACACAATCTTTGTGAGGTGCAGTGAACACAATCTTTGTGGGGTGCAGTGAACACAATCATTGTGGGGTGCAGTGAACTCAATCTTTGTGGGGTACAGTGAACACAATCTCATACTGAAGGTTTGAGGGTGCTGCCTGTTCCATACTCCCCCTACTCCTCATCTAGCCTTTTAGGGGTACAAACAATAGTAATTGGGGCCTAGTGTGGTTGTGTACGTGTGATATACATACACTTTTTTGGGATCATATTTTCTATTCCGCTATTTAATCAAAAACCTTTGGGGATCAGTTAAATTGGGGGATAGTCTGTGTTGGTACGTGTGAGAGAGATCCACCTTTCCAAGTTGTTGGGGTTCATCTCATACTTCTGAAGGTTTGAGGGTGCTGCCTGTTCCATACTCCCCCTACTCCTAGCCTTTTAGGGGTACAAACAATAGTAATTGGGGCCTAGTGTGGTTGTGTACGTGTGATATACATACACTTTTTTGGGATCATATTTTCTATTCCGCTATTTAATCAAAAACCTTTGGGGATCAGTTAAATTGGGGGATAGTCTGTGTTGGTACGTGTGAGAGAGATCCACCTTTCCAAGTTGTTGGGGTTCATCTCATACTTCTGAAGGTTTGAGGGTGCTGCCTGTTCCATACTCCCCCTACTCCTAGCCTTTTAGGGGTACAAACAATAGTAATTGGGGCCTAGTGTGGTTGTGTACGTGTGATATACATACACTTTTTTGGGATCATATTTTCTATTCCGCTATTTAATCAAAAACCTTTGGGGATCAGTTAAATTGGGGGATAGTCTGTGTTGGTACGTGTGAGAGAGATCCACCTTTCCAAGTTGTTGGGGTTCATCTCATACTTCTGAAGGTTTGAGGGTGCTGCCTGTTCCATACTCCCCCTACTCCTAGCCTTTTAGGGGTACAAACAATAGTAATTGGGGCCTAGTGTGGTTGTGTACGTGTGATATACATACACTTTTTTGGGATCATATTTTCTATTCCGCTATTTAATCAAAAACCTTTGGGGATCAGTTAAATTGGGGGATAGTCTGTGTTGGTACGTGTGAGAGAGATCCACCTTTCCAAGTTGTTGAGGTTCATCTCATACTTCTGAAGGTTTGAGGGTGCTGCCTGTTCCATACTCCCCCTACTCCTAGCCTTTTAGGGGTACAAACAATAGTAATTGGGGCCTAGTGTGGTTGTGTACGTGTGATATACATACACTTTTTTGGGATCATATTTTCTATTCCGCTATTTAATCAAAAACCTTTGGGGATCAGTTAAATTGGGGGATAGTCTGTGTTGGTACGTGTGAGAGAGATCCACCTTTCCAAGTTGTTGGGGTTCATCTCATACTTCTGAAGGTTTGAGGGTGCTGCCTGTTCCATACTCCCCCTACTCCTAGCCTTTTAGGGGTACAAACAATAGTAATTGGGGCCTAGTGTGGTTGTGTACGTGTGATATACATACACTTTTTTGGGATCATATTTTCTATTCCGCTATTTAATCAAAAACCTTTGGGGATCAGTTAAATTGGGGGATAGTCTGTGTTGGTACGTGTGAGAGAGATCCACCTTTCCAAGTTGTTGAGGTTCATCTCATACTTCTGAAGGTTTGAGGGTGCTGCCTGTTCCATACTCCCCCTACTCCTAGCCTTTTAGGGGTACAAACAATAGTAATTGGGGCCTAGTGTGGTTGTGTACGTGTGATATACATACACTTTTTTGGGATCATATTTTCTATTCCGCTATTTAATCAAAAACCTTTGGGGATCAGTTAAATTGGGGGATAGTCTGTGTTGGTACGTGTGAGAGAGATCCACCTTTCCAAGTTGTTGGGGTTCATCTCATACTTCTGAAGGTTTGAGGGTGCTGCCTGTTCCATACTCCCCCTACTCCTAGCCTTTTAGGGGTACAAACAATAGTAATTGGGGCCTAGTGTGGTTGTGTACGTGTGATATACATACACTTTTTTGGGATCATATTTTCTATTCCGCTATTTAATCAAAAACCTTTGGGGATCAGTTAAATTGGGGGATAGTCTGTGTTGGTACGTGTGAGAGAGATCCACCTTTCCAAGTTGTTGGGGTTCATCTCATACTTCTGAAGGTTTGAGGGTGCTGCCTGTTCCATACTCCCCCTACTCCTAGCCTTTTAGGGGTACAAACAATAGTAATTGGGGCCTAGTGTGGTTGTGTACGTGTGATATACATACACTTTTTTGGGATCATATTTTCTATTCCGCTATTTAATCAAAAACCTTTGGGGATCAGTTAAATTGGGGGATAGTCTGTGTTGGTACGTGTGAGAGAGATCCACCTTTCCAAGTTGTTGGGGTTCATCTCATACTTCTGAAGGTTTGAGGGTGCTGCCTGTTCCATACTCCCCCTACTCCTAGCCTTTTAGGGGTACAAACAATAGTAATTGGGGCCTAGTGTGGTTGTGTACGTGTGATATACATACACTTTTTTGGGATCATATTTTCTATTCCGCTATTTAATCAAAAACCTTTGGGGATCAGTTAAATTGGGGGATAGTCTGTGTTGGTACGTGTGAGAGAGATCCACCTTTCCAAGTTGTTGGGGTTCATCTCATACTTCTGAAGGTTTGAGGGTGCTGCCTGTTCCATACTCCCCCTACTCCTAGCCTTTTAGGGGTACAAACAATAGTAATTGGGGCCTAGTGTGGTTGTGTACGTGTGATATACATACACTTTTTTGGGATCATATTTTCTATTCCGCTATTTAATCAAAAACCTTTGGGGATCAGTTAAATTGGGGGATAGTCTGTGTTGGTACGTGTGAGAGAGATCCACCTTTCCAAGTTGTTGGGGTTCATCTCATACTTCTGAAGGTTTGAGGGTGCTGCCTGTTCCATACTCCCCCTACTCCTAGCCTTTTAGGGGTACAAACAATAGTAATTGGGGCCTAGTGTGGTTGTGTACGTGTGATATACATACACTTTTTTGGGATCATATTTTCTATTCCGCTATTTAATCAAAAACCTTTGGGGATCAGTTAAATTGGGGGATAGTCTGTGTTGGTACGTGTGAGAGAGATCCACCTTTCCAAGTTGTTGAGGTTCATCTCATACTTCTGAAGGTTTGAGGGTGCTGCCTGTTCCATACTCCCCCTACTCCTAGCCTTTTAGGGGTACAAACAATAGTAATTGGGGCCTAGTGTGGTTGTGTACGTGTGATATACATACACTTTTTTGGGATCATATTTTCTATTCCGCTATTTAATCAAAAACCTTTGGGGATCAGTTAAATTGGGGGATAGTCTGTGTTGGTACGTGTGAGAGAGATCCACCTTTCCAAGTTGTTGGGGTTCATCTCATACTTCTGAAGGTTTGAGGGTGCTGCCTGTTCCATACTCCCCCTACTCCTAGCCTTTTAGGGGTACAAACAATAGTAATTGGGGCCTAGTGTGGTTGTGTACGTGTGATATACATACACTTTTTTGGGATCATATTTTCTATTCCGCTATTTAATCAAAAACCTTTGGGGATCAGTTAAATTGGGGGATAGTCTGTGTTGGTACGTGTGAGAGAGATCCACCTTTCCAAGTTGTTGGGGTTCATCTCATACTTCTGAAGGTTTGAGGGTGCTGCCTGTTCCATACTCCCCCTACTCCTAGCCTTTTAGGGGTACAAACAATAGTAATTGGGGCCTAGTGTGGTTGTGTACGTGTGATATACATACACTTTTTTGGGATCATATTTTCTATTCCGCTATTTAATCAAAAACCTTTGGGGATCAGTTAAATTGGGGGATAGTCTGTGTTGGTACGTGTGAGAGAGATCCACCTTTCCAAGTTGTTGAGGTTCATCTCATACTTCTGAAGGTTTGAGGGTGCTGCCTGTTCCATACTCCCCCTACTCCTAGCCTTTTAGGGGTACAAACAATAGTAATTGGGGCCTAGTGTGGTTGTGTACGTGTGATATACATACACTTTTTTGGGATCATATTTTCTATTCCGCTATTTAATCAAAAACCTTTGGGGATCAGTTAAATTGGGGGATAGTCTGTGTTGGTACGTGTGAGAGAGATCCACCTTTCCAAGTTGTTGGGGTTCATCTCATACTTCTGAAGGTTTGAGGGTGCTGCCTGTTCCATACTCCCCCTACTCCTAGCCTTTTAGGGGTACAAACAATAGTAATTGGGGCCTAGTGTGGTTGTGTACGTGTGATATACATACACTTTTTTGGGATCATATTTTCTATTCCGCTATTTAATCAAAAACCTTTGGGGATCAGTTAAATTGGGGGATAGTCTGTGTTGGTACGTGTGAGAGAGATCCACCTTTCCAAGTTGTTGGGGTTCATCTCATACTTCTGAAGGTTTGAGGGTGCTGCCTGTTCCATACTCCCCCTACTCCTAGCCTTTTAGGGGTACAAACAATAGTAATTGGGGCCTAGTGTGGTTGTGTACGTGTGATATACATACACTTTTTTGGGATCATATTTTCTATTCCGCTATTTAATCAAAAACCTTTGGGGATCAGTTAAATTGGGGGATAGTCTGTGTTGGTACGTGTGAGAGAGATCCACCTTTCCAAGTTGTTGGGGTTCATCTCATACTTCTGAAGGTTTGAGGGTGCTGCCTGTTCCATACTCCCCCTACTCCTAGCCTTTTAGGGGTACAAACAATAGTAATTGGGGCCTAGTGTGGTTGTGTACGTGTGATATACATACACTTTTTTGGGATCATATTTTCTATTCCGCTATTTAATCAAAAACCTTTGGGGATCAGTTAAATTGGGGGATAGTCTGTGTTGGTACGTGTGAGAGAGATCCACCTTTCCAAGTTGTTGGGGTTCATCTCATACTTCTGAAGGTTTGAGGGTGCTGCCTGTTCCATACTCCCCCTACTCCTAGCCTTTTAGGGGTACAAACAATAGTAATTGGGGCCTAGTGTGGTTGTGTACGTGTGATATACATACACTTTTTTGGGATCATATTTTCTATTCCGCTATTTAATCAAAAACCTTTGGGGATCAGTTAAATTGGGGGATAGTCTGTGTTGGTACGTGTGAGAGAGATCCACCTTTCCAAGTTGTTGGGGTTCATCTCATACTTCTGAAGGTTTGAGGGTGCTGCCTGTTCCATACTCCCCCTACTCCTAGCCTTTTAGGGGTACAAACAATAGTAATTGGGGCCTAGTGTGGTTGTGTACGTGTGATATACATACACTTTTTTGGGATCATATTTTCTATTCCGCTATTTAATCAAAAACCTTTGGGGATCAGTTAAATTGGGGGATAGTCTGTGTTGGTACGTGTGAGAGAGATCCACCTTTCCAAGTTGTTGAGGTTCATCTCATACTTCTGAAGGTTTGAGGGTGCTGCCTGTTCCATACTCCCCCTACTCCTAGCCTTTTAGGGGTACAAACAATAGTAATTGGGGCCTAGTGTGGTTGTGTACGTGTGATATACATACACTTTTTTGGGATCATATTTTCTATTCCGCTATTTAATCAAAAACCTTTGGGGATCAGTTAAATTGGGGGATAGTCTGTGTTGGTACGTGTGAGAGAGATCCACCTTTCCAAGTTGTTGGGGTTCATCTCATACTTCTGAAGGTTTGAGGGTGCTGCCTGTTCCATACTCCCCCTACTCCTAGCCTTTTAGGGGTACAAACAATAGTAATTGGGGCCTAGTGTGGTTGTGTACGTGTGATATACATACACTTTTTTGGGATCATATTTTCTATTCCGCTATTTAATCAAAAACCTTTGGGGATCAGTTAAATTGGGGGATAGTCTGTGTTGGTACGTGTGAGAGAGATCCACCTTTCCAAGTTGTTGAGGTTCATCTCATACTTCTGAAGGTTTGAGGGTGCTGCCTGTTCCATACTCCCCCTACTCCTAGCCTTTTAGGGGTACAAACAATAGTAATTGGGGCCTAGTGTGGTTGTGTACGTGCGAGATACATACACTTTTTTTGATCATATTTCCTATTCCGCTATTCAATAAAAACCTTTGAGGATCAATTGAATTGCGGGATAGTCTGTGTCGGTACGTGTGAGAGAGATCCACCTTTCCAAGTTGTTGGGGTTCATCTCATACTTCTGAAGGTTTGAGGGTGCTGCCTGTTCCATACCCCCCCTACTCCTCATCTAGCCTTTTAGGGGTACAAACAATAGTAATTGGGGCCTAGTGTGGTTGTGTACGTGCGAGATACATACACTTTTTTTGATCATATTTCCTATTCCGCTATTCAATAAAAACCTTTGAGGATCAATTGAATTGCGGGATAGTCTGTGTCGGTACGTGTGAGAGAGATCCACCTTTCCAAGTTGTTGGGGTTCATCTCATACTTCTGAAGGTTTGAGGGTGCTGCCTGTTCCATACTCCCCCTACTCCTCATCTAGCCTTTTAGGGGTACAAACAATAGTAATTGGGGCCTAGTGTGGTTGTGTACGTGTGATATACATACACTTTTTTTGGATCATATTTTCTATTCCGCTATTCAATAAAAACCTTTCTAGGGCAAGATCTTAAATTACAGAAATATGAGGAGACCGTCAAATAAGGGCCGTGGCCTGGGTCGTGGTGCTGCTGGTAGAGCTCCTGTTGCAAGGAGAGGACATGGTCGATCTGTGCCAGCTACACGCACAAGTGAAACACCTTCCTCAAGTGTGAGTAGGCGACAGAACCTGCATCAGTATTTGGTAGGGCATCAAACGCCCCTAGAAGTGATGAGGCCAGAACAAGTTGAGGCGATAGTAGATTGGTTTGCTGCTGACAGTGCCTCCAGTTCCTTCACATTGTCTCCCACCCAGTCTACTGCAGAAAGGTCAGAGTTGGCACCTGCAGCCAATGTCCAACCGTCTTTCACCTCACCCCCTTGCAAATCAGGCCAGCAGTCTGAGCCCCAAGCCATACAGCAGTCTCTTATTCTTTTTGAGGACTCTGTCAGCAGGGTTTCCCAGGGCCATTCACCTAGCCCTGCCCCAGAAGTGGAAGAGATTGAGTGCAGCGATGCCCAACCACTTATTTCTCAAGATGAGTACATGCAAGGATCATCGCAGCACGTCTCCGATGATGACGAAACGCAGGTGCCAACTGCTGCGGCGTTCAGCATTGTGGAGACCGACAAGGAGGGCAGGGGTGAAGACTGGGTGGAAGATGATGTGGAGGACGATGAGGTCCTCGACCCCACATGGAATGAACGTCATGCAGGTGAACTGAGTAGTTTGGAGGAAGAGGCGGTGGTCGCACAGAGCCACCAGCACAGCAGAAGAGGGAGCAGGGTGCAGAAGCGGAGCGGCCGTGCCCTAGACACTACGCCCGCTACTGCCCAACGCAGCAAGGGAACGAGCGCACCAAAGTCAGCTCAAAGGAGTTCTCTAGCGTGGAAGTTCTTTAGAAAATGTGCTGATGACAGGACACGAGTGGTTTGCACCCTGTGCAATCAGAGCTTGAAGCGAGGCATGAACCTTCTCAACCTGAGCACAACCTGCATGATCAGGCATCTAAGTGCAAAGCACGAGCTGCAGTGGAGTACACACCTTCAAAACCAAGAAACGTCTCTGGCTCATCCTGCTTCCTCTTCTGCTGCAGTCTCGGCCGCTCCAGCCACATCTGTAGTGATACCGGCACCTGCCACCCCGCAAACAGACGATCTGTCAGCAACACCACCACCTGGGTCACCAACAACCATCTCCACAATGTCCCGTGGAAGCGTTCAGCTTTCCATCTCCCAAACACTTGAGAGGAAGAGGAAGTACCCCCCTACCCACCCGCGATCCCTGGCCCTGAATGCCAGCATTTCAAAATTATTGGCCTTTGAAATGCTGTCATTCCGTCTGGTGGAGACGCACAGTTTTAAAAACCTTATGTCGGTGGCTGTCCCACAGTACGTCGTGCCCAGCCGCCACTACTTTTCCAGGCAAGCCATCCCTTCCCTGCACAACCAAGTGGGGGAAAAAATCAGGTGTGCACTGCGCAACGCCATCTGTGCCAAGGTCCACCTAACTACGGATACGTGGACCAGTAAGCACGGTCAGGGGCGTTATATCTCCCTAACGGCACACTGGGTAAATGCAGTGGCGGATGGGCCTGAGGCGGATAGCAATTTGGCGCATGTCCTTCCACCACCGAGGATTGCAGGGCGCTTCAGTTTGCCTCCTGTTCCTAACTCCTCCTACTCCGCTTCCTCATCCTCTACCGCCTCCTCATCCGGACAGCGTAACACCTTCACCACCAACTTCAGCACGGCCAGGGGTAAACGACAGCAGGCAGTTTTACAACTTGCCTGTTTGGGGGACAAACCACACACCGCGCAGGAGTTGTGGAGGAGCATGGAACAGCAGACAAATGAGTGGTTGCTGCCAGCGAGCCTCAAGCCCGGCCTGGTGGTGTGCGATAACGGGCGAAATCTCATAGCAGCTCTGGGCCTAGCCGGTTTGACGCACATCCCTTGCCTGGCGCATGTGCTGAATTTGGTGGTGCAGAGGTTCCTTAAAAACTACCCCGATATGTCAGAGCTGCTGCAGAAAGTGCGGGCCGTTTGTGCGCACTTTCGGCGTTCTCACCCTGCTGCTGCTCGCCTGGCAGCGCTGCAGCGTAACTTCGGCCTTCCCGCTCACCGCCTCATATGTGACGTGCCCACAAGGTGGAACTCCACCTTGCACATGCTGGAAAGACTGTGCGAGCAGCAGCAGGCCATAGTGGAGTTTCAGCTGCAGCACGCACGCGTGAGTCGCTCTGCGGAACAGCACCACTTCACCACCAATAACTGGGCCTCCATGCGAGACCTGTGTGCCTTGTTGCGCTGTTTTGAGTACTCCACCAACATGGCCAGTGGCAATGACGCCGTTCTCAGCTTAACTATCCCACTTCTATGCCTCCTTGAAAAAACAATTCGGGCGATGATGGAAGAGGATGTGGCACAGGATGAGGAGGAGGAGGAGGATGAAGAGGTAACATTTCCAAGGCTTTCAGGGCAGTCATTCGCAAGGGGCTCCGAGGGTGGGTTCCTGCACACGCAAACGCCAGGGACGCAATTGTCCAGCAGGGGCACAGTTCTGGAGGATGAGGAGGATGAGGAGGAGGAGGAGCTGGAGGAGGAGATGGAACCATGTTCACAGCAGGGTGGCACCCAGGCCAGCTCATGGCCATCACTGGTGCGTGGCTGGGGGGATACAGAGGACACGGACCATACACCTCCCACAGAGGACAGCCTTTCGTTGCCTCTGGGCAGCCTGGCACACATGAGCGATTACATGCTGCAGTGTCTCCACAACGACCGCCGAGTTGCCCACATTCTAACTTGTGCTGATTACTGGGTGGCCACGCTGCTGGATCCCCGTTACAAGGACAACGTACCGTCCTTAATTCACTCACTGGAGCGCGATCGCAAGATGCGCGAGTACAAGCGCACGCTGGTAGACGCCATGCTGCTGGCATTCCCATCTGACAGCGGGGCCACAGTGGAAGCACAAGGCAGAGGAGGAGGAGGAGGAGGTCGCCAACGCAACCAGGGCACCGCCAGCACCTCAGAAGGCAGGGTTAGCATGGCCGAAATGTGGAAAAGCTTTGTCAGCACGCCACAACAAACAGCAGCACCAGCAGCTCAGATGGAACGTCTTAGCAGGAGGCAGCATTTTACCAACATGGTGGAGCAGTATGTGTGCACACGCCTACATGTAGTGAATGACGGGTCTGCCCCCTTCAACTTCTGGGTCTCCAAATTGGGCACATGGCCTGAGCTTGCCCTTTACGCCTTGGAGGTGCTGGCGTGCCCTGCAGCCAGTGTATTATCTGAACGGGTATTTAGCACGGCTGGGGGCGTTATAACAGACAAGCGCAGCCGCCTGTCCAGAGACAATGTGGACAAGCTCACGTTCATTAAAATGAACCAGGCATGGATCCCACGGGACTTTTCCGTACCTTATGCAGAATAGCAATGGATACCGACCTTACCCACCCATTGTTCCATTTTTGCTCTTTCTCACTCTTTTGGGGTGTACCCTCATTTAAAATTTGTGAAAAGAAGCAGTGTTGGCTACCTCGTCCTCCTCCTCAGGGCCAGATTAATGTAGGGGCTATTGGAGCTGCAGCTCCAGGCCCCTACCTTTTATATAGGCCCCGGGTTGGCCATATTCACTGTTACCGCTCTTCTGTCACTTGTAAACACAGAAGTCTGGCTTCTATGCTCGCTTCCCCAGGCAGCACCCTCAGAACCTCCCCACACAGCGTGAAGGCCGGACAAGGAGGGACAGTTGGCGATGCATGGATGTGTTTATGGGCTTCAGAGACAGCATCCCATGTTGAATTAGGCATGCATGGCTGCACCCTTCCTCCTCTGGGTGCATGGCAAGGCACGGCCCTAAGGCCCTTCAAAATCCTCAGCACCAAGCCCATGATGCTGTTAATCCGGCCCTGGTCCTCCTCCACCGCCGCTTCCACCTACACCGCCCATAGGTGTGCGCAGCCTATTGCATTAAGGTGTGCACCCCAAAGTTGAAATACACATGCATGTGTTTGCCAGCAGGGAGAGTAATGTATCGGGGCCATGTACCTGTAGGCAAGGAGAAATAGAGCAGAGCAGGTCCCAGGGAGATCTTTCCCATCTCCTCACTGGCAATGCTATGTGCCCTAGGTGATTAGGGTGTGCCCAGGCACACCCAGCACACCCTGTGCGCACGCCTATGTCACCGCCACATCCACCACCACCTCAACCTCCCTCCTACTCCATATGGGCCTCGTCCTTCAGAGATGAAGAAGAACATTGTTTTATTTTTCTGTTTTTTTTTGTTGTTTTAAGTTATTTCCCTATCCACATTTGTTTGCAGAGCACTTGCCATGCTCTTAATTACGTTTTGCTGCCATTTGCAGCACTCTAGCCCTTTCCTTTGGTGTTTTAGAGCCATTTTAGTGCCTTAAAGTTCGGGTCCCCATTGACTTCAATGGGGTTCGGTGTCCGGGAAAAGTTCGGTAAAAGTCCGGGACACGGACCCGGACTTTTTTTTAAAGTTCGGCCGAACCCGTCGAACACGGACATCTAGGTGTCCGCTCAACCCTAGTCAGGAGTCCCAGGGAGGAAGGAGAAGAGGACGCCAGAGGTCCTAGTGTGGACGGTGAAAATGGAGGCCGGGGGCACGGGAAGAGAGGTGCCAGGGGCCTGGTGGTGGTGCACGCTATGTGGAAAGATGTTGACCGTGCATTTGACAGCAGGACATTTATTCTTTATAGTTGCTGCACACATACTGTGGGGATGGTAGTCGGCCCTGCAAAGAAGGGCAGTGGGGCTAGTCCCGCAGCCAGTATGGAAGATTAGGATTGCATGTGTGTGGTGAGGAAGAGGAGTATCAGCCGTGCAACCAGCAGCGGGATGCTACTCTTGCCGAGCAAGAAGGGACAGCTGGCTTCAGTTAGGGAAAGCGCAGTGGAGGCCCTAGTGCAATTAAGATGGGCGGATGTTTGTCTAGCAAGTGACATAGTCTGCTTTGCAGCTACTTCCCAAGTGTTTACAGCAAAGCAGCATGGCAGGGGAAGAGTTACAGTACCGCGCAGGAAAGCGTGCCAAGTGCAGGTCTGCCCAGTGGGAGGAGTAACCGCCCAATATGGTGAAAGGGTGGAGACAGCGGGAACATCCGGCCAATCAGGAGTGATCCAAGGGACTCTATTAATACCCCCTCCTTCGGGTGCGGCCGTGCGGGAGACACGTGTAGGAGAAGGAGGCATGTCGTTCATGAGAGGAGCGAAGAGTGTTCCCGCTATTACTGCCACCATGGGTGAAAACCCTGCGAAGCAGAGCCTGGAGCAGATCCACCAGCCCGATCTCCATCTAGTTTGGGATACCGGTATCCGGATGGTGCCGGATGGCGGACTCACGTTGTGCACCGGAGGAGGTCGAGAGTTCCTTGGAGTGGTATGTCCCCAATGTTCCACTATCACACTTCAAGTGCAGGCATGGGTTCAATGTGGGCAATGTGGCGATCAGCTGCTCAGGGCAGAGAAGGGTGAGGGCCATCCCAGGAAGCTTAAGGTTATGTGGGAGACAGGCCTCACTCAGGAAGTGATGGGGAACAAGTCCAAGTTCCTCCGCGGAGTGGGAAGGGGCATGTTCAGGCTGATGATGCAGTTGGAGGTCCTGCCAGCAGTCGGTGGGCCTACAGTCTGCGTGAAGGGAGTTCGGTCACAGAGCTCCATAGGGAGGGGATCCGTGTCCACCCAAACTACAGGAGAATGGCCAGAGAAACCTGCAGCCAGGGCCATAACAGGATCCACCCCTATTAATGTCCCACAGCCTGTAAAGACAAAAGCCACCCAGGTGTCCTCTTCCAACACCAGCAATGAGGGTGGGAGGTGCCCTATTAGAGTTGATTCCCCATCCTTTTACATGAAGCACGGGTCCTTTGAAGAAGGCATGGATGACTGGGGATCAAATCGATGAGACTGAGTGGGAATGGGGGTCAGAGACTGGCAGCAGCTCCCCAGGTCCCGATGTGACTGTACCTTTAGACCAGGAAGCTAAGGAAGCCATTGAAAGAGGGGAACTGGCCCAGAAATTGGGGTTCTGCGACACCTTCATTACAAAGGTCCCAGAACTCAGCCCGCTGGGAACATTGCTAGGGCCAGGGACCAGAACGCAGCATATGAGGAAATAATTCAAAGAATATGCACCCCATTTTCTCCACCAGGGAGAGGTAACCAGAGGACCCTCCCCCGGTTATCCAGGATGCAGCGGTGGATGCAGAAAAAGATTGCATTGGAATACGGGTATGACTACCCTTATGCACCAAGGGAAGTAATGTTGCTAGTGGAAAAATACAGGAACTTTTGGTGCGATGAACTTATCTGGGACTACCTATTTGTCCCTAAGCCTTACAGGGACTCCCCAGAGGAAGGACTGAAAGAAAATTCAACAAAGTCAAAGCTCAGTGGTATTTTGGGTGCTCCATCTACATAGATAGGGTGGAGGTTCGCTGCCCAGACGGCTCAAGACATGCTTGGTCCATACGGGTCAAGAATGAGAACGGAGAGTATGTTCAAGTGCCTCATCCAGAGTACTATATCTGAAGGGAAAAGTTTCAGTGTTTCATTAACAAGGAGGAGTTTCAGGAGCGAGAGAGAAAAAAAAATGTGTGTGGCCGGCTACCACAACTAACCAAGGAAGTATATAAATGACATAATGCTGAATTCAAGTCACAGCTGTTGATGTTAAAGCGGACCCCATGGGCCATCAGGCCAGGGTCCTTTTAGAAAGCCAAGTGTTGATGTCATACCTTTTGGGACCATCGGGTCCGGGTCTTCGGGAAAGTTATTTTGTGTGCTGGGTCCCTTGGGCCATCGGACCAGGACCTGTTGTGGATTGCAAATGGCTGTGTGGGACTTCATCCACAGTCTGTACAAATGAAGATGTTGCTACAAAGTTCATGCGTGCATGAACTTTGGTGTGGGGTGCCCTGCTGAACCCCTGTGATGTTTTCCCTGACTCAGCAGGACTGTAGGTCATGAAAGACTGTGAGCTTGCCCTGTTTCCTCACTGAAGTGCTCAAAGGGACAGTAGAGGGTGCTGTGCTTCACTTCGACAAAGAGGACTCTGTCTAGACAGCTAGTGTTAGGGGACAAGTTCTTCCAAGTTAAAGGAGGACCCCGGCGTGTCAAGACACTGGTTAGCAGAGGCAGTCAGGGAGGAAGTGGAAAGGTCGCACTTGCATCTAATGGAGGAGGGTCTTTCCACTCAACTGTTCAGATAGTTAGGCTTGTATTTCATATGTGATGCAGTTGACTAACGTCTGCTTCCTTTTTCTCTATTCAGGTGGGACCACCTTAGAGATATACAGTCAGGATGTTTGCATTGTATTTTTCTTGTTGT
Source organism: Pelophylax lessonae (assembly GCF_965119305.1). Classification (NCBI taxonomy): domain Eukaryota; kingdom Metazoa; phylum Chordata; class Amphibia; order Anura; family Ranidae; genus Pelophylax; species Pelophylax lessonae. The sequence continues at coordinate 56,198,209 of NC_138776.1, read as the reverse complement.
TCCCCACCAAGTGAGTTTATTTTGTGGGGGGTGCATCAGTTTTCATACACCTTAAACTGTGTATCATACATGTACAGGAGATTGTAAAGATATATTTTTTCACGCTAATTTATTTGTAAATTCATTTTTCCCTATCCCCCCTTCTCCAGGTTTGTGGGATACTCCTCATTTTTTTTGGCAGAGATTTTGATAGGAGGCGGCTGCCTCGGAGTCAGAGGGACCTGACTCATTTGGTGTGGGGTGGGTGTAGCACCCTACAGGTAGGTGCTAGGTAAATGTATAGTGGGCCTTGTCTGCCTAACAGCAGGGCTGTGATTTATCTAGTTAGGGTGTCAGGGCTTCCAGATGTGCCTGCTGAGGGGAGAAGTATCCCCACTGGCTCCTGTGAGAGGCTTCTCATAGGGCAGTGTAGGAAGCCCAATCAGGGGACACATCCAAGCTTGTAACAACCCCAGATTATGCTGCAAAGGATTCTGGGATCAGATTATGCAAAGGATTCTGGGAGGCAGATTATGCTGCAAAGGATTCTGGGAGTGTGTATAAGTTTGGGGGATTATGCTGCAAAGGATTCTGGGATCAGATTATGCAAAGGATTCTGGAAGGCAGATTATGCTGCAAAGGATTCTGGAAGTGGGTATAAGTTTGGGGGATTATGCTGCAAAGGATTCTGGGATCAGATTATGCAAAGGATTCTGGGAGGCAGATTATGCTGCAAAGGATTCTGGGAGTGGGTATAAGTTTGGGGGAAGTGCGTGACAGGGTGTCTTTGGCGGGAGTAGAGTCCCAGGAGGGAGAGTACAGCTGTCTCTCCTCCTGTCTGAGGAGGTGGATGTCTCGGGGTGTCGCCTGAGAATCCAGAGGGTGTTGAGCTGAGCTGAGGGGATCCGGTGTGCCGAAAGCCTGTGGAGCGTGAGAGGGGTCCAGTCCCAGGAAAGCCTACATAGGTCATGAGTAGTGTTGAGCGAACACGGACTGTATTATTCGGATTTTTGCTACCCGGACACGGACCCGAAAACTTTACTGTTTGTTCGGGTTTAAAATCCGTGTTCGGTAATTTTATTTCCTGTTTTGTATGTAATGGCGCGCTTTTAATGGCGGGCTTTCAACAGCCAATCAACAAGCGTTTAACTGGTGTGCCTTAGAAGCCATCCCAGCCATGCCTACTAATGGCATGGCTGTGATTGGCCAGCTGAAGCATGTGACCCAGGTCTTTATAAGCTCGAGAGACACAGCGCGGTGCGTCAGTCTGCTGTAGTGTAGGGAGAGAGCACACATCATAACGGTGCTGGCTGCTGCTGATTAGGGACAGACAGGGAAAAACAACATTGTGCCCGAAAAGAATGCAGGGACAGGTCGGAGTGTAGGCAGGGAAAGATATTTGAGCATTTTAGGGACAGGCTGGAGAGAGTAGGCAGGGACAGATAGGAGACACAGGACAGAACAATCGTCCGTTAGCGATCTACATCGATTTTGCTGTGTGGGGGGTTGTGCAGTGAACAATCTTTTTGCCCTCACTTGAGCTCACTGAGGAGGAGGAGGAGGGAGAAAAAAATATATTTTTATCAGTCTGTTGTGTGCAGCGTTCAGCTATATTTTACTACAGATTGCTGTTCTAATTTGCTATTTAAAAATTACAAATTTAAAGGGGAATTTTTTTTTTTTCCCTTCATAGCCTGCTGCTGATCAATATACACCCTTTTGGGGTAAAAAAAATTAAATTGCGGCATAGTCTGTATCGGTACGTGTGAGATACACCTTTCAAATTTTTTGGGCGCATCTTCCACCGCCGAGGATTGCAGGGTGCTTCAGTTTGCCTCCTGTTCCGAACTCCTCCTACTCCTCATCCTGCCTTTAGGGTACAAAAAATTGTAATCGGGGCCTAGTCTGTGTTTGTACGTGTGAGATACACCTTTGTATATACTATTTTCTATTCTGCTATTCAATCTACACCCTTTTGAGGTAAAAAAAATTTAATTGTGGCATAGTCTGTATCGGTACGTGTGAAATACACCTTTCAAATTTTTTGGGCGCATCTTCCACCGCCGAGGATTGCAGGGCGCTTCAGTTTGCCTCCTGTTCCGAACTCCTCCTACTCCTCTTCCTCATCCTGCCTTTAGGGTACAAAAAATTGTAATCGGGGCCTAGTCTGTGTTTGTACGTGTGAGATACACCGTTTTATAAAAATCTTTCGATTCCGCTATTAAATATACACCCTTTTGGGGTAAAAAAAATTAAATTGCGGCATAGTCTGTACTAATCTGCTATTTAAAAATTTTAAATTTAAAGGGGAATTTTTTTTTTCCCTTCATAGCCTGCAACTGACCGTGACATAAAATATAAGACACTGCTGTGTTCACATGTGCTATTAAAAAATCACCAATTTTATATACTTTTTTTCTATTCCGCTATTCAATATACACCCTTTTGGGGTAAAAAAAATTTAATTGCGGCATAGTCTGTATCGGTACGTGTGAGATACACCTTTCAAATTTTTGGGGCGCATCTTCCACCGCCGAGGATTGCAGGGTGCTTCAGTTTGCCTCCTGTTCCGAACTCCTCCTACTCCTCATCCTCATCCTGCATTTAGTTTACAAAAAATTGTAATCGGGGCCTAGTCTGTGTTTGTACGTGTGAGATACACCTTTTTATATACTATTTTCTATTCCACCAGTCAATCTACACCCTTTTGGGGTAAAAAAAATTAAATTGCGGCATAGTCTGTATCGGTACGTGTGAGATACAGCTTTCAAATTTTTGGGTGCATCTTCCACCACTGAGGAGTGCAGGGCGCTTCAGTTTGCCTCCTGTTCCGAACTCCTCCTACTCCTCTTCCTCATCCAGCCTTTAGGGTACAAAAAATTGTAATCGGGGCCTAGTCTGTGTTTGTACGTGTGAGATACACCGTTTTATAATTTTTTTTCTATTCCGCTATTTAATACACACCCTTTTGGGGTGAAAAAATTAAAATTGCGGCATAGTCTGTGTTTGTACGTGTGAGATACATCTTTCAAATTTTTTGGGGCGCATCTTCCACCGCCGAGGATTGCAGGGTGCTTCAGTATGCCTCCTGTTCCGAACTCCTCCTACTCCTCTTCCTCATCCTGCCTTTAGGGTACAAAAAATTGTAATCGGGGCCTAGTCTGTGTTTGTACGTGTGAGATACACCGTATTTATAAAATGTTTCTATTCCGCTATTCAATATACACCCTTTTGGGGTAAAAAAAATTAAATTGCGGCATAGTCTGTGTTTGTGCGTGTGAGATACACCTTTTTATATACTTTTTTTTCTATTCCGCTATTCAATATACACCCTTTTGGGGTGAAAAAAATTAAATTGCGGCATAGTCTGTGTTTGTACATGTGAGATACACCTTTCAAATTTTTTGGGCTCATCTTCCACCGACGAGGTTTGCAGGGTTCTTCAGTTTGCCTCCTGTTCCGAACTCTTCCTACTCCTCTTCCTCATCCTGCCTTTAGGGTACAAAAAATTGTAATCGGGGCCTAGTCTGTGTTTGTACGTGTGAGATACACCGTTTTATAAAAATTTTTCTATTCCGCTATTCAATATACACCCTTTTGGGGTAAAAAAAATTAAATTGCGGCATAGTTTGTGTTTGTACGTGAGATACAACTTTTTATATACTTTTTTCTATTCCGCTATTCAATATACCCGTTTTGGGGTGAAAAAAATTAAATTGCGGCATAGTCTGTATCGGTACGTGTGAGATACACCTTTTAAATTTGTTTGGCGCATCTCCTTCCACCGCCGAGGATTGCAGGGCGCTTCAGTTTGCCTCCTGTTCCGAACTCCTCCTACTCCTCTTCCTCATCCTCATCCTGCCTTTAGGGTACAAAAAATTGTAATCGGGGCCTAGTCTGTGTTTGTACGTGTGAGATACACCGTTTTATATAATTTTTTCTATTCTGCTATTGAATATACACCCTTTTGGGGTGAAAAAAATTAAATTGCGGCATAGTCTGTATCGGTACGTGTGAGATACACCTTTTTATATACTTTTTTGTATTCCGCTATTCAATATACACCCTTTTGGGGTGAAAAAAAATTAAATTGCGGCATAGTCTGTATCGGTACGTGTGAGATACACCTTTTAAATTTGTTTGGCGCATCTCCTTCCACCGCCGAGGATTGCAGGGCGCTTCAGTTTGCCTCCTGTTCCGAACTCCTCTTCCTCATCCTCCCTTTAGGATACAAAAAATTGTAATCGGGGCCTTGTCTGTGTTTGTACGTGTGAGATACACCGTTTTATAAATTTTTTTCTTTTCCGCTATTCAATATACACCCTTTTGGGGTGAAAAAAATTAAATTGAGGCATACTTTGCATATTTGACTGTGAGATAGACCCGTTGTATTTGTATACTGTTTTTCTATTCCGCTATTTAATAAACACTCTTTTGGGGTAAAAAAAATTAAATTGCGGCATAGTTTGCATATTTGACTGTGAGATACACCCGTGCGATACTGTTGTTGTTTTGTTCCTCTATTCAATAAACACCTTTCTAGGGCAAGATCATAAATTACAGAAATATGAGGAGAACGTCAAATAGGGGCCGTGGCCTGGGTCGTGGTGCTGCTGGTAGAGCTCCTGTTGCAAGGAGAGGACGTGGTCGATCTGTGCCAGCTACACGCACAAGTGAAACACCTTCCTCAAGTGTGAGTAGGCGACAGAACCTGCAGCAGTATTTGGTAGGGCATAATGCGCCTCTACAAGTGTTGAGGCAAGAACAAGTACAGGCGATAGTAGATTGGTTTGCTGACAGTGCCTCCAGTTCCTTCACATTGTCTCCCACCCAGTCTACTGCAGAAAGGTCAGAGTTGGCACCTGCAGCCGATGTCCAACCGTCTTTCACCTCACCCCCTTGCAAATCAGGCAAGCAGTCTGAGCCCCAAGTCATGCAGCAGTCTCTTCTTCTTTTTGATGACTCTGTCAGCAGGGTTTCCCAGGGCCATTCACCTAGCCCTGCCCCAGAAGTGGAAGAGATTGAGTGCAGCGATGCCCAACCACTTATTTCTCAAGATGAGTACATGGAAGGACCATCGCAGCACGTCTCAGATGATGACGAAACGCAGGTGCCAACTGCTGGGGCACTCAGAATTGTGGAGACTGACAAGGAGGGCAGGGGTGAAGACTGGGTGGAAGATGATGTGGAGGACGATAAGGTCCTCGACCCCACATGGAATGAAGGTTATGCAGGTGACCTGAGTAGTTTGAAGGAAGAGGCGGTGGTCGCACAGAGCCACCAGCACAGAAGAAGAGGGAGCAGGGTGCAGAAGCGGAGCGGCCGTGCCCTAGACACTACGCCTGCTACTGCCCAACGCAGCAAGGGACTGAGCGCACCAAAGTCAGCTCAAAGGAGTTCTCTAGCGTGGAAGTTCTTCAGACAATGTGCTGATGACAGGACACGAGTGGTTTGCCCCCTGTGCAATCAGAGCCTGAAGCGAGGCATAAACCTTCTCAACCTGAGCACAACCTGCATGATCAGGCATCTAAGTGCAAAGCACGAGCTGCAGTGGAGTAGACACCTTCAAAACCAAGAAAGGTCTCTGGCTCCCCCTGCTTCCTCTTCTGCTGCAGTCTCGGCCTCTTCATCCACCTCTGTAGTGATACCGACACCTGCCACACCGCAAACAGACGATCTGTCAGCAACACCACCACCTGGGTCACCAACCATCTCCACAATGTCCCGTGGAAGCGTTCAGCTTTCCATCTCCCAAACACTTCAGAGGAAGAGGAAGTACCCCCCTACCCACCCGCGATCCCTGGCCCTGAATGCCAGCATTTCAAAATTCTTGGCCTTTGAAATGCTGTCATTCCGTCTGGTGGAGACGCACAGTTTTAAAAGCCTTATGTCGGTGGCTGTCCCACAGTACGTCATGCCCAGCCGCCACTACTTTTCCAGGCAAGCCATCCCTTCCCAGCACAACCAAGTGGGGGAAAAAAATCAGGTGTGCACTGCGCAACGCCATCTGTGCCAAGGTCCACCTAACTACCGATACGTGGACCAGTAAGCACGGTCAGGGGCGTTATATCTCCCTAACGGCACACTGGGTAAATGCAGTGGCGGCTGGGCCTGAGGCGGATAGCAATTTGGCGCATGTCCTTCCACCACCGAGGATTGAAGGGCGCTTCAGTTTGCCTCCTGTTCCTAACTCCTCCTACTCCGCTTCCTCATCCTCTACCGCCTCCTCATCCGGTCAGCGTAACACCTTCACCACCAACTTCAGCACAGCCAGGGGTAAACGACAGTAGGCAGTTTTAAAACTTGCCTGTTTGGGGGGAAAAACCACACGCCATGCAGGAGTTGTGGAGGAGCATGGTAAAGCAGACAGATGAGTGGTTGCTGCAATCGAGCCTCAAGCCCGGCCTGGTGGTGTGCGATAACGGGCGAAATCTCATAGCAGCTCTGGGCCTAGCCGGTTTGACGCACATCCCTTGCCTGGCGCATGCGCTGAATTTGGTGTTGCAGAGGTTCCTTAAAAATTACCCCGATATGTCAGAGCTGCTGCAGAAAGTGTGGGCCGTCTGTGCGCACTTTCGGCGTTCTCACCCGGCTGCTGCTCGCTTGTCAGCGCTGCAGCGTAACTTCGGCCTTCCCGCTCACCGCCTCATATGTGACATGCCCACAAGGTGGAACTCCACCTTGCACATGCTGGAAAGACTGTGCGAGCAGCAGCAGGCCATAGTGGAGTTTCAGCTGCAGCACGCACGCGTGAGTCGCTCTGCGGAACAGTACCACTTCACCACCAATAACTGGGCATTCATGCGAGACCTGTGTGCCTTGTTGCACTGTTTTGAGTACTCCACCAACATGGCCAGTGCCGATGACGCCGTTGTCAGCTTAACTATCCCACTTCTATGCCTCCTTCAAAAAACGATTCGGGCGATGATGGAAGAGGATGTGGCACAGGAGGAGGAGGAAGAGGGATAATTTCCAAGGCTTTCAGGGCAGTCATTCACAAGTGGCTCCGAGGGTGGTTTCCTGCACCCACAAACGCCAGGTACACAATTGTCCAGCAGGGGCACAGTTCTGGAGGAGGAGGAGATGGAACCATGTTCACAGCAGGGTGGCACCCAGGCCAGCTCATGGCCATCACTGGTGCGTGGCTGGGGGGATACAGAGGACATGGACGATACACCTCCCACAGAGGACAGCCATTCGTTGCCTCTGGGCAGCCTGGCACACATGAGCAATTACATGCTGCAGTGTCTCCACAACGACCGCCGAGTTGCCCACATTCTAACTTGTGCTGATTACTGGGTGGCCACGCTGCTGGATCCCTGTTACAAGGACAACGTACCATCCTTAATTCACTCACTGGAGCGTGATCGCAAGATGCGCGAGTACAAGCGCACGCAGGTAGACGCGATGCTGCTGGCATTCCCACCTGACAGCGGGGCCACAGTGGAAGCACAAGGCCAAGGCAGAGGAGGAGGAGGAAGAGGTCGCCAACGCAACCAGGGCACCGCCAGCACCTCAGAAGGCAGGGTTAGCATGGCCGAAATGTGGAAAAGCTTTGTCAGCACGCCACAACAAACAGCAGCACCAGCAGCTCATTTGGAACGTCTTAGCAGGAGGCAGCATTTCACCAACAGGGTGGAGCAGTATGTCTGCACACGCCTACATGTAGTGAATGACAGGTCTGCCCCCTTCAATTTCTGGGTCTCCAAATTGGGCACATGGCCTGAGCTTGCCCTTTACGCCTTGGAGGTGCTGAACGTGTATTTAGCACGGCTGGGGGCGTTATCACAGACAAGCGCAGTCGCCTGTCCAGAGACAATGTGGACAAGCTCACATTCATTAAAATGAACCAGGCATGGATCCCACAGGACTTTTCCGTACCTTGTGCAGAATAGAGATGGATACCGACCTTACCCAGCCATTGTTATATTTTTGATCTTTCTCACTCTTTTGGGGTGTACCCTAATTTAAAATGACTAAAAAAAAGCAGTGTTGGCTACCTCGTCCCCCTCTACCGCCGCTTCCACCTACACCGCCACATCCACCACCACCTCAACCACCCTCCTACTCCATATGGGCCTCGTCCTTCACAGATGAAGAAAATTGTTTTATTTTTCTGTTTTTTTTTGTTGTTTTAAGTTATTTTCCTATCCACATTTTTTGTAGAGCACTTGCCATGCTCTTAACTACATTTTGCTGCCATTTGCCGCACTCTAGCCCTTTCCATTGTTTTTTTAGAGCCATTTTAGTGCCTGAAAGTTCGGGTCTCCATTGACTTCAATGTGGTTCGGTGTCCAGGTAAAGTTCGGAAAACCACACGGACCCGGACTTTTTTTTCAAGTTCGGCCGAAGCCGCCGAACACGGACATCCAGGTGTCCGCTCAACTCTAGTCGTGAATACTGCGGATTTCCCCTGGGGTTTGCCAGAGTCAGACCACTCCGGAAGAGGTTCTGGGATCCAGTGCCAGCTAGCTGAAAGGGGGTACCTAGGTTTAGGACCTTGAAGTTACAGAGGGGGGTACATAGTCAGTGAACCCCGAAGAGTTCAAGGTTAAAGGGGGCACCTGCATATGGGCCCTGAATTGGACAGAGTGTGACAGTTGAGAGTTGCAGCTTTACAGAAATCTACAGTGTACTACCTCAAGCCAGAGCAAGGCAGGAGGGGAGTATTCAGTGACTTTGCAGTATAGCAGTGTCAGTAATTCTACAATTCACAGTCTTGGGTCTTCTGTAGTGATGTCGCGAACATAAAATTCGCTGTTCGCGAACGGCGAACGCGAACATCGGCGAATGTTCGCGAACCGGCGAACATTGCGAACCGCCATAGACTTTAATAGGCAGGCGAATTTTAAAACCCACAGGGACTCTTTCTGGCCACAATAGTAATGGAAAAGTTGTTTCAAGGGGACAAACACCTGGACTGTGGCATGCCGGAGAGGGATCACACAAAAAAAAGTTCTTAAAAATTGTAATTTTTTGATAGAGAGCCAATTATTGGAAAAATTAAAAAAAAAATAAAAATAAAAAATTTCTTTGGATTTAGCATCTGGTGGGTCTAAAAAGTGTACCTGTGAAGTTTCAGCTCTGTAGCATGTCCGGAACCAGAAAAAAATACGAATTAGGGTTAGGGCTAGGGTTAGGGCTAGGGTTAGGGTTAGGGTTAGGTTTAGGGTTATTTTTATGGCTAGGCTTAGAGGGTTAAGGTTAGAGGGTTAGGGTTATGGTTAGAGGGTTAGGGTTAGGTTTAGTGTTAGGGGCTAGGGTTAGGGTTACGGTGAGATACTTAGGGTTAGAGTTGGTAGCCCTACCCCTACCCCTCTAACTCTAACCCTAAGCACTAAAAATAACCCTAACCTTAGCCCTGACCCTAACCCTAGCCCTAACCCTAACCCTAGCCCTAACCCTGATTCTATTTTTTTTCTGGTTCTGGACATGCTACAGAGCTGAAACTTCACAGGTACACTTTTTAGACCCCCCAGACAATAAATCCAAAGAATTTTTTTTTTGTTAAGTTTTTTTTTTTCCAATAATTGGCTCTCTATCAAAAATGACAATTTTAAGAACTTTTTTGTTTGATTTAGTGTCTAGGGGGGTCTAAAAAGTGTACCTGTGAAGTTTCAGCTCTGTAGCATGTCCAGAACCAGAAAAAAAGATAATTTTTCAGTAGAGCAGGGATGGTGGGAACCCCTTTTACACCTATATGATATTTTTTTCCTGGTTCTGGACATGCTACAGAGCTGAAACTTCACAGGTACACTTTTTAGACCCCCCAGACAATAAATCCAAAGAAATTTTTTTTTTGTTAAGTTTTTTTTTGTTATTGTCGAAGATCCAGCACTTCTATCTATTTTTTTTTTCCCAATAATTGGCTCTCTATCAAAAATGACAATTTTTAAGAACTTTTTTGTGTGATTTAGTGTCTAGGGGGTCTAAAAAGTGTACCTGTGAAGTTTCAGCTCTGTAGCATGTCCAGAACCAGAAAAAAAGATAATTTTTCAGTAGAGCAGGGATGGTGGGAACCCCTTTTACACCTATATGATCTTTTTTTCTGGTTCTGGACATGCTACATATATATATATATATATATATATATATATATATATATATATATAAAAATACTCAAATACCAGCCCTCAAAGGGGCTTTTGGGGACAATATATATATATATATATAATCACAGAACAAAAAAAATTACACAAATACCAGCCCTCAAAAGGGCTTTTGGGGACAATATATATATATATATATATATATATATACAAAAAAAACTCAAATACCAGCCCTAGGAAGGGCTTTTTGGGGTGCTGTCCTTACAGCAGGAGTGTACCAAGAACACTGGCTAACAAGACCAGGAACTGTCCCCAGCTATAACAGCAGCAGCAGCACCAGCACTTTCCCTGCTCTCAGTAACACAGAAATGATCTAAAATGGATGCTGCCCTTGCTTATTTATAGGAGGTGGGAGGGTGTGGGAGGGAGGTATGCTGATTGGCCTGGAATGTGTCTGCTGACTGTGATGTTCAGGGTCAAAGTTTGCCTCAATGATGATGTATAGGAGGCGGACCGAACATCGCATATGTTCGCCCGCAGCGGCGAACGCGAACGTTCGAAGTTCGCCGGGAACCGTTCGCCGGCGAACCGTTCGGTACATCTCTAGTCTTCTGGACTTATTGTCGAAGATCCAGCACTTCTATCAAACTACAGTGTGTTCTAAGTGTTAAGGAGAGTTGTCTGGCGTTGGCTGGTGTCAAGGAAGCCTAAAGGAATATTCCACTCATTCTCTTCTTCCATCCCTTTTTCTACAATAAAAACCACAAAACCAAGATGCCGGAGTCGTCCATGTCTCAGTTCTCACACCCAGGGTCGCCGCTCACATGGGCTGGAAAGGTTACCGGTAACAATGGCAGACCCACATCAGGCCACAGGCCAGGAAAACCTGCTACACTAATAAAAGATATTAACATGGAAGCAGGGCCGGGACAATGGGTGGGCAGGAGGGACGGATGCCCTGGGTGCTGTGGTATCATGTGAAGTGGAGGGGCACCACATGGAGAATGGGGGGGATTTGTTTTGGAAGGGGGAATTTGGGGGTGGCAGGGGGTATTAGGAGGGGAGATTTTAGGGCTAAAGGATTTGTGCTAGGAGTAGTGACTTTTTTTTGGGGGGGGGATTGGGGCAGTTTGGCATGTTCGCCCTGGGCTCAAAATGACCTTGTACCAGCACTGCATGGAAGCAGTCGTGACATCACCAGTGCATGGGCACTGTGCTTTGAACTGAAAGCACACAGTATGCCATCTTTCGAATGCTGGCTCCCATGCAAAAAAGGGACACCATCACAGCCTGGCCATTCAAACAGTTGGAGCCCAAGAACTCAGAAAGACCAGTGCACTACTGTAGGGCTTAATTTTAAGGCAAGTGTGTCATAATGTGCTAGTATGCGGTGCATACTTATCCCTGGGGGCCCACTTTTTCTTTGAGTTTACCACAGCTTTAACCCTTTGGAACAGCTCTTCAAAAACTATTTTTTTATTGCAGGAGGAGGTCTAAATATGGCTTGTATGTTAGTGCAGACCTTTGGGTAAAAACAGTAAGCCAATCACATAGCAGGATATTGCATTTCTGGGGCATTCCATTCACCAACTGTGTACAGAAGGCCTCCAGGTTTCCATATTGCATTAAATTTTACAGACATTGCTACTTGCAGCAATGCAATACTCTTACCATAGAAACATAGAATGTGTCGGCAGATAAGAACCATTTGGCCCATCTAGTCTGCCCAATATATCTGAATCCTATGAATAGTCCCTGGCCCTATCTTATATGAAGGATAGCCTTATGCCTATCCCATGCATGCTTAAACTCCTTCACTGTATTTGCAGCTACCACTTCTGCAGGAAGGTTATTCCATGCATCCACTACTCTCTCAGTAAAGTAATACTTCCTCATATTACTTTTAAACCTTTGCCCCTCTAATTTAAAACTGTGTCCTCTTGTGGTAGTTTTTCTTCTTTTAAATATGCTCTCCTCCTTTACCGAGTTGATTCCCTTTATGTATTTAAAAGTTTCTATCATATCCCCTCTGTCTCTTCTTTCTTCCAAGCTATACATGTTAAGGTCCTTTAACCTTTCCTGGTAAGTTTTTTCCTGCAATCCATGTACTAGTTTAGTAGCTCTTCTCTGAACTCTGTCTAGAGTAGTGGTTCTTAACCTTGTTGGAGGTACTGAACCCCACCAGTTTCATATGCACATTCACCGAACCCTTCTTAATTGGAAAAATAAAATATGATTTTTTCAAATTCAAAACATAGGTTTATATTTATACATAGGTGCACAAAATGAACAAAACCATTAAAGAATAAAACCATAAATAACAAAGAACAAAACCATTAAAACTTGATTTTCACACAAAAACATAATAATGAATATTTACTGCAAACCAGTGTGACTTCTGCTGTTGTCTTTCAGAGACCAGTTCAGAAATGACCTCCGCCGAACCCGCGAGACTGACTCACCGAACCCCTGGGGTTCGATCGAACCCAGGTTAAGAACCACTGGTCTAGAGTATCTATATCCTTCTGGAGATATGGCCTCCAGTACTGCGCACAATACTCCAAGTGAGGTCTCACCAGTGTTCTGTACAGCGGCATAAGCATTTCTCTCTTTCTACTGCTTATACCTCTCCCTATACATCCAAGCATTCTGCTGGCATTTCGTGCTGCTCTATTACATTGTCTTCCCACCTTTAAATCTTCTGAAATAATTACTCCTAAATCCCTTTCCTCAGATACTGAGGCCAGTACTGTGTCAAATATTCTATATTCTGCCCTTGGGTTTTTACGCCCCAGGTGCCTTATCTTGCACTTATCCACATTAAATTTCAGTTGCCAGAGTTCTGACCATTCTTCTAGTTTTCCTAAATCCTTTTCCATTTGGCGTTTCCCTCCAGGAACATCAACCCTGTTACATATCTTTGTGTCATCAGCAAAAAGACAAACCTTACCATCGAGGCCTTTTGTAATATCACTTATGAAGATATTAAACAAAATTGGTCCCAGTACAGATTCCTGAGGTACCCCACTGGTAACATGACCTTGTTCTGAATGTTCTCCATTGACTACAACCCTCTGTTGTCTGTCACTCAGCCACTGCCTAATCCACTCAACAATATGGGAGTCCATGCTCAATGACTGCAGTTTATTGATAAGTCTTCTATGTGGGACAGTGTCAAAAGCCTTACTAAAATCTAGATATGCAATGTCTACTGCACCTCCACCGTCTATTATTTTAGTCACCCAGTCAAAAAAATCTATAAGATTTGTTTGACATGATCTCCCTGAAGTAAACCCATGTTGTTTTTCATCTTGCAATCCATACCACACACACACACACACCATTGTCCCTATAAATTTACCCCTTTAACTAAACAATAGTTTAATTTACCAGGGAAATTTCCTCTCTGTGTACGGTCAGCTTGGATCAGACTTACTTGGTACTGATCAGGATTACTTCTAGTAAAGAGAAAGAATTGAGCGTTGATCGCCTCTGGTGATGACGGTAAGCGACTGATAGGCCTGATCAATGTTCGGGAATAGGGTGGGTTATCTGTGAAACATCCCAGCCTTGCATAGCAGACCTCATTAGCTGGACAGAGAAAACAAGAGAGATTATAGATTGGTCTTTCACTGCACCATCACGAGAAAAATCTACTGAGCCCCTACATAAAATATGGGGGCTTGATATGCAGAATTCCTCTAAGAGGGTGTTCCAATCGTAGCTTGAATATATAGCAAGTTACTGCCTCAGAAAAGGCATGCAGCCAGTGAAGTCTCCTGTACCACATAAAAATACTAAGCAGAGAAGGTATGATAAGTCCATTGCTAACCACCTTTACGAAATGCTGGTGCCTGGATTAGCTAATCCCTTTAAAGAGGTTACATATATGCAAAAGTAAGCATAGGATTCCAAGTTTGACAGGACATAATGGCTTAATGCTTTTCAGTCAGACCTGAAACATGCAGGTAATCAGAGGTTAGTTCTCAATGCTATAACTGTCCCAGGACAAGCTTGCAAGTTTGCAAGTCCAATCATCAGGATTATAACCAGAGAGCCAACCTTCTCAAAGGAAGGGGTCAACAGTGACAGCAACCAAACTTTCGTGTGGTAGTGGACTTAAGTCATTAACTCCTTTACTAAAACCCAAGTTGACAGCCCCCAAATCACCTTTGAAAACAAGCCTACAGTGGTAGCTTCCATGTTTATATTCTAAAGTTGGCAATAGGTGGGTCAAAATGTGGCTGGTTCAGCAGGGACAGGCCAAATTTTGTTCCAAGTGTCAGATCATGTCAGGACCATGTTCACATCTACCATAGATACCGGCACCTAATGGACCATTTAAACCTGTGCTCTACATGGTATCATTGCTGGATAGTCTCAGCTTGCATCTGAGGTCCTTGATCCTGCTTGATTATTGACCCAGCTTCTATATGACCTGCCTCTAGATTACCCTTGCCTGCTTATGTTTGCTGCCCATCTGTGTTACTGACTTTGGTCTGGACTTTTGTCCCAAGATTTTGCATAATAAATCTGTACCTTGTGTCCTTCATGTTGATCAGTGTATTTGACAGTGGAGCAGTCCCACTGTCACGAAAGAATGTGGGATGTTTACTAAACCTGGAGCATGCAAATCTGGTGCAGCTCTGCATAGAAACCAGTCAGCTTCCACATTTTTATTGTGAAAGCCTAAATTGCAGATTCTTATCTTCTTATTACTCTGAAGAAGTATTTTGTGTCCCTGTGCAAAATGAATGGGCGGAAATTATCAATCAGCTGCTGCACTTGCAGTGTTCCAGTGAAGTGGCAGGGTCTGCATCCCTTTGGCACTTTTCACATGTGGCCGATTACACCTGTGTTCGCCCACTATCTGCAGGGCGGACATGGATAGATGACCCGTTTACACCCAGCAAAATGAAGATGATAAAGTCCTCTCCAGCCTTTTTAGCAGTCCCAATTGGACCCAAAGGTAGGCAGGTGTAAACTGAAAAGGGGGCATTGGAAGTATCTCACATATCGCGATTTTACAGAAAATTACAGAGCTACAGGTTGAAAAGGAATAGTAAATTTAATAACATTCAATTACATTATGACTTCTATTAATAGTATATTCTATTTTAATTTGGTTTCCTCCCACTCACAAAAGTGGAGTTACCCCTTAAACCACTGCTCTGCTATTCATAAACTCAGTAGTAGTAACACAGATGGCAATAAAACCCTGATTGACTAATCCTTTCCTGCTCTGTCCAAAAGGAGAAGAAGTTTGGCTGCAGTTAGGCTTATAGTAATTAAAATACCACATGTGTCCCCAAGTGGGACGGTAGTTATTTTTCAGATGAGACAATCTCATTATACAATTAAGTAAATCACACATACCTTTGATAGCAGCTGCTATGGACAGCACCAGAACCAGTTTGACAATCATCTGAGGAAAAAACAAACAAACACACCAGAGTTAGGTACCTGGTAACTCTAAGGCTGCATTCACATGTCAGCGTATTGATCGCGGGCAGAATCACCGCGATTCCACCCGCGATCCGGAAATCATTGCAAATCGCGGGACGCATGTGCGTTGCCCGTGATTTGCAATAGCACCCCAAACGCTGTGCGATGTTGCCGCGATTTCCGCCTGTAATCGCGGTAACATCGCGCAAAAAAAAAATCGCGGGACGCATTACGCCCAAAAAAGTACAAGAGCTTCTTTGGAGCGTAATGCGCCCCGCAATTTTTTTTGCGCGATGTTACCGCGATTCGGTAGGCGGAAATCGCGGCAACATCGCACAGCGTTTGGGGTGCTATTGCAAATCACGGGCAACGCACATGCGTCCCGCGATTTGCAATTATTTCTGGATTGCGGGCGGAATCGCGGTGATTCTGCCCACGATCAATACGCTGACATGTGAATGCAGCCTAAGAAGTCTTCCAGGGCAGCATCTGAGAGATAGGCTCCTTCCACCTGAAACAGGAAATCACCTGAAACAGGAAACACAATAGTCCACCATTATAAAAATGTCAGTCACACCTGTGTGCCTCAGTAATAGTAAAACACCGAAGGAATCCGCAGTAAGCTTATAAATCCGCAAAACCCTTTTGTATTATTTAGGGCGGCAACAAGTGCTGCCCTGGAAGACTTCTTAGAAAAAAAAAAATAGTTACCAGGTACCCAACTCTGTTTTCTCTAATAGTCTTCCAGGGCAGCATCTGAGGGGATGTATCAAGCAATACTTACTCTTGAAGGGATAAAGTCTGGAGCACCTTGTGACCAAATGTCGGGTCCTGACTGGATAGCTGGTCGATGCGGTAATGCCTTGCGAAGGTATTGAAGCTTGACCATGTTGCTGCCCTGCATATCTGCCCTGGCCCTTTCTGGGCTTGAGGATGCCCAAGCTCTTGTCAAGGGGGCTTTGACTCCGCTCGGTGGGGCAAGGTTTTGTTCTTGGTAGACTGCCTGAATAGCAAGCTTTATCCATCTGACTATTGTACTTTGAGGCCTGTTTCCCTTTGTTGACTCCTGTGTGGAGAACGAATAGTGTAGTTGTTTTTCGCCAATCCTTAGTCCTCTCAAGGTAAGCTATTAGAATTTTCCTTACATCTAGCTTGTTGTATGTATTACTTTTCTTGCTATCCATCCAACCTGGAAGGGAGCGGATAATGGTCTGTGGAATGTTGAAGAGACTTTAGGTAGAAAAGCTGGGTCTAGGGTGAGGATTATTTTATCTGTCTGAATCAGACAATAAGTTTCTAACATAGATAGAGCCTGTATTTCGCTGACACAAGCGCCAGGAGTACTGTTTTTATGGCAAGGTATTTATCTGAGCATTCTTCCCATGGTTCAAAGGGTTTTTAAATCGGCACATGTAAAAATGCTAAAAAGTTTGAGCTGTGTGAATAAACTCCTGTTTTTTCTTCTTTCGGTGGTATGTGACAAAATAATTTTTTGTTTTAGTAGGTTTTCTAGTGCAGATAAAAAAGCATCTGCATGGTCTGTGCCTATCGGGAGTGTTGTCTCCAGGTACTTGGTTGGGGGACGAGTGGAAAACTCTATCCAGTACCCTTCTACTAGCGTGCACAAAGGACAAATTTGCTTGTTGTGATCTTTCTCCACTGATGAGCAAAGGTCACCTGGAGACAGTCATTGCTTTTTGTTTCTTGGAATGGAAGGTTTGAGGACAGTGGCGTAACTAGATTTCTCAGGGCCCCGGTGCAAGAAATCATGAAGGGCCCCCCCCCCCCGAAAAAGCATGTTTTTGACCCTATTTTTTATTTTTTTGCAATATAACAAAGTAAAACATTTATGTTTCTGGTTTCTGGTGAGGGGTGTGGGATCAGGGGAGGTAATGGTGGGGAGGGGTGTGGGATCAGGGGCAGTAATGGTGGTGGGGAGGGGTGTGGGATCGGGGACGGTAATGGTGGTGGGGAGGGGTGTGGGATCGGGGACGGTAATGGTGGTGGGGAGGGGTGTGGGATCAGGGGCAGTAATGGTGGTGGGGAGGGGTGTGGGATCAGGGGCAGTAATGGTGGTGGGGAGGGGTGTGGGATCAGGGGCGGTAATGGTGGTGAGGGGTGTGGGATCGGGGGCAGTAATGGTGGTGGGGAGGGGTGTGGGATCGGGGACGGTAATGGTGGTGGTGAGGGGTGTGGGATCAGGGGCAGTAATGGTGATGTGGAGGGGTGTGGGATCAGGGGCAGTAATGGTGGTGGGGAGGGGTGTGGGATCAGGGGCGGTAATGGTGGTGAGGGGTGTGGGATCGGGGGCAGTAATGGTGGTGGGGAGGGGTGTGGGATCAGGGGCAGTAATGGTGGTGGGGAGGGGTGTGGGATCAGGGGCGGTAATGGTGGTGAGGGGTGTGGGATCGGGGGCAGTAATGGTGGTGGGGAGGGGTGTGGGATCGGGGACGGTAATGGTGGTGGGGAGGGGTGTGGGATCAGGGGCAGTAATGGTGGGGAGGGGTGTGGGATCAGGGGCGGTAATGGTGGTGAGGGGTGTGGGATCGGGGGCAGTAATGGTGGTGGGGAGGGGTGTGGGATCGGGGACGGTAATGGTGGTGGTGAGGGGTGCGGGATCGGGGGCAGTAATGGTGATGGGGAGGGGTGTGGGATCAGGGGCAGTAATGGTGGTGGGGAGGGGTGTGGGATCAGGGGCGGCAATGGTAGTGAGGGGTGTGGGATCGGGGGCAGTAATGGTGGTGGGGAGGGGTGTGGGATCAGGGGCAGTAATGGTGGTGGGGAGGGGTGTGGGATCAGGGGCGGTAATGGTGGTGAGGGGTGTGGGATCGGGGGCAGTAATGTTGGTGGGGAGGGGTGTGGGATCGGGGACGGTAATGGTGGTGGGGAGGGGTGTGGGATCAGGGGCGGCGGTGGTGGGGAGGGGTGTGGGATCAGGGGCGGCGGTGGTGGGGAGGGGTGTGGGATCAGGGGCGGTAATGGTGGTGAGGGGTGTGGGATCGGGGGCAGTAATGGTGGTGGGGAGGGGTGTGGGATCGGGGACGGTAATGGTGGTGGTGAGGGGTGTGGGATCGGGGGCAGTAATGGTGATGGGGAGGGGTGTGGGATCAGGGGCAGTAATGGTGGTGGGGAGGGGTGTGGGATCAGGGGCGGTAATGGTGGTGAGGGGTGTGGGATCAGGGGCAGTAATGGTGGTGGGGAGGGGTGTGGGATCAGGGGCAGTAAAAAAGCATCTGCATGGTCTGTGCCTATCAGGAGTGTTGTCTCCAGGTACTTGGTTGGGGGACGAGTGGAAAACTCTATCCAGTACCCTTCTACTAGCGTGCAAAGGACAAATTTGCTTGTTGTGATCTTTCTCCACTGATGAGCAAAGGTCGCCAATCTGCCTCCCACCTGGAGACAGTCATTGCTTTTTGTTTCTTGGAATGGAAGGTTTGAGGACAGTGGCGTAACTAGATTTCTCAGGGCCCCGGTGCAAGAAATCATGAAGGGCCCCCCCCCCCCGAAAAAGCATGTTTTTGACCCTATTTTTTATTTTTTTGCAATATAACAAAGTAAAACATTTATGTTTCTGGTTTCTGGTGAGGGGTGTGGGATCAGGGGAGGTAATGGTGGGGAGGGGTGTGGGATCAGGGGCAGTAATGGTGGTGGGGAGGGGTGTGGGATCGGGGACGGTAATGGTGGTGGGGAGGGGTGTGGGATCGGGGACGGTAATGGTGGTGGGGAGGGGTGTGGGATCAGGGGCAGTAATGGTGGTGGGGAGGGATGTGGGATCAGGGGCAGTAATGGTGGTGGGGAGGGGTGTGGGATCAGGGGCGGTAATGGTGGTGAGGGGTGTGGGATCGGGGGCAGTAATGGTGGTGGGGAGGGGTGTGGGATTGGGGACGGTAATGGTGGTGGTGGGAGGGGTGTGGGATCAGGGGCAGTAATGGTGGTGGGGAGGGGTGTGGGATCAGGGGCGGTAATGGTGGAGAGGGGTGTGGGATCGGGGGCAGTAATGGTGTTGGGGAGGGGTGTGGGATCGGGGACGGTAATGGTGGTGGGGAGGGGTGTGGGATCAGGGGCGGCGGTGGTGGGGAGGGGTGTGGGATCAGGGGCGGCGGTGGTGGGGAGGGGTGTGGGATCGGGGGCGGTAATGGTGGTGAGGGGTGTGGGATCGGGGGCAGTAATGGTGGTGGGGAGGGGTGTGGGATCGGGGACGGTAATGGTGGTGGTGAGGGGTGTGGGATCGGGGGCAGTAATGGTGATGGGGAGGGGTGTGGGATCAGGGGCAGTATTGGTGGTGGGGAGGGGTGTGGGATCAGGGGCGGTAATGGTGGTGAGGGGTGTGGGATCAGGGGCAGTAATGGTGGTGGGGAGGGGTGTGGGATCAGGGGCAGTAATGGTGGTGGGGAGGGGTGTGGGATCAGGGGCGGTAATGGTGGTGAGGGGTGTGGGATCGGGGGCAGTAATGGTGGTGGGGAGGGGTGTGGGATCGTGGACGGTAATGGTGGTGGGGAGGGGTGTGGGATCGGGGGCGGCGGTGGTGGGGAGGGGTGTGGGATCAGGGGCGGTAATGGTGGTGGGGAGGGGTGTGGGATCAGGGGCAGTAAAAAAGCATCTGCATGGTCTGTGCCTATCAGGAGTGTTGTCTCCAGGTACTTGGTTGGGGGACGAGTGGAAAACTCTATCCAGTACCCTTCTACTAGCGTGCAAAGGACAAATTTGCTTGTTGTGATCTTTCTCCACTGATGAGCAAAGGTCGCCAATCTGCCTCCCACCTGGAGACAGTCATTGCTTTTTGTTTCTTGGAATGGAAGGTTTGAGGACAGTGGCGTAACTAGATTTCTCAGGGCCCCGGTGCAAGAAATCATGAAGGGCCCCCCCCCCCCGAAAAAGCATGTTTTTGACCCTATTTTTTATTTTTTTGCAATATAACAAAGTAAAACATTTATGTTTCTGGTTTCTGGTGAGGGGTGTGGGATCAGGGGAGGTAATGGTGGGGAGGGGTGTGGGATCAGGGGCAGTAATGGTGGTGGGGAGGGGTGTGGGATCGGGGACGGTAATGGTGGTGGGGAGGGGTGTGGGATCGGGGACGGTAATGGTGGTGGGGAGGGGTGTGGGATCAGGGGCAGTAATGGTGGTGGGGAGGGGTGTGGGATCAGGGGCAGTAATGGTGGTGGGGAGGGGTGTGGGATCAGGGGCGGTAATGGTGGTGAGGGGTGTGGGATCGGGGGCAGTAATGGTGGTGGGGAGGGGTGTGGGATTGGGGACGGTAATGGTGGTGGTGGGAGGGGTGTGGGATCAGGGGCAGTAATGGTGGTGGGGAGGGGTGTGGGATCAGGGGCGGTAATGGTGGTGAGGGGTGTGGGATCGGGGGCAGTAATGGTGTTGGGGAGGGGTGTGGGATCGGGGACGGTAATGGTGGTGGGGAGGGGGGTGGGATCAGGGGCGGCGGTGGTGGGGAGGGGTGTGGGATCAGGGGCGGCGGTGGTGGGGAGGGGTGTGGGATCGGGGGCGGTAATGGTGGTGAGGGGTGTGGGATCGGGGGCAGTAATGGTGGTGGGGAGGGGTGTGGGATCGGGGACGGTAATGGTGGTGGTGAGGGGTGTGGGATCGGGGGCAGTAATGGTGATGGGGAGGGGTGTGGGATCAGGGGCAGTATTGGTGGTGGGGAGGGGTGTGGGATCAGGGGCGGTAATGGTGGTGAGGGGTGTGGGATCAGGGGCAGTAATGGTGGTGGGGAGGGGTGTGGGATCAGGGGCAGTAATGGTGGTGGGGAGGGGTGTGGGATCAGGGGCGGTAATGGTGGTGAGGGGTGTGGGATCGGGGGCAGTAATGGTGGTGGGGAGGGGTGTGGGATCGTGGACGGTAATGGTGGTGGGGAGGGGTGTGGGATCGGGGGCGGCGGTGGTGGGGAGGGGTGTGGGATCAGGGGCGGTAATGGTGGTGGGGAGGGGTGTGGGATCAGGGGCAGTAAAAAAGCATCTGCATGGTCTGTGCCTATCAGGAGTGTTGTCTCCAGGTACTTGGTTGGGGGACGAGTGGAAAACTCTATCCAGTACCCTTCTACTAGCGTGCAAAGGACAAATTTGCTTGTTGTGATCTTTCTCCACTGATGAGCAAAGGTCGCCAATCTGCCTCCCACCTGGAGACAGTCATTGCTTTTTGTTTCTTGGAATGGAAGGTTTGAGGACAGTGGCGTAACTAGATTTCTCAGGGCCCCGGTGCAAGAAATCATGAAGGGCCCCCCCCGAAAAAGCATGTTTTTGACCCTATTTTTTATTTTTTTGCAATATAACAAAGTAAAACATTTATGTTTCTGGTTTCTGGTGAGGGGTGTGGGATCAGGGGAGGTAATGGTGGGGAGGGGTGTGGGATCAGGGGCAGTAATGGTGGTGGGGAGGGGTGTGGGATCGGGGACGGTAATGGTGGTGGGGAGGGGTGTGGGATCGGGGACGGTAATGGTGGTGGGGAGGGGTGTGGGATCAGGGGCAGTAATGGTGGTGGGGAGGGGTGTGGGATCAGGGGCGGTAATGGTGGTGAGGGGTGTGGGATCGGGGGCAGTAATGGTGGTGGGGAGGGGTGTGGGATTGGGGACGGTAATGGTGGTGGTGGGAGGGGTGTGGGATCAGGGGCAGTAATGGTGGTGGGGAGGGGTGTGGGATCAGGGGCGGTAATGGTGGTGAGGGGTGTGGGGTCGGGGGCAGTAATGGTGGTGGGGAGGGGTGTGGGATCGGG
Organism: Pelophylax lessonae; assembly: GCF_965119305.1. Taxonomy (NCBI): domain Eukaryota; kingdom Metazoa; phylum Chordata; class Amphibia; order Anura; family Ranidae; genus Pelophylax; species Pelophylax lessonae. The sequence continues at coordinate 56,176,016 of NC_138776.1, read as the reverse complement.
GACGGTAATGGTGGTGGGGAGGGGTGTGGGATCAGGGGCGGCGGTGGTGGGGAGGGGTGTGGGATCAGGGGCGGCGGTGGTGGGGAGGGGTGTGGGATCGGGGGCGGTAATGGTGGTGAGGGGTGTGGGATCGGGGGCAGTAATGGTGGTGGGGAGGGGTGTGGGATCGGGGACGGTAATGGTGGTGGTGAGGGGTGTGGGATCGGGGGCAGTAATGGTGATGGGGAGGGGTGTGGGATCAGGGGCAGTATTGGTGGTGGGGAGGGGTGTGGGATCAGGGGCGATAATGGTGGTGAGGGGTGTGGGATCAGGGGCAGTAATGGTGGTGGGGAGGGGTGTGGGATCAGGGGCAGTAATGGTGGTGGGGAGGGGTGTGGGATCAGGGGCGGTAATGGTGGTGAGGGGTGTGGGATCGGGGGCAGTAATGGTGGTGGGGAGGGGTGTGGGATCGTGGACGGTAATGGTGGTGGGGAGGGGTGTGGGATCGGGGGCGGCGGTGGTGGGGAGGGGTGTGGGATCAGGGGCGGTAATGGTGGTGAGAGGTGTGGGATCGGGGGCCGTAATGGTGGTGGGGAGGGGTGTGGGATCGGGGACAGTAATGGTGGTGGGGAGGGGTGTGGGATCGGGGGCGGTAATGGTGGTGGGGAGGGGTGTGGTATCGGGGGTGGTAATGGTGGTGGGGAGGGGTGTGGGATCGGGGGCGGTAATGGTGGTGGGGAGGGGTGTGGGATCGGGGATGGTAATGGTGGTGGGGAGGGGTGTGGGATCAGGGGCGGTGGTGGTGGGGAGGGGTGTGGGATCAGGGGCAGCGGTGGTGGGGAGGGGTGTGGGATCAGGGGCGGTAATGGTGGTGAGGGGTGTGGGATCGGGGGCGGTAATGGTGGTGAAGGGTGTGGGATCGGGGGCGGTAATGGTGGTGGGGAGGGGTGTGGGATCGGGGGCGGTAATGGTGGTGGGGAGGGGTGTGGGATCAGGGGCGGCGGTGGTGGGGAGGGGTGTGGGATCAGGGGCGGCGGTGGTGGGGAGGGGTGTGGGATCAGGGGCGGTAATGGTGGTGAGGGGTGTGGGATCGGGGGCGGTAATGGTGGTGGGGAGGGGTGTGGGATCGGGGACGGTAATGGTGGTGGGGAGGGGTGTGGGATCGGGGGCGGCGGTGGTGGGGAGGGGTGTGGGATCAGGGGTGGTGAAGGGGGGGTGAGATTAGTGGCGGCGATGGTGAGGGGGGTGGGTGGATATTGGGGTGGGATCAATGGTGGTTATGAGAGGGGGTGATGGATTGGAGGGGGTGGGATCAATGGCAGTGGTGAAGGGTTGATGGTAGAGAGGGTTCAGTGGGGGGGAGGTGGAGGAGGGGTGGGATGTGGTGTCACCACTACCTCTGTCTTACTGATCCCATCCCCCCACCACCGCAGATCTCATCCCTACACCCCCAAAAGCTCTGTTGTAGAGGATGAGATCTGTTCTGTGCCAGGCATGGGATGGGATCATTAAGAGGCAGCAAGCCAGTAAGCCAGCAAGGGTGGAGTTTGGGAAGGCAAGTTGAAGTTCACTTACGATTAGCAGTCAGTCACTCAGGCTCAGGCAGACACAGCATTGATCCCTTCACATTCGTCTGGCAGAGGGGAGAACTCCTCCTCCCCCTGCACTCTATTGGTGTCAGCTGGTCAGCTGACTTTCAGTGACTGTCCACCCCTGCTGCCTCACTGCATCAGCCATCTCTCGGATTGGAGGATCGGCAGGGCTGAGGGCGGTGCAGGCAGCACAGCAGCAGGATGCACAGAATGCAGGTACTCGTAGATTGCTTTACAGTACACTGACTGCACACATGACATACCTGTACCTCTCCTCTCCGCCCCCCCCCCGCACAACGATCGGGGAAGGCGGCATCCAGCCTAGTCTCTCACTCGCTCAGCCACCACTAGCGAAAACAGTCATCAGGCGGACGGACGGGCCCCCTCACGCCGCGGCCGCTGTAAGAAAACAGGGGCTGGCGGGCCCCCCCTCAGGTAGCGGAACTCTAGGGCCCGGTCGCAACCGCGACCGCTGCGACCCTGATAGTTCCGCTACTGTTTGAGGATAAAGTCTCCCTTGCCTTTTTGTTGTGTCCAGCACTTCCTTGGTCCCGTTTCTTTATTAAATCTACTGGACGGACGAAAGGATGCTTTGCCCTGCTTTTCTGGTTTGAGGAAACACTTTATTTTTGGCTGTGGCTCTGTATAGAACCTTTTCCAAGTCCGGTCCAAACAGTAAATTGCCTGTGAAGGGAATTTCACACAATCTATTTTTGAAAGCAATGTTTCCGCCCAACGACTTTAGCCACAGGGCTCTCCTGGCCGAATTAATTAGGCCAGTGATCCTGGCCGATACCCTCACAACTTCAGCATCTGCGGGAATGCTGCTGCTCTGGCTAGTGTGGGTATGGTCCTTACTAACACTTCTTTTGGGGTTTCTCCTTCTGGCAGCTCTTGCAGCCGAGTCAGCCAGACTAGCAAGGTCCGGAGGACCAGAGGGACTAAACGTTATCAACCTCTCTCCACATATACTTACATAAGCACAAAAAGAAGTATTATCTCTTGGGCTTTCATTCTGCCCCAATCAGGGCATGGATAAATTTGAAGTTATTAAAGACATCAATTTATTTGCTCGGAATCTGCTCCTAAAAGTATCATACAGTAAAAAACCCGCCACAGAACCAACACCCACACCATTAACAGCTGCTGAATTCCGGGCCATCAGAGACCTCAATTTACTTCTAGAGGAAGGAGGATTAGACAATCTGGAAGATGCAGACCCACCCATTGACAGTGAAGATGAAGAAAACAATACAGGACCAACGACAAACACACAATTTAAGAAAAAATCGCACATTTTTCCCCCACTCAACACAAACCCCGCCATCGCACTTTTTGTACGACAAACCACCAAAGACATAGAACAATTACGGAAAATCACCTACCCAACTAACCTAACATTGGAACACAAACAAGCACTAAAGGAATTGCAAGATAATGAATCCATTACAATAAAGCCCTCAGACAAAGGAGGCAATGTAGTACTTATGAGTAACGATAATTACAAGGCAATGTGCCTCAGCATTCTGCAAAACAAAAAATATTACAAACAAATCTCTCCTTTAATGGTACACAGTTCCAATGAAAAATTCTACACCCTTGTCGACAAAGCATATAATAATAAAACTATTACACAAACCCCTTGGGAGTTCATTTGAACAAAACATCCTCGAGTTCCAACATTTTACGCACTTCCCAAAGTGCACAAAGACCCATTAAACCCACCCGGACGACCCATCATCTCCGGAAATGGTAGTATCACCGAAAAAGTTAGTCAAGTGATTGACGCCCATCTCAAACCCTTTGTCACAAAATTGGCCTCATACATAAAGGACACTGGACATCTACTTCAAATCCTTGACAACATATCCATACCAACAGACGCCATTCTGGTCACCATTGACGTCGAAACACTTTACAATAATATTCCTCACTCCAAAGGTTTACAAGTGGTCGAGAAAGTACTTCAACAACAAAGCAGATATGACACTAACTTCAATTCTTTTATCCTACAGATGTTGGAATGTATACTCAATCATAATATCTTTTCCTTTTGTGGTACATATTATGTACAAACATGCGGAGTTGCCATGGGCACAAGCTGTGCGCCCACTTACGCAAACATATATCGTGGCGAGTGGGAAGAAGACTTCCTAACATCAGACGATAACAATATATACATCAGTCACATCCTACTATGGCAAAGATACATCGATGATGTACTCCTCATATGGCCCGGACCAGAAACACTTTTACTCGAATGCCTCAACAAAATGAACCAAAACAGATTCAACATGTATTTCACTATGACATACAGCAAAACAAGAATACCATTTTTGGACACCTATATTTATAAAGACAATTCTGGTAACCTCATGACAACCCTTTTTAGAAAAGAAACTGCCGGCAATACAATCCTCCACGCCAAAAGCTTCCACCCCGACCCTCTCAAAAAATCCATACCGTACAGCCAATTCCTAAGACTCAAGAGAAACTGTACCAGTCCCTCAGAATTTCAAAAAGAAGCCAATGCCCTAACCGACAGATTAATACATAGAGGATACTCCAAAACGTGCCTCAAAAAGGCATTTAATCGGGTCAATAAACAGGACAGACAAGAGATCTTATATAAGAAAAGGAAAGACATCAAAACAGAATCATCGTCTACTAGAATCATCATGCGATTTTCTAATGAACACAAAAAAATCAGAAATATATTACAAAGGAACTGGTCCATCCTCACCGAAGATCCTACGCTCAAAGATCTGGTACCCGATCATCCTCTAATCACTTACAAAAAAACTCATTCTGTACATAAATCTTTAGTACATAGCGAAATGAAACCCAAAAAAGATCCATGTAAAACCAAAGGGACTTTTCCGTGTGGCTCCTGCGCTCAATGCGCAGTAATACGCAAATCCACTAATTTCACTCTTCCCGACGGCGAAACATTCACTCCTCACCATTTTGCTAACTGCAAAACCATGGGGGTAGTTTACATCATGAATTGTGAATGCGGCGCATTCTACATTGGAAAGACACGTCAAGAATTCGGATCCAGAGTAAATAAACATGTACAAAGCATGACTATTGGTAATTTTTACCTTCCATTAGGCCGCCACGTAGCCTATTATCATAAATACAAGATGCCCAAAGTGTCCTTTTCAGCACAAGATCGCATCCACATTCCAGCCAGAGGAGGGGACTGGAATAAGTCCCTTCTACAAATTGAGATGCGCTGGATAAAAAAACTTAATGCTACCAGACCCCCAGGACTCAATGAAAGCGAGAGTTATCGCCCATTCCTAGAGGGCTTTACCTCCGGAAAAACCGATTGAATAATCATTTTCCCACATAACTTCTAAATGAAAATCCCCAACCATTACGCCCTCCTCTCTTTTCCTTTTCCTCCCCCTTACAAACCCTGACAGTATCCAAACAAATCCACAACAACATGCCCAATTATTTGTCGGGACTTACCCATCCCTGCCCAATATATCCCCTGACTTGAGTTTTCCCTTGACCCTCTTGAAGTAATTTACATTGCTGTATATATTGTATACACTTCTACTTATCATTAATTGTCATTTTTACACTTGTTATTTCTCTTTAAATGCATTACTGTTTATTGCATATTGCTCACAATGTGACTCCATTTAGTCTGTGCATCCCAGAGCCGGACTCTTTTCTGCCTCTCCCAAACCCACCCGGCACAGGTAATCCCAGAGGACCAACCCTCTGGGGAACGATAGAGAACTCGGGGATCGTATCCTCCGTCAGCACCCCCCAATGGGGAGTGGTATCTCTATCCAAGCCCTGTGCCGGCGGCTACGGAACAGCTTTCTCCCCACCACGTCACTGGCTAGATGCGCGCGCAACCCATCTGCATGCGCATCACACCGATACGCCGACCCGGAAGCCGGATCGGCGTCATGACGTCCCGCTGCGCTATGCGCAGGTGGGTATAAATAGCTGGGGATTTACAATAGGGCGCCACTTCCCTCCAGCAGAGGGAACGTGACGGACGCCTAGGACGTGCTTTCCCCGGACCTTCCTTACCTCCTGCAACTAATCGTAAGTTATCCATCCGACAATGCTATATTATGCATTGTCGGATGTATCTTCCTCAAGTGTTAAAAGCCGCTACTTCATGGCTCACTTGCACTTTTTCCATTTACCAGGGAACCACCGGAATCATTAACCGGAGCTCCCCCTGGTGGCATACTCTAATACACACCCACAACTGTAAGTGACTACACTTTTTATACAGCTCTCTATTAAAGCTAAAATTATACATTACTCCAGCATAAACTTGCCATCATTATTACTATGCAGGAGGTACCCAGAAGGAATACCCCTTTTTCACAGACCATCTGTATTTTACTGGGAATACTGAAACCTCAGATTGGAGCTTCCCCCACTGGAACAATTATAATTGTAAGTTACGAGCCCTGGCTATTACTTATCCTTGGCACAACAAAGTGAATCACGCACAATTAACCATTTCCTGATACAATGTGTTATCCTCACATTTCAGGTAATCAAGGTTCCCTTATATGACGGCATCAATACTCCATGTAAGTCTGTGAAAAACACTTCCCCACACTATGCCAGATAAACTTCACTCCATCACCACTCTTTATTATCTCATATTTTCAGATAGCAAATCCTCCTAAATCCTGTGTGATCAGTTTTGGGAGAGCGGAAAATACAAAGGTTCGGGATCTGACTACCCAGTCACATGTATGTGCATACTTACCTTATTATATTAATTACAAATTATGTTGTATCACCCTAATAATGCAATTCTGTGATATATATCAACCATATCTTTCAGACATGGTGACTCCTCCTCTTCCTTGATAAAGGCAATATACCACAAATAATGCCGAAACGCGTCGGAAGTACCTGAGATACTCTCTCTACATAAGCTCACACATTTGAGCAAATAGATAGAGTTCCAAGTCACCATTCACCTTGTCACCTCTTCATTTTACCTCACTCTCTCACATGGGTCTATAACCCATTGGCACAAATGATGACTTTTTACTTTGTGTACATAATATCTTGCTCAATTTTCTTTAAATAAATTGTTATATACTTTTATTACGTGTCTACTACTTGACTGGCCCTTAAAGTCCCGCCCCCCTTGACCTGAGGCACCAAAATTGTTTCAAAGACTAGCAAGGTCCTAGCTGTGCAAGTGTGGGCTATGGCCGGATTTAGGTTCGCTGCTCCAGCTTCCCAAGCTCTTTTTAGCAGTGCCTCCATCTTCTTATTCATGGGATCACTGAAGGTCCCAGAATCGAAGGCCAAGTAGGACTTGTTTGCGACTGGCAAGGAAGACATCTACTTTAGGGCATTTTGCCCAGGATTCCCTATTCTCCTCTGCGAAAAGATATTCGTGCTTAATCGCAGCTGATGTGAAGAGCGTCTTTTCTGGCTCTTCCCATTCTTTCTTGACTAGGTTTTTCAGCTTCTCATGACCGGAAATGGTTCTTTATTATTTCTGGTCGTAAGCCTTTGTACATCTTATCGTGTAAGGAAAGCTCTGCGACTTTTCACTCATTTATGCCCAGTGTATCTGCTATGGCTCTCAGCCAACGGTCTTCCGAAGAAAAAAAAGGGTGCCTTCTGATGCTGGGTCTTCATCATCTGAGTCAGAGCATAGGCTGTATTCAGATTCTGAGCTATATGAAATGGTTTCCTGCTCAGCTAGGTCGACCTCTTCCCCGCTGCATGAGGGGATGGATGGCTTACTGAAAGACTGGGTACTGGTGTGGCTGGAACCTCCAACTTTTCTATAACCGAACGTAGTAGCCCAATCATGATTTTTATTACCTTTTCAAAGAGTTGAGCATGTCTTTAGGGACCCCTGTGATTTCTTAGCCACCATTTTGCTGATGAATTTTTTGGCATGATGTTTTTTTCCCATTCTGGAGGAAACCTGCGCCCGCAAGAGGCGCATGTCTTGCTACTGGTCTTTGCCCTTCTCTTCTGGGGTCTTTGTCTGTAAACAAGCACAAAGGACCCAGTGAGACAGGCGGTTGCCATACATAAATGTAGCACTACTCCCTTGGGAGCTCCTGATTACAGGATCCCCTGGGTTACCATTAGCAACAACATGACAGTTTGACATTTTCCTAAGTGTTTTAGCTCAGAAAGGAAACAGTCCAGTATCTTTGGTTTTTGTGTTTTTATTTGGAACTTGGATAAGAGAAGGGAATGAGTGGGATACTCCAACTCCAACTGAATGAACTTTTTGAGGTAATCTGTACTTTACTGCTGAATAACTTCAGGGCCCTTCCTGGCACCCCCTTTACTGTAACTGTAACGAGACCCTTGCTCGCTTGCTTCCGCTCTCCCGACACTCCTCTGCTACTAATGAGTCAGCTTGCAGATCGCAACGTCTGATGGTTCGTTCATCCAAGGCTCCGGGATCCAAACTACAGCTATGTGCCGTTCGGAATCCATTAGAACAAACACCAGGCAGGCTGTATGTAAGTTCAAACAGGAAGACATTTATTGGAAGTACACAACACACTTTTATATAGAATTTGGAACATCCCGCCCCCAACAACCGTTTTCCTATTGGTCAATTGTAAAGTACATGTAGTCCTCCTTCAGGTCCTCCTTAGCCATGCAAATGAGGACTTGAAAATGAGTCAGCAGGGATTGGTCCGATAGCTTGATTAGAAGGACTGTTATGTGTAATGAGACAGAAGCCCCAGGGGGCAATCAATGTACACAATAGCCAGACACAGAACAATGGAAGGTCATTAACACTTAACAATGCGAAAGGGCAATCCACATTCCCTCCCCATACACAACAAAAGGAAAACCTGTCTGACATTGAAAGATATGTACGATACACAGCATTTAGGAAGAACAGATTTCATGGCAAATGGGAATAAATCTTTATATTCCTATATGGAGATATGGCTGGCAAATATGACCGTCCCATCTGAAGCAATTCAAACCATTAATCACCTGTCTTTAACTTCCAGTGATGGTGAGTACTGTCACAGTAACACTCCCAGTGTGAGCTAGCTCCTTGATCCCCTGACCTCTCTGGAATGGTCCCCACTCTTATCAGAACTCCTGGTATTCACAATACTGTTTTTCCCAACAGTCTCTGCCAGCGACTCCACTTGTCAGCGCTCTGGATAATCTACAGCTCAGCTCCACACACTGGGTTCACAAGGCCGACCGCCTGAACCACCTTCCTCACACCTGCAGGAAGAGAGAGAGCCGTCCCCCTCCTCCTGGGACTTTGCTCCCGCCAAAAGACGACCTGTCACATGCTCCCTCCAGGTTTATAGCCAATCCCAGGATGCATTGCAACAATGCCCACCCACTGAGAAAGCCACAAACCCTGGTGCCATACTGGTTAGGTTTCCTCCACTGTCCAACAAGCTCCCTCATTGGATACAGTGGGGACACTCCCCCAGACCCAGTAAATCACACCTGCGACTGGCAAAACTAACAGAACAAGCTACCCCGATAAGCAGAATGGAGCTAATAGATGCTTTTACCTAGCACCTGTCTAGGAGGGTGCTACATAAACATAAGTACAGTAACAGTTTGTAGTGAGGTAAAGACAGAGGAAACCCCAGAGTGCTCTGGCTTACCTTGGAGCTGTCTTGACAAGCAGGCTCTATAGGGCAGGTTGGAGAAGCATCAGACACTGTCAGCCTCAGAAAGAAGCCCTGCATAGGGACTTTTCAACTGCTTCCTGCTGCAGCTCCAGACCCACCCCCAGCTCACCCCATGCAGGCTGGTACACAGCCATCTGGTTTCCCGATGTGTGTTGCTTTAGGGAAGAGAGTCCATCTGCCTCCCCCCCTCCCCCATTTTACCTTTCTTTTCGCTTTCTTGTTTTAAAAAAAAAACGCACCGCCGCCCGGAAATGACGAAAGCAGAAGTGCCCTGCTCTGTCATCCAGCTCCGGGGGTTCCGACTTCACCAAAATGGCTGCAGACCAGAAGTGCATCACCGAAAGTGCTGCGGGGCTCTGGAAATGATGCCGCCATCTTGCTCCTCCAGCAATGTGGATTGGCTGTTCTCTGATGAGGCTGGCGGCCAGAGGGTAAGCTCATGGTCAGCCAGAGCCCTTAAGATGCTGGTGACTGAACAGCTGGCTTGACTCCAGTTGCAGTGGTCTTTTGGGGGAATACCATCGACATTTATTGCTGCTGGGGGGGGGGGGGGGGGTGGTTGCATACCCCTGAGTAGGGGTGAAACCTCAGGCGGAGGCCAGCTTGGCTCGAGTTGCTGCCCCTGACCTGCACAACCCAAAGCCCGCTGAGATAGATAGGAGTCCCCTGCAATTAGCACCGAGACTGGAGAAAAAAATAAACGTCTGCAGCTCCTGTGGATCCGGAGGAAACACAATCAAACTGAGCCATACAGGTGTGACTGACATTTTTATAATGGTGGACTATTGTGTTTCCAGTTTCAGGTGCCTATCAGGAGCCAAACTCAGATGCTGCTCTGGAGGATGATTAGAGAAATACTGATTAACTTGTAAGCAACAAGTGTCACAAAAAGGCCTGGTCTTCAAGTGGTTAAACTGCCCTCATTTACAGATCGAAGTTCATCCCTTAGATCTAAAAGAACCAAATATTGCAATGTTTCCTTTTATCTCCCAGCACTGAGCAATGTTGATAAACATTTGCCGCCTTCTTTTTTTTTTTTTTTGACAGCTCTGTGCAGCTTGGCAGCAGCTCTGCACTGAAGCGCGGAAATGCTGGATTAAGATTGTGAGGGGGGTTGAATCGAGACCGCGATTTTGTAACGATTAATCGTGCAGCTCCACCTGGCTGATACCCAAACAGCAGCAAATTGCTGACCTGAAACATCAGCTACTGATGCATCTGCATACTTATTGTGGGTCACCAACTATTTACCCTATTTACATCTAAGAATTCACATGCGAGATCAGGCTCCACACAATCACATCTCAGATGCTGACACCTCTCCTTTGGAGCCTAGGGCAGAGCATGTCAGAATAAAACTTCTTCCTGCTGGCTAGGTTAATAAAGAAAGAATATTTTGCATCTCAGCGTGCAGCAATCTTGTTGCTAGTAGAGCTTATTCAAGCCATTAGGCTAGCATGACAATCGAGCAGTTCGATTTTCAGGACAAAAAGATCAGCAATATCTTCAATAAATACTGTATCTTTCAGCGCTATTTAGCGTTTACCTGCTTAAAAAGGAATAAAAAAAAAAACACAAAAGCAAACATTGCAGTTTACCAATTCTTAAAAATTAGTTTTAATTTTTAGGCCATTTTCACTTGGTGATTCAGTAAGTGTTTTTTCAACAAAAAAAGCTGACCTGCAGATGTAGCAGTTAGGGGGTTGAGTCAAGTCATTTGCCAATGGGAAGGGGACTTACAATGATCATCTTGTGTTTATGTATATCCTTGATCCCAAAAGAACTGTTGCTGGGATTGGTTAACTGGAGTTTCATATTCCTGATTAGAGATGGCCTTGCGAATTTTGCTTGTTTGCTACCCGCCAAATTTGCGAACACATGACGTCGTTCGTGGCGGCCACATTTGTTTACATTAGGGAGAACTTTGACCCATGACATAGCCATCAGGTGGAACGGGACAGCCAATTGAAACATTCCAGCACTTGGACAGTCCCCCTACCCTATAAATAGACCTGACCTGGCAGCCATTTCACATTCCGCTTTTTGCCAGTGTAGGAAGAGGTCTGCTGTGCTCATCAGAGAGAGTTCGCTAGACACATATAGCACTGTGAAGATCCAAACAAGTCCTTTTCAGGGCATGTATTTCGGTATAGGCCTTCTACAGTCTCTTTTCAGGTTAGGGACAGGTATCCGTTGCTTTTGGGGCAGTTAGAGATCGGCTGCAGTCACACAAATCACTCTGTTAATGTCCACAAAAGTCCTTTTCAGGGCTGGTATTTCGGTATAGGTCCAGTCTCTCTTCAGTATAGGGACAGGTTATTCAGTCTGTGCTGTAGGGGCAGTTAGAGATCGTCATCTGCAGTGACACAAATCGCTCTGTTGATGTCCACAAAAATAATTTAAAGTGCTGCAATGTCGTTATAGGGTCTATTACAGTCTCTTTAGTATAGGGAAAGGTATCCAGTGGTTGCTGTAGGGGCAGTTAGAGATTGTCAGCAGTGACACAAATCGCTCTGTTAATGTCCACAAAAGTAATTTAAAGGTCTGCAAATGTTTTGGTATTGCTGTGCAGAGCACTAGAAAGGGAGGGGGGGGGTAATCCACAGTATAATATACATTGTAGAAAGCATATTATAGTGGATTAGTAGTATTATTGTGCACTGTGCAGCATTGTGACAGGTGTGGTGGTGAGACTGAGCGTTTCTGCAGCAACACTACACACAGTGACAAAAGCACTTGTAATGTATTATAACTGGTGTGATAGATCAATTGCCCCCCCCCCCCCAATACCACATATTGAAGTGGGGTGTTATCTGAGTATACTTTTACATGTTTATTTGTGTCATGCAACAATATTGCCTCGTTTGCTGAGTGAAGTCTGGTACACACAGTGCCAAACTCACTGGCCAATTTTTGGAACTGGTGTGATACACCAATGCCCCCCCCCCCCCAATACCACATATTGAAGTGGGGTGTTATTTAACAGTATAATTATATATAACATACACATAAGAGTGTATTTTAGTCCTGCAAAAATTTGGCCTCTTGCTGTGTAAACAGTGCTACACGCAGTGACAACAGTTACTGGCCAATTATTTGTAGAGCTGGTGTGATAAACCTGTGGCCCCCAACAGGGCTGCTGTTAGAAAACGCGGGGCCCCGTACAGACTACCTGGCAGGGCCCCCTCAAGAAAATTTTAAAGATATATTTAGCTAAAATTACAACAAAATCACTATTATCAGACACAAATATAACATAACTCGCATAATTCCTGCTAAATCTAAAAAAAAAAAAAAACTATGTTAAATAAAAATGAAGATGAGATGAGAAAAATATACAGGCTGGGCAGTTGGAGCTCAGTGATCAGAGAGACAGAGAGAGAGAGAAACAAAGTTACAATTTACAAATAAACTCCTGAGCAGAGATAACATTAGAGCCAGTGCTGGGAGGGGGAGCCCACACAAGGGAGGGGGATTAGTGAGGGACAACTGTCTCTTTCTCAACAGATAAAAGCTGATAGCAGGGAGAGGGACAGATCAGATTCAGGTGCTGGAGGAAGATTTCTGTAATTGTTGTCCATCACTAATCCCCCTCTCTGTGTGGGCCCCCTGTGTGCTAGGGCCCCCTACAAGAGGGCTGGTGGTCCTCCCCTATCAGCGGCCCTTCCCCCCAATACCACATATTGAAGTGGGGTGTTCTCTGAGTAAACTTTTTCAAGTGTATTTGTGTCATGCAACAATATTGCCTCGTTTGCTGAGTGAAGTCTGGTACACACAGTGCCAAATTCACTGGCCAATTTTTGGAACCGGTGTGATACACCAATGCCCCCCCAATACCACATATTGAAGTGGGGTGTTCTCTGAGTATACTTTTACATGTTTATTTGTGTCATGCAACGATATTGCCTCGTTTGCTGAGTGAAGTCTGGTACACACAGTGCCAAACTCATTGGCCAATTTTTTGAACTGGTGTGATACACCAATGCCCCCCCAATGCCACATATTGAAGTGGGGTGTTATTTTTTTTTTTTTTTACAAACAAGATTGCTCTTTATTGAAAGAAAAAACAGGAACAAATAACAGTATACAATATACGTGTAGCTGTAGAAGCTGTACAGCATCAATCAATAGGGGAAGGGTAGGTGTGCCGGAAGCACTAATACAATTGCATAGGGGGAACTCAGCAGTAATAAAGAGTAGAGAACACAGGAGGGACAAATGTAATTCACAGAAACAGAAATATCACAATTAAATAGTAACATGCAGACCAGGAATTAATCTGTGCCATCTAACCAGGGCTGCCAAATTTTCTCAAACTTGTGGGGACAGTTTCTGTTGATGTAGGTAAGTTTATACATCGGGAGAGCCCCATTCACCAAGGCCTCCCACGCGGCCGGCGTGGGAGGGGGAGACCCTGCAGCGTGATTAAATAACACACTGCACAAATGTTAGTGGGTCACACTGTAGCATCACGTGACTACAGTGTACCAGGAATGTTGTTATTATAGTGTTATGTTTTTATATCTCATATTAGATTGTATTATTTATGAGACCACTGTGATGAAGAAGGAGTAACAACATTTCAGCACATGTTTAATTGGTTATTATTTTCTATGAGGACGTTATTCCTGTATATGAGTCTGTTGATAGAACTAAAGGATGGATGGGTCAAGGGATGAGAATTGAAAGATGGAGGAATCCATGAATAAGAAAAAAAGGATGAAAGAATCTGAGGATAGGAATGGAAGACTGGAAGAGTCCAGGAATATTATTAGATGGAGGAGTCTGGAGAGGAGGTGATAGGAACTCAGGGGCGGACTGGGCCGGGGGGAAGGAGGGCAATCTCCCCCTGGGCCGCTCTGATATGCTGCTGTAAAAGGCCGCTGTGTCGTCAGCTCAGAACTGCACACAAGCAGTTCCAGAGCTGGCCGAGTGCGGCTGTACATGAAGCGATGTGTTGTGTTCTGTCACACAGACAGGGATGACAGTCTCTGTGCTTAGAGGACGAGTTACCAGCCCCTCCCTCCTCCACATGGATTGGCTGCTAGAAGACTGCTGTCTGTGAAGAGAATGTGTGGGCGGGAAAGTTCAAGCTGAGCAGTGAGTCGGCTTGGCAGAGAGCCTGAAATGAATCCTGTTGGCCCAGTGCCCGTCCAAGTAAGTGACTGTTTCTCCTCACCTCCCCCTCCCCCTGCTGTGTCTCCCTCCCCCTCTCTGCAGAGAGATTTTTATTTCTAGCAGCCTGTGACAGTACCTTGCTTGCCATAGGCACAATGCAGTGGGGACTGGGCACACACTGGTATGGTGTGGTTTGGCTGCAATGCTGGCGTACTGGCAGCCTTCCTGCATGTCACCCCCAGTCCCATAGACCTCCTATTAGACTGCACATTTTTACTGCATGTCCTGAAAGTGCACAAAAAATCCTGCATGCTGCATCTTTGGTGCATTTTCTGAAAATGCAGTAAAAACGCTCAACCTAAAAAGAAGTCTAAGGGACTGCGGCTAAGGAAAACTGCGATCATATCAGCACATCAGCCAAACCGCAGCACACTGTGTGAGCCCAAAGGCTTAAATGCACTTACAGCAGGCACTGCCACTTCACTGAAAAGTGATCCATGCTCAGGTCACTTTTCAGAGGCATTTGACAGGCAGTGAGGAGGTGATATCACATTTCCTCCCTGCCTGTTTAACTTCCTAAATGCCAGTCCCTCTAGGTTAATGGCACTTCTCAAAGAGGGGGGGGGGGGGGTGGGCTCCACTTAGGTGTAGAAATTCACTTTGAACTCCACCTTATTTCTATTCCATTCACCTCATTGTTTGAACATTTATTACCTGAAGAGAGTTATGGAAATAAGGTGAAGTTCAAAGTGAATTTCTTCACCTAGTGGAGCCCCCCCCCCCCTTTTAGAAGATTTGAGGATGTTATTAACCACTTAAGCCCCGGAAGATTTTGCCCCCTTCCTGACCAGGGGGTATTTTGCGATTCGGCACTGCGTGAATTTAACGGAAAATTGCGCGGTCGTGCGACGCTGTACCTAAACTAATTTGACGTCCTTTTTTTCCCACAAACAGAGTTTTCTTTTGGTGGTATTTGATCACCTGTGCGATTTTTTGATCATGCGCTATAAACAAAAAAAGAGTGACAATTTTGCAAAAATAACAATATTTTCACATTTTTTTTATACAGTCAGGTCCATAAATATTGGGACATTGACACAATTCTAATATTTTTGGCTCTATACACCACAACAATTGATTTGAAATGAAACAAAAAAGATGTGCTTTAACTGCAGTCTTTCAGCTTTAATTTGAGGGTATTTACATCCAAATCAGGTGAACGGTGTAGGAATTACAACAGTTTGTATATGTGCCTCCCACTTTTTAAGGGACCAAAAGTAATGGGACAATTGGCTGCTCAGCTGTTCCATGGCCAGGTGTGTGTTATTCCCTCATTATCCCTTTTACAAGGAGCAGATAAAAGGTCCAGAGTTCATTTCAAGTGTGCTATTTGCATTTGGAATCTGTTGCTGTCAACTCTCAATATGAGATCCAAAGAGCTGTCACTATCAGTGAAGCAAGCCATCATTAGACTGAAAAAACAAAACAAACCCATCACAGAGATATAAAAAACATTAGGTGTGGCCAAAGCAACTGTTTGGAACATCCTTAAAAAGAAAGAACGCACCGGTGAGCTCAGCAACACCAAAAGACCTGTAAGACCACGGAAAACAACTGTGGTGAATGACCGAAGAATTCTTTCTCTGGTGAAGAAAACACCATTCACAACAGTTGGCCAGATCAAGAACACTCTCCAGAAGGTAAGTGTATGTGTGTCAAAGTCAACAATCAAAAGAAGACTTCACCAGAGAGAATACAGAGGGTTCACCACAAGATGTAAACCATTGGTGAGCCTCAAAAACAGGAAGGCCAGATTAGAGTTTGCCAAATAACATCTAAAAAAACCTTCACAGTTCTGGAACAACATCCTATGGACAGATGAGACCAAGATCAACTTGTAACAGAGTGATGGGAAGAGAAGAGTATGGAGAAGGAAGGGAACTGCTCATGATCCAAAGCATACCACCTCATCAGTGAAGCATGGTGGTGGTAGTGTCATGGCGTGGGCATGTATATGGCTGCCAATGGAACTGGTTCTCTTGTATTTATTGATGATGTGACTGCTGACAAAAGCAGCAGGATGAATTCTGAAGTGTTTCGGGCAATATTATCTGCTCATATTCAGCCAAATGATTCAGAACTCATTGGACGGCGCTTCACAGTGCAGATGGACAATGACCCGAAGCATACTGCGAAAGCAACCAAAGAGTTTTTTAAGGGAAAGAAGTGGAATGTTATGCAATGGCCAAGTCAATCACCTGACCTGAATCCGATTGAGCATGCATTTCACTTGCTGAAGACAAAACTGAAGGGACAATGCCTCAAAAACAAGCAGGAACTGAAGACAGTTGAAGTAGAGGCCTGGCAGAGCGTCACCAGGGATGAAACCCAGCGTCTGGTGATGTCTATGCATTCCAGACTTCAGGCTGTAATGTAAAATGTAAAAAGGATTTGCAACCAAGTATTAAAAAGTGAAAGTTTGATTTATGATTTTTAGTCTGTTTCATGACTTTTGGTCCCTTAAAAAGTGGGAGGCACATACAGTGGGTATGGAAAGTATTCAGACCCCCTTAAATTTTTCACTCTTTGTTATATTGCAGCCATTTGCTAAAATCATTTAAGTTCATTCTTCTTCCTCATGAATGTACACATAGCACCCCATACTGACAGAAAAACACAGAATTGTTGACATTGTTGCAGATTTATTAAAAAAGAAAAACTGAAATATCACATGGTCCTAAGTATTCAGACCCTTTGCTGTGACACTCATATATTTAACTCAGGTGCTTTCCATTTCTTCTGATCATCCTTGAGATGGTTCTACACCTTCATTTGAGTCCAGCTGTGTTTGATTATACTGATTGGACTTGATTAGGAAAGCCACACACCTGTCTATATAAGACCTTCCAGATCACAATGCATGTCAGAGCAAATGAGAATCATGAGGTCAAAGGAACTTCCTGAAGAGCTCAGAGACAGAATTGTGGCGAGGCACAGATCTGGCCAAGGTTACAAAAAGATTTCTGCTGCACTTAAGGTTCCTAAGAGCACAGTGGCCTCCATAATCCTCAAATGGAAGACGTTTGGGACGACCAGAACCCTTCCTAGAGCTGGCCGTCCGGCCAAACTGAGCTATCAGGGGAGAAGAGCCTTGGTGAGAGAGGTAAAGAAGAACGAAAAGATCACTGTGGCTGAGCTCCAGAGATGCAGTCAGGAGATGGGAGAAAGTTGTAGAAAGTCAACCATCATTGCAGCCCTCCACCAGTCGGGGCTTTATGGCAGAGTGGCCCGACGGAAGCCTCTCCTCAGTGTAAGACACATGAAAGCCTGCATGGAGTTTGCTAAAAAACCCCTGAAGGACTCCAAGATGGTGAGAAATAAGATTCTCTGGTCTGATGAGACCAAAATAGAACTTTTTGGCCTTAATTCTAAGTGGTATGTGTGGAGAAAACCAGGCACTGCTCTTCACCTGTCCAATACAGTCCCAACAGTGAAGCATGGTGGTGGCAGCATCATGCTGTGGGGGTGTTTTTCAGCTGCAGGGACAGGACGACTGGTTGCAATCGAGGGAAAGATGAATGCGGCCAAGTACAGGGATATCCTGGACAAAAACCTTCTCCAGAGTGCTCTGGACCTCAGACTGGGCCGAAGGTTTACCTTCCAACAAGACAATGACCCTAAGCACACAGCTAAAATAACGAAGGAGTGGCTTCACAACAACTCCGTGACTGTTCTTGAATGGAACAGGCAGAGCCCTGACTTAAACCCAATTGAGCATCTCTGGAGAGACCTAAAAATGGCTGTCCACCAACGTTTACCATCCAACCTGACAGAACTGGAGAGGATCTGCAAGGAGGAATGGCAGAGGATCCCCAAATCCAGGTGTGAAAGACTTGTTGCATCTTTCCCAAAAAGACTCCTGGCTGTATTAGATCAAAAGGGGGCTTCTACTAAATACTGAGCAAAGGGTCTGAATACTTAGGACCATGTGATATTTCAGTTTTTCTTTTTTAATAAATCTGCAACAATGTCAACAATTCCGTATTTTTATGTCAGTATGGGGTGCTATGTGTACATTCATGAGGAAGAAGAATGAACTTAAATGATTTTAGCAAATGGCTGCAATATAACAAAGAGTGAAAAATTTAAGGGGGTCTGAATACTTTCCGTACCCACTGTATACTAACTGTTGTAATTCCTACACCGTTCACCTGATTTGGATGTAAATACCCTCAAATTAAAGCTGAAAGTCTG
This sequence comes from Pelophylax lessonae, assembly GCF_965119305.1. Taxonomy (NCBI): domain Eukaryota; kingdom Metazoa; phylum Chordata; class Amphibia; order Anura; family Ranidae; genus Pelophylax; species Pelophylax lessonae. The sequence continues at coordinate 56,157,415 of NC_138776.1, read as the reverse complement.
CAGTTAAAGCACATCTTCTTTATTTCATTTCAAATCAATTGTGATGGTGTATAGAGACAAAATGATTAGAATTGTGTTGATGTCCCAATATTTATGGACCTGACTGTATGAAATTCCCCCCCCCAAAAAAATGTAAAAATCAAAATGTTTTAACATTTTAGGCCAATTTGTTTTCTGCTACCTATGCTAGGTAAAAAAAAATCCCAGTAAGCGTATTTTGATTGGTTTGCGCAAAAGTTATTGCGTTTACTAACTAAGGGAAAATTTTTTGTCATTTTTATTGTTTTTTTTTTTAACGAGTAATGGCGGCAATTTTTTATTTTTTTTTGCGGGACTGCGACATTGCGGCAGACAGATCGGACACCTGACTGACATTTTTGACACTTTTGGGGGTACCAGTGACATTACTACAGTAATCAGTGCTATACATATGCACTGTTACTGTAAAAAAGGCACTGGCAGGGAAGGGGTTAACTTTATTGGAGAAAGAGGGGTTAAGTGTGTCCCTAGTGGAGTGCTTCTAACTGTAAAGGGGCGTGGCTTTTCATGTAACAGCAGAGATCTACGGTCCTACATAGCAGGATCGTATGATCTCTGCTGTTACACAGGGGAGAGTGACAGGCGGCTTTGTTTACATTAGCCGCCTGCCTTTCTCCCTCTGTAACTGACGATAGCGAGTGGCCAGCGGACAGTGAGCGAGCAGGGGCGGGAGCGCGCCTCCGGCGGCGCGCGCTCGCCCCCTATTGGCTCACAGGCTAGTGACGTACCGGTACGTCACTTTGCCTGCACGGGGCTGACCACCGCAGTATATGTACTTGCGGCGGTCGGCAAGCGGTTATACCCAGAGACTAATGGAATTAAGTCACCATAGACAGATTGAAATGTCTGCTGAATCGGCAGGATTAGATCTATCTATGTGCAGACTGGTTGTACAGAATTTATCAACTGATTTCAGTACAACCAGCGTCTCTTTTTTTTGTCGATCACTGCTGGCTGTTATAGTTTCCGGCAGTATTCACTGTATTCTGATGGCTGGTAAACTTTCACACACCAACACACGACTCTTATGGAAGTTTGGTAAATCAAATGCCAGGCTTCCTTAGCATTACACCTGTGTGGCTGCCACCAAGTCTGGACACAAGTCAGCACAGGCTCCTGGAAACACAGGAGGATGGTCGGTAGGAGGAGAGCTGGGATATGATGTTACTTACTGTACGTCATGTCCCTGCCACACCTAAACCTGCTTCACTGCAGCACCAGGCCCACAATGCCCTTAATCTGGCCCTGGGGGCCAGTGCACCTGCATGTGCTTTTCTCACTACCCGCAATTGGCACAGGAGGAGCCTGCAGCCTGGGAAATTTGGTGGTTGTGCCCAGGGAGACAGCAGGACTTGCATGTTTAGCCTGCTGCACTTACTGTGACTCTCAGCTACTCTGCTTGCTTGGCTTGCCCAGTGGTGTGGTGCTCACTCACCAGAGAAGGTCCAGACTCCACAAGTAGCGCTTAGTGTAGCAGCAGTGACAGCCAAGACTTTAGTCTTCATCTTCCTGCAGTCTCTTTGGTCTGTGTACTGAGTGTGGGGAAGGGGCAGGCTCTCTGTCTCAATCTCTCTGGGGGCAATCAGTCTGTGATGAGACTGCTCCACATAATTTCTCAAACAGAGAGAGGCTGCCCCACAGAAAGAGACCGTTTCACACTGCTCCAGATTGCCTGCGCAGAGAGAGACTGGTTCACACTGTGGAGCAGTCTCTCTCTCTCTCTGTGCAAGTAATGTGGAGCGGTCTCCCTCTCTCTCTGTGCGAGCAACGTGGAGCGGTCTCTCTCTGTCTGTGCAGACAGTGTGAACCGGTCTCTCCCTCTGTAAAGCAGTCTCTCTTTCAGTGCAGGTAGTGTGAAGCTGTCTCCCCCTCTCTCTCTGTGTGGGCAATGTGGTGCAGATGGATGGTGAGCTGATTCGGTGGTTCAATGGGCCACTTGACTGGACTTGCCCCCCAGGCCTAAGGCTGCCAGCCCTCCCCTGTAGGAACTGAAGGATTGAGGGGTCCAGAGATAAGAATGGGTGGGACCTCAGATTGCTCAGGGATGCATGGAGAGGGGGTGGGAGACTGAATGGAGGTGGTTTGAATAGGGAGGTGGAAGAGGAATGAGCAGGGAGCCATGTCCCTCTGATGTGGAGTTTGGGTGATCTGGTGTTAGTGACTGGGAGCAGTTTGAGATATATAAAGAGGGGGGGGTGAGAGATAGTGGGACCTGTGGGGGGTGGAAGAGGCTGTGGAGGACATCAGACCAGTTTTCTGGTGAATGGTTTGAAGTTGAACACAGAACACTCAGCATTGGAATTACTTTGAATACACAGAAGATTTCTTTCAATCACATCACTGATTTATAATATATTTTAGGACTATATTTGTTCAATACTTAAGACACTTTTGTACATTTATCACCGCAAAGTGCTACACACCATTTTTTGTTTTATTGTCATATCTGGATGCTCGGTGTGTAGAGGTCCGGGGGAGGGGGGGGGGGGATGTGGAGACAGAGGATTGTGTGGATCAGTGGTATATTTTGGTTTTGTGCTGCCCTAGGCAAGACTAAAATTGGGCACCCCCCCTTCTTATGTATATTTGCCCCACTCATTTTTTAACGGATGTAACTCCCTCCAAAATTGAAGGACTACAAGTCCCAGCATGAACCCCTGAGATCTCACCAGAGGGGGGGGGGTGAGAGGGAGTGGGAGAGAGAGAAGGGTGAGGGAGGGAGAGAGAAAGAGGGGGGGTGAGGGGGGATGAAAGGGGGGGTCAAAGAGTGAGAGAGAGAGGGGATGAAAGAGAGGGGGGGATGAGAGAGGGGGGTGGAGAGAGGGGAGAGAGAGAGGGGGAGAGAGAGGCGGCTCTAGCAACCAGTGGCCAATAGAGTCTCAGGTGGAGGGAGGTGGCTTTGTTGCTGCCCCCCCTGCAAAGTGCCGCCCTAGGCCTGGGCCTTGTTGGCCTAGGCCAAAATACAGCACTGGTGTGGATGCTGATCAATAAGGATGGGAATGTGTCCGTGGTGACACTTGGCAGGGGAGACATATGGTAATGAGCAGGGGTGGAGGCAGGAACAGTATAATATGGTGACAGGTTGTTAGTGAGGGAGGGTATTAGTCAGTTTGGACAGTACAGTCTGGCACCTCCCTCACTATGCCCAGTCCCCTCAGTGTCCCTCCCACGGCACCCTCACCTGGCTGTGCCGCTCTCCCGGCTGGACAGGCTGAGCTGCCTCTGCCCCCTCCATGTCCACACAGCGTAACTTTCTATTAGCTGGTGAGGGGGCGGGACAATGAGGGGAAAGAGAAGGGGATTGGTGGAAGGTGGCACCATTAGGATGAATGTGACAAGGGGGAGGAGCCTGGATTACGTCAGCGCAATCGCGATGCATCGATGCGCCAATTATTTTCAACACCCCTAGTATATATACACATACAGTATCTCACAAAAGTGAGTACACTCCTCACATTTTTGTAAATATTTTATTATACCTTTTTATGTGACAACACTTAGTCCCGGTTCACACTAGGGCGACCTGCGAGGCGACCTGGTCGCCTCACAGGTCGCCGCAGGTCGCCTCCCATAGGGAAGCTGCGGACCCGTTCTAATAGGAGCGACACAAGTCGCTCCAACCTAGAAAAAGGGTCCAGAGCTTCTTTGGGGCGACCAGGAGGCGACCGCCATAGACTTCAATGTTATGAAGTCCGTGGCGGCCGCTCCGAGGTCGCGGCGCGCTGCTCGCACCGCGACCTCGGAGGTCGCGGTGCGAAGTAGCGTCGCCCCTGTGTGAACGGGGCCTGAAGAAATGACACTTTGCTACAATGTAAAGTAGTGAGTGTACAGTGTATAACAGTGTAAATTTGCTGTCCCCTCAAAATAACTCAACACACAGCCAATAATGTCTAAACCATTGGCAACAAAATGAAAATGTCCAAATTGGGCCCAATTAGCCATTTTCCCTTCCCCTGTGTCATGTGACATAGTGTTACAAGGTCTCAGGTGTGACTGGGGAGTAGGTGTGTTAGATTTGGTGTTATCGCTCTCACTCTCTCATACTGGTCACTGGAAGTTCAACATGGCACCTCATGCCAAAGAACTCTCTGAGGATCTTAAAAAAAGAAGATTGCCAAGACCCTGAAACTGAACTGCAGCATGGTGGCCAAGACCATACAACGGTTTATCTTTAGAAGAGGCTTCCTTCTGTGATGACAGCCATGCAGACCAATTTGATGCAGTGTGTGGCGTATGGTCTGAGCACTCATAGGCTGACCCCCCACCCCTTTAACCTCTGCAGCAATGCTGGCAGCACCGATACGTCTATTTCCCAAAGACAACCTCTAGATATGACACTGAGCACATGCACTCAACTCCTTTGGTCGACCATGGCGAGGCCTGTTCTGAGTGGAACCTGTCCTGTTAAACCGCTGTATGGTCTTGGCTACTGTGCTGCAGCTCAGTTTCAGGGCCTTGGCAATATTCTTATAGCCTAGGCCATCTTTATGTCTAGCAACAATTTATTTTTTCAGAACCTCAGAGAGTTCTTTGCCATGAGGTGCCATGTTGAATGTCCAGTGATCAGTTTGAGAGAGCGAGAGCAATAACAGCAAATTTAACACACCTGCTCCCCATTCACATCTGAGACCTTATAACACTAACAAGTCACATGACACCTGGGAAGGGAAAATGGCTAATTGGGTCCAATTTGGTCATTTCCACTTAGGGGTGTACTCACTTTTGTTGCCAGAGGTGTAGACATTAATGGCTGTGTGTGGAGTTATTTTGAGGGGACAGTAAATTTACACTGTTATATAAGCTGTACACTCACTACATTATATTGTAGCAAAGTGTCATTTCTTCAGTGTTGTCACATGAAAAGATATAATAAAATATTTACAAAAATGTGAGAGGTGTACTCACTTTTGTGAGATACTGTATATGAAACCTGTCAGAATATTGTGAAAATGAAACTAGAACAACAGAGAACCTTCTAGCTAGGTAGTGTAAGGTTTGTGATTTGAACCAACAACCTTGGCGCTGCAAGGCAGGAGTGGGTAACCATTTAGCCACTGTGCTGCCACACGCATAGAGCCTTCATCTCTGTGGCGTTAAACAGCCCTAAGTCCCTGGGGTGCCTAAAGTTAATCAATGCACATGTACCCTGGAAGTCCTGAGTGCCATTGAGCAACCTGTTTCTGTGATATGCCATCTGGATCCAAGGCTGAGTATGTCTGATTACTGTCAGCAAGCTCCTATAGGCACATCTCTCTACCAACTTTTTTTGTTGGTAAGAGGCTGCAATTGGTGCTGGTGTGGAATTCACAAGGCTGCTTCTTGTCCTTCCCCAAGGAACACATATGGCAACATTTGCAATGGTGGTAGAACCCTCCTACAACCAAAAAGTAGATTTATTGGGGCATTTACCTATAGGTGGTGTAATTACATCAGTCAGGAGTTATATTTCTTGATTTATTCTGTGATATTTTTGTAATATTGGTGTGTAAGTGTAGAATAGTGGTGTTACCCTCTGAAAATTAGTAATGCCATTTTGGATTGGATTAATGATGTTGGTACATACAGTATATTACATTTTTGTGGTGAAAAAGCTTATAATTTGGAAATACTAAACACACCGAGTTGTTATTCATTTTAAATTTGCATCAGCAATGGTATTGTGTGTGGTTTGTGAAAACAGATGTGGGAGTTTGGGTTAAGATTTATGTGAGATGGAGAGCAAGGAGTGCATTATCTACCATTTAATCTCAGATGTAAAACAGCAAAGTGGCTGAGCATGCTCGGTAGATAGATAGATAGATAGATAGATAGATAGATAGATAGATAGATAGATAGATAGATAGATAGATAGATAGATAGATAGATAGATAGATAGATAGATAGATAGATAGATAGATAGATAGATAGATAGATAGATAGATAGATAGATAGATAGATAGATAGATAGATAGATAGATAGATAGATAATATTTGTTGCAAAAAAAAACATGAAAACATTACAGCATTGTTTAAAATAAAAAGGAATAAGAAGCAAAATAATAAGCCAGCAAGGACAATTGTCTCTAGGGATTCAACAATTCATACCAAACTTAAAATGTATGCTTTTATGTAAATAACAGAGTTGCATTTTAATCAATGGATGACACTTGCTTTTATATACACTTACGCCTAGTTCTTTCGGCCGCGTACTCGTATTCGCATTTGCGAATTCCCAAATTCACTATAATGGCAGCTTACGTTTGCCAAGGCGTAGGTTTGAAACTATTTTCATGGTCCGGGAATGCGCACATGTGCTGCTTCATAGTCGTAGGCTGTGGGAGAATTTTTTACTTCTCACTCTTTCCTTGAAACTTCTTTTTATACATCACTTTTTGAAAATGTTTCAAAGCAGATCATGTCCATACATTATACATCTTTATAAACTATTTCAGCTATGCTATCATGCTCAAAATATTTTTTCCAGGAAAATAGTAGAACTTTTAGCACTACTACTTTTTTACTCCCTCCCTGCTGTACATTGCCGATAGTAAATTCATGTCGTAATTACGCTTTCCCGCCTACTATAGTGAATTTGGCTTAGGAGTGTATTCACGGTGGCTTCACCGTAAGGTATGAAAGTACACCCGTACGTCAGCGTAGCATTACAGTGATTTATCTACTTTACACCGTATAGACCAGGGATTCCCAAACTATGGCCCTGCAGCTGTTGCAGATATACACATCCCATGAGGCATTGTAAAACTCTGACATTCACATAAATGACTAGGCATGATGGGAATTGTAGTTCCTGAACAACTGCAGGGCTGTAGTTTGGGAATCCCTGGTTTACACTATTTAAAATGTGCAAGCTACCTACCTCCAAATGTTACAGATGTTTTGCTGCGAGAACCTTTTTCCACATGGTCTGGGAATGTCCCAAAGTAAGGTTCGTTTGGTATGAAATAACAGACTTGCCTGCTAATGCTCCTGTGATATATATTGTATATAGCAGTGTTTCTCAACCTTTCTTCTGTCAAGGCACCCTTTAAAATTATGGACAATCTCAAGGCACCCTCGAAAATCATGGTCAGTCTTGAGGCGCTCTATTCTAAAAATGTACAAACTATTGTGATAGTTTTACATAATGCAGCAATATCAATACACGTAGGACACCCAACGTTAGAGGGGATTTATTCTTCCAAAGCAAAAATGCTTTTGCAAACTGATACTGACTAGTATTCTAATGTTTCTCTTCTCCCTCAGTTTTTCTCCATCACTTAGCTAAAGAGATCTGAAGCTGATGGAGAGGGGCAGGGGAGGGTCAAACAAGGATGATATGTAGGCAACTGACATCCTCCTTATCAAATGATGATGTTATTGATCGTTAGAAGGTTGGCAGCTAGAAAGTTGAAATGTTGTAAAATAAAAACCCGTGGGTTTGTGTAACTAAAAGGCAGGTTTCCTCCACCCATTGGCTTGTATACAATGTTGGGGCAACTTTAAGGCATTTTGCCAAGGCACCCCTAAAGAAACCTCAAGGCACCCCATGGTGCATGGGCACCCCGGTTGAAAAAGGCTGGTATATACTATATATATGCAAGGAAAAAGACAAAACAGTTGGGTATGTAGTTAGCTCACAATTGTATTGGTCTAGTTATAGTACATGAGCCCACCAGGGCTGTAACTTTATATAGAAAGTATAAATGTTGCATAATCTCTCTAGACCAGGGCTTCCCAAACTTTTTTGGGCCGAGACCCACTTCTGAATACAATTATTTTTCGGGACCCACTTGCTTGTAATTGAATATTGTAAAGCGCTACAGAATTTGTTGGCACTATATAAATGCAAATAATAATAATAATGCATATTTTAAAGGGAGGGGGGTGTTAAAATAAAAATATCAATTTACTACTTTTCAATTTCTTATTGAATACACTTAATGAACATATTAATAAATATAAGGCTATATGGCACTCCCCCTCCTTCCTCTCCCAGCAGTCCACAGTGAAGGTGAAGCCCATGTTTCCCCTCTCCAGGGCCCAGCACACCTCACACAGAGTTTCCATGATGAGGAGCTCTATGCTGGTCTTGGTGTCCTGGCTCTTCTCCTTCAGACCCTGGGGGTCACAGAAGCTGCCATGAACTCCTGACCCCGCCGGGCCACATGGTCCTCCTATGACACAGAGGCTGCTGTCTCTGCCTGCTATAGCTGAGAGAATCCTGCCGCCAGTCTAGCCACCACCACTGCTGCTAGCAGGGCTGAGGAGCTGGCTCTGCACCCCAAGAACATAACCTACATGACAGCCCACATACATACTCACTGATGCAAGTATCCTCCTCGCGGGAAATGCAGACCAGCCTCGGTAAACTGCGTCCTAAATCCATTGGGATTTGACTGCTCTGGCTCTCTGTAATTTGCTCTGGCTCGCACAGCGCAATTTAGGTGGGTCCGCTCTTAGTGATTTCTGGCTCATCGTGACCCACTCAAACACAGCTCGTGACCCACCAGTGGGTCCCGACCCACAGTTTGGGAATTCCTGCTCTAGACAAAACACTGAATGACATCTGGTATTTATGCCTTCATATTTTTCCCCCAATATTCTGTATAACTTTGTTGTACCCTGGGCACATGGAAATGTATAGTTTGTATTTGTTCAACTGTTTTCTATTTTAAAATTTAAAACATTCCCCTAAAAAAAAAAACTACAGGATTTATAACAGAGTTATCTGTGTACCTAAATCAGGTTATTTTGTGCCATAGGTACATGATACTTGCACTGAGTACGTTTAAAAAACTTCAAACCAATGTTGCAACTATATTTGTTATAAAAATATATAAAAAAAAAGAATCTATTCTTTATAAATGAAAATGACAAAGAAGGGCACATAAAGTAATTATGAGGACACAGGTCCAGAACAAACATGCAAAAAAGTCAGACTTTCCTTATCTCTATAAATGATTTGGGTCATTAACCCAGAAGCTCAGCATAACAGCTAGAATTTTAGCTTTTTTTTAGGGGATGGAGCAGTAACCTCTAAATTTGACTACTCACAAGTTTCCAACACATTTCAGATGTCAACTTTACACAAAATCATTTTACAAATAAGCACATTCATATCCTAAGTGGGGAGCAGTTGAGCGTCATGCAAACTTGGTGGGGGAAGCAAAAGCATTTGGCTGGGGAAATGTAAACCAGCCAATGGATTCATCCACCAAAATGTTTGTGGCCAGTGGACATTGGCTGTAGTCAGGAAGAGTGTAGAGACATAGACTGCTGCCTGTCCTTACTATAGACAAGAATGGGGCTCTACAATCAAATGTAACAATCCAAAGTTCATTCCAATTAAACAGTCCAATAAGGTCTATATGTGTAGGCAGGGCTTGGAATTTTTGATGGGATGGTGGTTGGCCTTAGGAAGTCAGGAGTAAAACAAAATTTGCAATGTATTGAGGATAGCAGTTGGTTGTAGCAGCCTACAACGGAGCCCCAGATAGCAATTATAAGCTAACTAGTTCTAACTCTTTTCCACTCTAATAGCTGGATATGTACTTTAAGATAAACATTATCCTTTTTTTGTATACTTTTTTGCCTGCTTGTCATATTGTTCTTAAAAATGTATCATTCTATGATCTAAAAGTGGTAAAAATTGTAAAAATAGGCGGCACAGTGCTGTAGTGTTTAGCACTTTCATTTAGCAGTAAAAGGGTTGCTAGTTCAAATTCCAACCACACTACCTGCCTGGAGTTTGCATGTTCTCCCTGTGCCTGCATGGGTTTCCTCCAGGTACTCCGGTTTCCACCCACACTTTAAAGACATGCTTGCTTGTAGGTTAATTGTCTCCTGTTAAATTGGCCCTAGTATGTGTATGTATGAATGTGAGTTAGGGACCTTAGATTGTAAGGGACTAAAATAAACATACAATGTATATGTAAAGCATTACATAAATTGACAGCAATATATACAGTAAGTACCTGAAATAAAAATAATAAAGCTGACAGCACTATATACAATAAGTACCTGAAATAAAAATAATAAAATAAATAAATAATTTTTCTTTTTTACCAAATTTGTGGAAAAAGAATATTACTCTTTAAAGAAAAATCTATTCTCTAGCATCTCTCAATTAAAAATAAATTACTTTTTTATTTTTGAGTAATGTAAATTGTTTAAAAGATTACACATGATATTTTGCTGAAATATTTTTCAATCTATACACATGACAGATTTGTCTGCATTTATTTTTTGACAAAATTGGATTTAAATTTATGGAGGGGGTTGCAGCTAAAATGCATAAATGGGTTGCTCAGAAAAAAAATTATAAATAGGTAAAACTGTCAAAAAATATATATTTCTTGCAAGTGAATTGTGGCGCGTAACGTTAAATAAAAAGGGCTATAGATTACTATTATAGTGACCCATTACCATGAATCCTTTCCTCACCTTCTCCTGTGTCACCCAGAAGCTTCTGTGCATTTTTCTTGTTCCTGCGTTGTGTTTTATGGCTTGTCTAGTGTCATTTTTATGTTGGCATTGATATGTCCTTTTTCAGTTGCTAGGTATAATTAAAGAGTTGGCTGCGTTCCTGCTAGAAATTTATTGTTATTCTGTGTGTACCTTGATGTCACGCAATGAAAATTTGGGGAACAATAAATATGTTGTTCTGTACTTTTTAATTAGACTTTGGCAATTTCTAATTCAACAAAATGGTTCAATGTCATCAGTGTATAAGAAGGTTCAAGTGGGGATACAGGAGAAGTATGCACTTGGCCTAGAGGCTGACAGAGGTATATGCCTAATCACATGAAGTGGCCTTAAGGCGGCACTCTCAATTAAGACACAACACTTCCTTCTGTACAGATATTTTGGCTTAACACTTTCCATGGGCTCAACTTGTTTTGCACTTCAACAAAATGTCCTTACTTCAACCCGTTTCGCAATGCACAGCAATTCTCACATAGCTTGCACCGGACTTCACCAGCAATTACCTGCCACCTCTCTTCAGACCAGGCAGTAATTCTCCAACGAATGGCCAGTTTACTTCAGAAATCTTCTTTATATCCATTACAATATTACAGTCACTCCAATACAATACATCTCCTCTACCTCCTTGGTGTCCCGGGTCCCACATTAGGGCATCATATCTACAAGTAGCAAAGTCCATGAGAAACAAGTCCATAGCAAGTTCAATCTGAGTCTCAGGACCCCAACGGGTTCCTGCTAGAGGTTACTTAATAAGGTTTGGAGCATCTACATCTTAGCAAAACTTGTACTCTGCTCATACACAGTCCGACAGTCCCCTCCCACTGCTGATCTCTGGTATTTATGCATTCCAAAGTTGGAACATGTGAACAACAGAGATTCACATGCCTGACCACTGTAGCTGTACCCCCATAGGAGCCACTGAATAGGACAGGTCCTTTTGGTGTTTTGCCTCAACCTTCTCAAGAACCTCAACCCCTCTTACACACCTGGTTGAGTGTATATACATACAATACAACAGAAACCCACTGCAACAGTACTTAGGACCCAGCAATAGTTCTACATCAGAGAAGCACCAAAAAAAATAAAGTAACTCAAATTATATATACACAGTATATGTATATATATAGCTCAATTTGTGTGGTTATAAGGCAAGCATAAAATGGTTTGAACATAGTTTTAACTGTTATGCATGATAATTAATGTCAAAATATGAGGAAAAATTTGGGATTTAGCCCCAGGTCAGCATAAACTGTAACAACACCACCCACAATGTAACAGTGAGCAGTAAAAAGATTGGATTTACAAACTGCTAGAGCTACAGTATCTCACAAAAGTGAGTACACCCCTCACATTTTTGTAAATATTTTATTATATCTTTTTGTAAATATTTGTAAATATTTTATTATTTCTTTTCATGTGACCCTGGGATCCCTATGTATATAACTGACAGAACAGCGGTCTGCCGTGTTTACAGCGGCAGACTGCCGTTCTGTCTCCATGGGGAGCGATCGCAGGTGCCTGGCGGCAATCCACTTATCGGCTTCCCCTGTTGCGAGTGGGCATGAGCGCGAGACCCCTGATAGCGGTCCTGCGAAGCGACCTACAGTTACATAAAACTGCGGTGGGCAGTCGTTTAAGTGGTTAATACCAGCCTTTAGTCTGTTGGGATTTGTCTCTACTAACTTTGCACATGTAGAAATGTTCCCACTCTTCTTTGCAGAACTGCTAAAGTTCAGTTACATTTTGTGAAGACAGTTTGTGGACTGCAGTCTTTATGTCATTGCACAGATTTTCCAACTTTTAAATATTTTTATTACATTTCTTTACATACATAACAAACAAAAATATTACATTACAAAATAAAGACATGCAATGCAATGGGTGTATGTCACTGAAACATATGGAGACAGGGCCGCAATCAACTTTTTTTGCCCCTAAATTGTTTTTTTTTTATTGCAATGCGCAATACAACAGTATGCAATGGGTGTATCTCACTGTAACATATGTGGACAGGGCCGCAATCAACTTTTTTTGCCCCTAAATTTTTTTTATTGCAAAGCGCAATACAACAGAATGCAATGGGTGTATCTCACAGTAACATATGCGGACAGGGCTGCAATCAACTTTTTTTGCCCCTAAATTGTTTTTTTTCTTGCAAAGCGCGATACAACAGTATGCAATGGGTATATGTCACTGTAACATATGCAGACAGGGCCGCAATCAACTTTTTTTTGCCCCTAAATGGGTTTTTTTTTTTTTGCAAAGCGCAATACAACAGTATGCAATGGGTGTATGTCACTGTAACATATGCGGACAGGGCCGCAATCAACTATTTTTTGCCCCTAAATGGGTTTTTTTATTGCAAAGCGCAATACAACAGTAAGCAATGGGTGTATCTCACTGTAACATATGCAGACAGGGCCGCAATCAACTTTTTTTGCCCCTAAATGTTTTTTTATTGCAAAGCGCAATATAACAGTATGCAATGGGTGTATGTCACTGTAACATATGCAGACAGGGCCGCAATCAACTTTTTTTTGCCCCTAAATTGTTTTTTTTTATTGCAAAGCGCAATACAACAGTATGCAAAGGGTGTATCTCACTGTAACATATGCGGACAGGGCCGCAATCAACTTTTTTTAGCCCCTAAATTGTTTTTCTTATTGCAAAGCGCAATACAACAGTATGCAATGGGTGTATGTCACTGTAACATATGCGGACAGGGCCGCAATCAACTTTTTTTGCCCCTAAATTGTTTTTATTATTGCAAAGCGCAATACAACAGTATGCAATGGGTGTATCTAACTGTAAAATATGCGGACAGGGCCGCAATCAACTTTTTTTGCCCCTAAATTGTTTTTATTATTGCAAAGCGCAATACAACAGTATGCAATGGGTGTATCTAACTGTAAAATATGCAGACAGGGCCGCAATCAACTTTTTTTGTCCCTAAATGGGTCTTTTTATTGCAAAGCGCAATACAACAGTATGCAATTGGTGTATATCACTGTAACATATGCGGACAGGGCCGCAATCAACTTTTTTTGCCCCTAAATTGTTTTTTTTTATTGCAAAGCGCAATACAACAGTATGCAATGGGTGTATCATCGCTCCCAGGAATCAATGCGCCTGCACCGGCCCAGCTCGTCAGTTCCGGTGCGGGCGCGTCATTCCCTGCTAAACAGCTTCTTGGCATGCCCAAAAGCTGTGGAGGGATGAGGCGCCCGCACTGGAAGTGACGAGTGGGGCCGGGGCAGGCGCATTCGGGGAGAAGAGGACATGGAAGAGGACGCAAAAGAGGACGCGCTGGCTTCAGCTGCCCACATCGGAGATGGCAGTGATGGAGAAGAAATTTTCAAGCTAAGTATTTAAGTATTAAGTGCGACCCGGGACAGTACAGAGGCTATCCATTATGGAATGTACTAGCCCTGACTGTCCCGGGGGTATTTTTATTGAAAAAACATTTTCGTGGCCAGAACTCCGCTTTAAGGACACTGGCGATTTTACAGCTGACAGCTTCCTAGCAACCAGTGATGCTGCAGTGGTTGGAGCCTGATGGAAAACCTGAGACACTAGTTCCATATCAGGTCTGCTCTCTCTTTGTAAATGACAGCAAGAAGTGGGCAGTCAATAGGAGACTTTCTATTGGCTAAGAATCCACCCACTGCCTGCTGTCAATCAGAAGGAGAGCAGAACTGATGGGGAACTAGTGTCTCTGGATCCCCATCAGCTCTACTTCCCAGATACAAAACTCTCTACTTCTACGGTGTCTGTGTGAAAGTTGCAACAGCTGGGTGAAAGAGAAGCTGCATTGAGGCTGGAGTATCAGTATGGACACCAAACCTTAGTACGCCTCAACATGCGGTGCATTCCCAGATTCATATACCTGTCTACAACAGGTACATGAATCTGTTGCCTGCACCAATATTTGTCTTGTGGAGGCACGCTGGCATTCTAAAGCATGTCAAATCTAAGAAAAGGGCTCAATCCTAAAATCCCATTCAGACAAACTGCAGGGCTCTGGAACACAACCTGCCAGCTTACCCTAGTTTTCTTGCAAAAAAAGTATTAGTAATAGATAGTCTAAATCATGGAAAGCTCCCAAATGTCACTCTTTCTGAATTCTTTGTTTGGTGAAATTGTAGCCAATAGGGAAGGTGAAAGTTTGGTGGTATTACACTACCCTTGTACCCTGGCATTTAAATGTCTCCTAAAGGTTGAAAATTCGTCTTTTATTTATCATGGACCTGTCCTTGTCCCATAAAAGCTAGCCCTAATTTTAACCATAATCATAGTCTTAACCCTAATGGTAACAATAAACCTTTTTTTTTAATAAATAAAACCATGTGAGTGCCGTGTGATCACTTACTGTATACTATAATTGCATGGTTTGCTTTTCAACAAAGCCATGTCCCATATGTTTTCATTGCTGCTCATCCCCTGGGAAGATTCTCCATTTATATTTGTTTTAGTGTCTTTGTCTTAGTGACCACTGTGGCAAAAGAGGTGATGAGGAAATTTTCCAGTGGGAGCACCTGTTCTGGTGACTACTAAGAGTAGATTTCTCCTTACTTAGGAGAGATTGCTTTACTTCCTGTTGTTTCTTTGAGTCAGGATGTGAAGGTGAGGCTCCCGAATAGGACATAGGGGGAAAAAAAGGGATGCAGGTTCTCACCATTCCCTTTTCTATTCAAATTTATAAAAAAAGGTTTTGGCTTTAGGAACACTCTAATTTATTGGAACTGGTTTACAAATATGGCTTCTTCACAGTCTGAGCCAGTGTCCCCTTCAGGGAGAGAAGAACATACAGGACCCAAATCACCGTGCACAATCCTAGAAGAAATATAGAAAGAGACAGTGAAGAATAATACAGATTTTTAAAATGAACTTCCTTGAATTGGAAATTTTGGAGTATAAGATTCAGGTCCTTTTGGACTTATCTCTGGTTACTATTTAAAAGCTGAGGGTTTTTATGCCTTTCTTCTACCCCTGGTGGCAATATTAGTTATATCCTTTCTGACTGCTTTATCAATGTTATGGCAAAACTCATTTGTTTTCTTCATTCCAGGAAGGGAGAAAGTACTGCTGGACTTCGGTCTCATCTCCACTAGCCCTTCTACTCAACACAACCCAGATCAGACTCTCCACTGTTATCACCTTCTAAAAAGCCTAGAGCTTGTCACTGGGTTACCTGAGGGACTTTCACAAAATCTGTTATTTGTTAAGATAATTTGATTTGATCAGTCATTCTGTGCCAACTACTGTTTCTTTTTCTCAGTTTAGGTGCCCAGCTGTTTTTGGTTTTGCACTTTAACCTATGTTGACCTGAGAATTCATTGTCTGTTCTCCTTTTATTGACCTTGAGACTATTACTCACCATCCATACTAGGAATGATTGGGTCTTCGACTTAATTTCAATTGCACTAACTTTCTCAATTCCCGCTTACACCGAGGTACCCGTCAGGGGTGTCCCCTCTTCCCCCTCCTGTTTGCCCTGGCCATTGAGCCGCCAAGGGCTCAATGGCCAGGGCAAACAGGAGGGGGGAGAGGGGACACCCCTGACGGGTACCTCAGTGTAAGCGGAAAGTGCCGGATACTCTACCTGCCTCCATTATGACCGCCGATGGGTTGGTGTAAAGTAGATTTTACCCCCTTCCTGACCAGGGCCTATTTTGCGATTCGGCACTGCATGACTTTAACGGACAATTGCACGGTCGTGCTGTACCTAAACGAATTTGACGTCCTTTTTTTTCCCACAAACAGAGCTTTCTTTTGGTGGTATTTGATCACCTGTGCCATTTTTTGATCATGCGCTATAAACAAAAAAGAGCGTCAATTTTGCAAAAATAACAATATTTTTCAAATTTTTTTATATGAAATCCCCCCCCCCCCCAAAAAAAAATGTAAAAATCAAAATTTTTTAACATTTTAGGCCAATTTTTTTTTTTTTACCATATGTTTGGTAAAAAAAAATCGCAAAAAGCGTATTTTGATTGGTTTGCGCAAAAGTTAGTGCGTTTTCTAACAAAGGGAAAGATTTTTGTCATTTTTGTTGTTTTTTTTTAACGCCTAATGGCGGCGATCTGCGATTTTTTTTTTTGCGGGACAGCGACATTGGGGCAGACAGATCGGACCCTTGACTGACATTTTTGACACTTTTGGGGTTACCAGTGACATTACTACAGTAATCAGTGCTATATATATGCACTGTTACTGTAAAAATGACACTGGCAGTGAAGGAGTATTGGAGAGGGAGGGGTTAAGTGTGTCCTAGGGGCGTGCTTCTAACTGTGATTGGCTGTGGCTGTGTGTGTAAGAACAATGATCAACGGTCCTACATAGTAGAACCGTTTGATCATCATTCTTACACAGGGAGAACTGACAGGCGGCTTTGTTCCGCTGTCACGGACGATCGCGAGTGCCCGGCGGACATCGGGTCCGCCGGGCACACGCACGGGAGGGTCCGTGACCGCGCTGGAGCGGGAGCGCGCCTCCGACGGCACGCACTCGCTCCCCACACCCTTACAGGCTAGTGACGTATCCCTACGTCGCTCTGCCTGTGAGGGGTTGACTGCCGATGTAAATAGTCGTGCGGCAGTCGGCAAGTGGTTAATGGCCATTGACTTTTGGGGCATAAAACCTGACTGGTCAGAGTAGATGAGGGTGGAGATGACCCTATTGAGGCGAATAGCCAAAGCCTTGGCCAGGATTTTAACATCGCAATAGGGAGATAGGACAATAAGACCCTGGGTCTAAGGCGTCCTTACCCGGCTTGGGGATGAGTATTATAGTAGCCCTGGTCATGGAGAGCGGTAGCATACCATGTTCCCTGGCCTCATTAAACACTGTCAGCAAATGCGGAAGGGTCTCTGCCCCATACAGTTTATAAATTTCCACAGGGAGCCCATCTGAGCCAGGAGCCTTTGAGTTGGGAAAAGTACCGATCGCCTCCTGTATCTCCTACAATGTAAAGGGGGTGTCTAACATGAGCCGCGACTCCTCGGACAGGGAGGGCAGCGGAATATCACACAGATAGGTGTCAATCTGCTGCTTGGAGAAGGATTTATGAGAACACTATAACGAGGAGTAGAAGGAGACCAGCGCATCCATTACCAGGTCAGGAGAATTAACCAGACGACCATCCGGTCCCCTCAAAGCCCCAATAGCCGGGTGGTTTGGTGGGCACAAGCTATCATTGCCAGCATGCGACCAGTCTGTTCCCCCTCTTAATAGAGTGCTAGGTGGCTGAAGAACCATTTCCGTTCGGCAGTGGAGGATGTAACATGAGACAGGGCCTCCTGGGCAGACAGCCAAGCGTTTTTGTTGTCATCACTAGGATCAGTAGCAAATTGAGATTCTAGCTGCTGTACCAGGCAGGCCAACCTCTCCCTCTTGGCCGCTGTATTTTGTTTAATCGCCTAGACCTCCCTTATCAGGC
The DNA here is from genome assembly GCF_965119305.1 of Pelophylax lessonae. Lineage (NCBI taxonomy): Eukaryota > Metazoa > Chordata > Amphibia > Anura > Ranidae > Pelophylax > Pelophylax lessonae. The sequence continues at coordinate 56,139,474 of NC_138776.1, read as the reverse complement.
ACGCCCTAAGAAAGCCTTTAAATGTCTCCCAGGTAGCGCTAATGGGCTGGTGGTTAGAGTGAGCCTTCCAAAAAGAGGCGATCTGCTCCCCTAACCCCTCAGCGCTAGGCAACAGTTTAAGCCAAAATGTGTTTAGCTTCCATGGGGCCCTGGGTAAGTCAGAAGACAATTTCACCTCAAGGGACATGACCAACGGGGAATGGTCTGACACGCACGTCGGAGCATAGGTAAGAGCAGTCAAGTGTTTTGTAGCATCTGGAGAGCAAAGACAGAGGTCTATTCTAGATAGGAACATTTGGAGAACTGATGTTCTAAGGGATGTAAGTTACGCCAGTGGTCTGCCCAACCCACCTCGGACAAAAATTTGGCTAAGGGAGTATGTCCCGCTTGACCGGACACAGACACCACAGGGTATTTGTCCAGAGCTGGGTCTAATAGCAATTAAAGTCCCCAAAAACATAAAGAGGGATACCTGGGAAACCCACCTGGTACATCAGCAAGGCATGTAAGACCTCAGTATGAAAAGGAGGCGGTATGTACACAAATGCAAGAATACATGTCAAACTATACAATTGGCAAGTTAAGAACGCATATCTACTCTCAGGGTCTATGGAGTGGGCAAGTTCCCGAAAGTCCAATGACCCATGTATCAACTCACTGACCCACTTGAGTAGCTGGTGTGGGTGGCATGGTAGGCCCTGCCCACTCAAGCAAATCCAAGTGAAGACAGAGAGTCTTTGGTTAGGTGAGTCTTCTAAAGCGTACAGATGGCCGGCAAATATTTGTGAAGGGTAGTAGACACCATGGTGCGCTTCATGGGATCATGTACACCCCTGACGTTCCAAGACACAATCAGGACAGTCGTCGTGGTTCAGGTTGCAGAGGGTGTGGTAGGAGCACAGCAGTTCTGGAAGGTGGACTAAGGCCCGTCAAAGTCTTAGAAACGCGTCAGCGGTGCCAGTACGTACAAAACATATTGAAGTAGTGGAAAAAACAAAAAAACTAAAAGGGAACCAAACCAAGGGCTCAACGGAGCCCTACACAGGTACACAGAGGCTACTCCATCAACTAGGAGCAGGGTGAGTGAAAGGAGGGCAACAAGCCACTCCCACCTTTGAGGTGGTGTCTCTGTCAAAGCATGGATGGGGGTCATTGCAAACTGGGTGGAAAGATAACACCGTATTTGTGTAGGTCACACATCACAAACTCCACAAATTGGGGAAAAGAAGTAATTGTCTCCAGTCTCCTATGCCACAGACATGGGCACTCTCCGGCATGCAGGGCCGACTCCACAGCCGAAAGTAGGGCATACAAAAAGAATAAGCCTCAATCCTCTTCCGCCTCGGCTCGTCCAGCCGAGCGCGGCAAATGCTCATGGTGATTAAGCAAGGAGGAGGCCTCCTTCGATGTTTCGAAGAAATGGGCTTGATCCAGAGCGGTGATCCGCAGTTTAGCAGGGTACAACATGGCATAAGTGTCCCCAAGTCGTTGCAGCCGTTGCGTCACAGATGAAAAACGGGCCCTGTTCTTCTGGACCTCAGCCGAAAAGTCCGGATAGAAGGAGAATCTCACGCCATTAAACTGGATATTGCGGCGTTCCCTTGCCAGTCTGAGTATGGTCTCTTTTACTCTTTATTCCGAAAGTTCAAGAGGCAGGCCAACATAGTGCGAGGAGGGTGACCCGGTTGTAGGGGCCTGGGGGGGACCCTGTGTGCCCGATCCACAGCGTATAATGGGGAGAAGGAATTGTTCCCAAAAATTTCCAAAAGCCATTGCTCCACGAAAGCCGTAGGGTCCCTACCCTCCACCTTTTCTGGTAGGCCAACTGTACACACGTTGTTGCGCCTCAGCCGGTTCTCAATGTCCTCAGCCCTAAGGTCGGTGACCCTCGCCAGTCTGGAGACCTGCTGCACATCCCGCTGGAGGGGGGGAAGTTGATCCTCCAGATCACTGACTCTGCTCTCAACAGCAGTCGTGCGCTCCTGGACCTTATGGAGACATTGTCGGATCAAAGCTACTGTCTTTTTAAGGGCCCCAAATTGTTCCTTCAACAGGTCCACCGAGGCAGTACACTTATGGACCGGATGAAGGATATCTGCAAGGGTAGGCTGAGAGTCGGAGCCCATGGAGCTGACTGCAGTCGCAGGTTGAGCGGGTGGATGGTCCTGTCTAGCAGGATAGGATGATTCCAGCCTATCCTCCACACAGTCATCCCAGGGTGAGGGCTGGGAGTGTGCCACTGGCGTTCCCTCCCGCTCACCCTGAACCGCGGGCACCTTCTGGGTGTAAAAACGTATATCTCTGGTACTGTCCTTGAGGGCCTTTTTAGAAGGTTTAGGAAGTTTGCTGGCAGGGTCTTTACTCACTGCGCTGCCTCGTTGTTCCTGCTGCGGGAGGACCTCCGCGGCGCCATTTTGGCTGGACTGCATGGCGAGAGCGGGTGCTGCAGAGTGCATGGGTGACCGGAGAAGGATCAATGACGGGTAACAGCGGGGAGCTCCATGAGACACGTTTTCTCACATGCTGTTCCTGGCCACGCCCCCACCAATGATGTCTTTAGATACCACCCAATATCTTTAATTAACTGTGACTGAAAGATTCTCACTAAACCTCTTACCTTATGACTTAACACCTTCTTGAAACATTATACACACTAAGATCGGTCAGGTTTTATTCAGGGTCTCCAAACATTGGATCAAATACATAGATCTTTACTTAATTTCTGTTTTTTTTTTTTTTTTTTTTTTTTATAAGCCCACATACGCTACTTGATAATTCACATTCTATGTATTACCTTTATATGTATTGCAAAAACTGTTACCCAAACTCGACATGTTTTGAAGTTCGAACATTACACATTTGTTTCATGTTTTGTATCCTGTTATTTTTGTTGATTTCAGATTGTGTAATTACTTATTTTTCAATAAAGTATTTTATTGTGAAAAAAAAATAAAATTTCTGCAGTTTGCATTTGTTGGAACTAATTTCTAAAGAAATAATGCTTTTATTTTTAGATCTGCACAAGGTGTTCAATAGCTTTTCATGGGACTGCTTATTTGAAGTTTTAGAGGCTGTTTGGTTTGGTACCTAATTTCCTGCTATTTTAGGTCCCTTTTATTCCTCCGCTATAGCTCAAGTCTCAATGAAAAGATTTAAATCTTTTCCAATACTAATTCAAAAGGGCACCCTACAAGACTGCCCTCTATCCCCATTACTGTTTGCATTGGCTATCGAAACCTCTCACCATCGCTAAATGATCCCATCTGGATATATGTGGAATCACCTGGGGCCAGCAGGAGCACAAATGTACTTAATTTTATGATGACGTACTCATGTATACCTTTGCTCCACATAGGATAGTCCGCAATTTGTTAAATCTATTACAACAATTTTCTCAGCTTTCAGGCCTTACTTTTGAATTCAACTAAAATGATAGCCTTTAATGTCAGCTTACCTTAATCTACAGTCGATAACCAGTTTTTGATTTTCAATGGACTCCTAAAGCTCCCTCCTACTTGGGGATCTACCTGACTTCCTTTATCAAGACTCTATAGTGAAAAGTACCCACCACTCTTGAAACATCTTCAGAAAGACTTGATTCAGTGGTCTAATTACCTTCTATCCTGGTTTGGAAGAATTCACTCTATTACTTAGGCTGCTTTATTACTTTAGGACTTTACCTATAGCAGTCCCCAGACAGGAATTACATAAATTGCAAAACAATGTCCTCCATTTTAGCTGGGGCCACAAACTCCTTTGAATTAGTTAATTAATCCTATACACTTCAAACATATGTTGTGGTTTGGGACTTCCCAACCTTTTTGCATATTTTTAAGGGGCTCAAATAACCCAGCTCTCCTATACTACCGCAAAAGGACCTGTACCTCAATGGGGTCTCTTTTGAAGCTCTTTCATGCCTTCTGTGGTGATGTTTGATTGTGTTAAACAAAAAGCTGAATTAGATCATGGTCAACACCAAACTTACCTGTACCCTCCAAAACAATGATACTTAAATTTGACTAGACATGGGATTCGTGGATAAGATACATACTGTATGAGTGAATTCTCGAAGCCTGGGGATAGCCCTCCTCATTCCTCCTATGGAGGTTGACTACTTTAATTTCTTCACATTCCTTTCCTGCCTGTTTTGTTACACTCCATTTACTCCAAATAAGTCAGTGGAACTATCTCTACTGATGACCTTGTTGTTTATTGCACATATATGGGAAAGAAAAATGATAAATTGTTTTCAAAATATTTTACAAATATATATTTGAAACCTCAACTTGGGTACAACCAGCCTGCCGGACTCTCTTGCGATTATCACTAGCAGCTGCTATAGCCACTAGCGATAATCACTGTCACTGTTTCTCCCAGTGGGGACAGCTCCACCCCCCCTCCCCTACCCGGGAGACAATGGCCCGGCAGGAGGGATTCCCACATCAACAGGGTCTGTGTTGATGGGGGAATCAAGCAAATTTACTTCCTCAAACCCGTGGTTGAAGAAAATAAATTTGCTCTGTGTATGGCCTGCCTTCAGCTAGTTTTTCTGCAGGCTATATTTGGGGTCACTTAAGGGTGTTGGTGAACTTTATGAAAGTCGTGACATCACTGGCTGCATTCAGTGTAAATATCAAGTTTAGGAGATATGCACAGTACCTACAGAACAATTAAGCTCTATTATAGGGTTACCTGTAGGCAGGCCTGGACTGGGACAAAAAATAGGCTCGGGCATTTTAGACTGAGCAGACAATTTTTCCAGGGACCAGGGGTGGGGGGGGGGGGGGTATTTGTGAGGGGGGGGGGGCAGGTAGTGACAGAATATTTAGATTAGGTCCTCTAATGTACAGGGGATACTGTGATATAAAGGGGACTGCACTGTAAAGGGGCACTGTAATGATTACAGTGCCCCCAGCAATCATGTCCCCCCTTTTGATCGCTGCTTACTGTGCAGATTCTCCAGCTCCTCCCACCCCTTCTTCCTTACATCAGAGTCTGCACAGAGCCCCCCCCCTTACATCAGAGTCTGCACAGAGCCCCCCCTTACATCAGAGTTCGCACAGAGCCCCCCCTTACATCAGAGTCTGCACAGAGCCCCCCTTACATCAGAGTCAACACAGAGCCCCCCTTACATCAGAGAGCCCCCTCTTACAATAATTTTATCTATACTGAGGAAGGAGAGAGGGTGAGCTTACTCACCCCAGGATGGAGGCTCAGGCACAGGCTGTCCGCAGCTTTTCTTCCCTGCTATTAAACTTCCTACCCACACATCCCTGGGAAGTGTGGGCGGGGCAGACCCAGGAGGAGAGGGGCGGGAGGAGGAGGAGCAGCAGACGAGCTCTCTCTCCCCTCTTGCGTCCCTGCAGAGAGGAGGGGAACTGTCAGCAGCGGCTCTGAGGCTGAGCTGTGTGAGAAAGATACATAGCTCAGCCCTGCAGCCAGAGGAGACACAGGCATGGCCGCACAGTGGTAGGTAAGCGGCGGCCACGGCCTGTGTTAACCCTATCCAGGCCGCGGTCACCGCTTACTTCCCGCTATGCAGCCTGATCATCAACCAGCCATGAAGTGGGTGGCCCCGGCCCACCGGGCAAATGCCCTATGGCCAGTCTGGGCCTGCCTGTAGGTACAAGATTACGAAAAGGGTTTACCTACACTTTTTTTTGTAACAGAGCACCTAAACACTTGCCACAAAGGTAGATAACAACTACATACATACCAGGCAGATACTAATTCCAGATTTTAAAAGAAGGTAGAATGGAAATTAATAGGCACCAATAGATAAATACCACAGGTTGAGTTTGAGGAAGTGCTGTGACATCCAGACAGATATCAGAGGCTCTAAAGGGAAGAGGTTAGGCCTCGAAATACGTAAGCCATTTCAAGCCTTTGAGGATGGTATATCTTCCCTTTCTGATGCGGACAGCAACATATCATGTTGTTATGCACATACCAAGAACTTGTGAGTATTTTTAGTTCTTTATCTAATAAAGCCTTTATGGAGGATAATGCGCTAGGCCGGTGCGCCCTTGTGTTTGTCTTTTGATTGCAGTGGTCCCAGACTACCCTTGTCTTGAAGGATCTGCAAGGCCGAAGCATTCAGGGGAAGCCAAGCGTAAGGTCTCTGGTAGATGCATGTGTGTGACTCGAGTTGGTCAGAAGGTCACCTCTCAGAGAGCAGAAGATAGATGCATTGCACTATTTTTGGTTTGATCCAGACAGATATGTCTGTTAGTAAATTAGGGAGGAGACTGATGGAGAGAGCTGAGGAGTGGAGAGATAGATTTGGGTGTCATCAGCATAGAAAAGATATTGAAAGCCATGGGAGGCTATCAGCAGACCAAGGGAGAATGTGTAGATTGAGAATAGGAAAGTTCCAAAAACAGAACCTTGGACCACCACGACAAAGAAAGGAAGAGGAGAGGAGGAAGTACAATTGTAAGTGACGATGAAGGTGTGGTGGGAAAGGTAGGATGAAAGCCATCAAAGAGCACAGTCACAGAGAACAAAGGAGTAACGTTTTTTTTGAGGAGGTGGTGAATCGTATCAAAGGCAGCCGAAAGGTCCAGAAGTAGGAGTGTAGAATAGTGTCCATTGGTTTTAGCTGTAAATCATTTGCGAGTTTTAAAAGAGCAGTTTCTATGGGGTATTGAGGGCGAAATTCAGTCTGATGGGGATCAAGAAGGTTATGCTTAATGAGGTTCAAGGAGTTTGGAAGAAAAGGGGAGCAAGTAGATGGGGCTTAGATTGTTAAGATTTTTAGGGTCCAAAGAATGCTTTTTAAGTATGACGGTGACTAGTGCATGTTTTAGAGATTTTGGGAAGTTGCGAGAAGAGAGGGAGAGATTGAAGATGTGGGTTAGAGTGTAGGACAGAGTCAGAGGGTGACTGTAGTATTTGCGAAGAAACAGTCCAGGGGACAGGTGGTTAGGTGGGTGTTAAGCCCCGTACACACGTACCGATCGTCGGCCGAAAAGCTTCGGCCGACGACCGATCTGCCGATTGTAGGCTTGTTAGTATGATGCTTCCGACAGCCGACAGCGCACATTCGGCCGAAAATAATCTGTCATGCAAGCATTAAAATTTTTGTATGCCGACACCAGAGCGGCCGATTGTTCGCCAGTCAGTACAGATTTCGGCCGACAGACCGCAGATTTGCAAGACTGGGCATGCTCAGAAAAGGAAAAACACAGGGAAAGTTAACCATTACATGACATCACTTCTGCAGTCAGCTGTAGTCGGCGGACAAAATTCTTGTGCAGTCTTTTGCACTTTTCAACAGACACCGACAGCCCTGGACAAAAGACGGCCGATCGTTCGCCGACGATCGGTACGTGTGTACGGGGCTTTAGAAATACGTTTAGCAACCACATCTGTAGTAGAAGGGTTGAATAAGGGGAGTGTTGATTGTACATGTTGACATGGGGTGGAGATAACTGCAGAGTGGAGATTTCATCACAAATTAACCACTTCAAGACCGGGCCTATATTTGACACTTTTTGTTTACAAGTTAAAATCAGTATTTTTTTGCTAGAAAACTACTTAGAACCCCCAAACCTTATATATTTATGTATATATGTATATATATCTATATCTATATCTATATATATATATATTTATTTTTTTTTTAGCAAAGACCCTGGAGAATAAAATGGCAGTCATTGCAATATTTTTTGTCACGCGGTATTTGCGCAGCGGTCTTTCAAACGACATTTTTTTGGGGAAAAATTACGAAAAATCTAATTTCACTGCATTTAAAAAAACTAAACAGTAAAGTTAGCCCATTTTTTTTTGTATATTGTGAAAGATGATGTCACGCCAAGTAAATAGATACCCAACATGTTACAGTTTAAAATTGCGCACACCCGTGGAATGGCGACAAACTACAGTCAATAAAAATCTCCATAGGCGACGCTTTAAAAGTTTTTAACGGTTACCAGTTTAGAGGTAGAGTGTAGCTCTTTTTTTAATTTATTGCTCACGCTCTGGCGATCGCAGCGATACCCAACATGTGTGGTTTGAACAGCGATTTCATTTGCCGCGCGACTTCCATATACACTTTCTTTCGTGCACGAGCTCACGGCGACGGGGGAGGCTAAAATTTTTTATTTTCCTATTTTTTTTTTTTACATTTTAACACAGGTTTTTTTTCTTTCTTTTTTTTTAAATCTGATCACTTTTATTGCTGTGGTAAGCAATGTAAACATCCCTTGTGACAGCAATATGCAGTGACAGGTACTCTTCTCCACTACACTTCCAGGTTACGTCATTGGAGACCCGATCGAAGCCGCGTCCGGCTTAGATAGGGATTCCATCCAGTCGGCGGACACGCTGAGACGGGAGACCCGGGCAGAGCCGCGTAAGGCGGCGGGAGGACGTCCCCTCCCACTCGCCGGGGTAACGATCAAGCAGCTGCCGAGCCGCATCGGTCATTACCGCCGGAAAGCTGACTGCCAACTCTAAATAACGGTACCGGGATGATGCCTCTAGCTAGAGGTATCATCCCGTTACAACTAGTAATGGCGGCGATCTGCAATTTTTTTGGGGGGACTGCGACATTGCGGCGGACAGATCTGACCCCTGACAATTTTGACACTTTTGGGTATACCAGTGACATTACTACAGTAATCAGTGCTAAAAATATGCACTGTTACTGTAAAAATGACACTGGCAGGGAAGGGGTTAACATTACTGGCGATCAGTGGGTTAAGTGTGTCCCTAGGGGCGTGATTCTAAATGTCAGGGGGCGTGGCTTGCGAAGTAATTACAGAGACATGCAATCCTACGTAGCAGGATCACATAGCCTCTGTGATCACTTCAGGGGGAATGACAGACGGCTGTGTTTACATCAGCCGTCTGTCTTTCTCAGTCAGCTGCGGGAAATCACGAGTGGCCGGCGGCCATCAGACCCTTCGGGCACGCGCACTGGCTCCCCAGCTGATGAGCAGGGGGCGTGCCTCCGGCGGCGCGCGATCGCCCACTAGCTTCACATGTACGACGCTTTGCCTGGGAGCGCCAGACTGCCGCCGTACAACTGCAGCGGCTGGTGCGGAAGTGGTTAAAAAAGGCATTTTTAAAAATCTGTGTTGTGTCTTTATTCACTTTTTTGGTGAAGGGGTAGGGGGACTATCCCATACTCATTCACAAAGGGAGGTGGGATCTGGGGGTCCTCTTGTTAAAGGGGGCTTCCATATTTCGACTGGCCCTGTTAAGAGCCATTGCAAGAAATCATTTACTGTCCACTAAAAGTGTTTTAATTCTATCCAGTGACAGATCTCTACTAGTCTTTCCAGTTTACCAATTTAAGCAGAGTAAGCTACTCTTTAAATTAATTTTCCACAGCTGAGTGGAGGTGGATCTCCTTTATCCCTGCCAATGTAAAGATACCTTTGTACAAATGATAGTTTAATTTGGCAGCAGAGAACAAAGTATTATAGAGTTGGCAGTCCAAACAGGTTAGAGGCACATTTAGTAGGAAAAAGGTCACACCCATAATAAAGAATTGTCTTTCTGGATAAGTGGCTAATAGGCATGGGGGGGGGGGTACAGATTCTAGGCAAAAACAAAACCTTAGCACTAACCTTAGCGGGGGGGGGGGCACTAGCTGCCCACCAGAATTCCAACATTACAGTCTGACAAGCCTGTACACTTGCCACAGCAAATGTAAATTTTAACACAGGCTTCAAAATTTGACAGGCGACACCGCTTGTCAATCTCGCCCATCGAGATCAATGAGGCCGCACTGCAACCACAAGCCAATCACTTGGCTTGCAGTTACAATGTGGTCCCACAATGTAAACTTGCCATTCAACAATTAAAAAAAAAAGCAGCAGTAGCACCTCTTGAACGCCTGCCAGCCATTACTATACCACAGCTTCCCACTCATGGCTCATTAGTTGCTACAACACCATACAGCAGTTGAATAGGGCTGGTGATGCATCATTGGCTGCTAGGACAAGGGCATTCTTCAAATTGAGTGCCGCTCAATTGATTACATTGATTTCAATTTGGTTTGTATTAGTGGTCGCCAAAGGCTTGCTATTCAAACCCATACATGTTTGCCCTGCACTGCTGTCCAACATAAAAACCTGACAGCCGGAAAAGACCAAGTGGCCCATTGAGTCTGACCCTTTTTTTTTTTTTTTTTTGGGGGGGGGGGTTGTTGTCTTTGTATTTTTATTTCATTACTTTCCTGAAAAGCTTTGAGTGTAGATCTACGGTTGTCCCAAGCATGTTTGTAGTCAAAACTTTGTTTTGGAGAGTGTTGAGGAATTAGAGCACTTAACGACACGTCAGGTTTTAATTGCTGTCTTTTTTTTTTGGCATGGGGATTCCCTTAAAATCCATACCAGACCCACAAGGGCCTAGTAAGAATAAGGGGGTGGGGGGGCTCACACTATTTTTTATTTTTTCTCAAAATTTTCTATTGTTGGCATTCTTTTGTTTACATTTCAGCTGTCAGTGGGTGCAGCCCACTAACAGCTGATGAGTCATCAGTTGTTAAGTACGTGGCGGCCAGCTTCATGGCCTGCTCATTAACAACCAGCTATTTCTTCACACAAAAATCGAATTGGCCGATTGTTTTTCGACCAATCTGAATTTGAATTGTTCCCAAAATGTTGAATTTGTTAGAAAATTAATAAAAAAAACGAACATTAAGTTCAATTACACTAATTTCAAAATGTATCAATGAAACAAAATTAGTAACATAACAAATCTATCCTAAAGTAAACAAATTTTTCCATTTTGCACATCTACCCTATACATCCAGCGGCTCCTTCCGGGGGAAGCTCCACATAACACCAATAAAAGTCTGAAAAGCAGCCAAGATGTTTATTATACCAGCTTTTAACAGAACACCCCTTTTATTGTTGTGGCTGACCCCACCTGAACCCCTAATAAAAGCTTAGTTCAGGATCCATCTATAACTCTTCTAAGAGCCAGGGCGGGCACCACCATAAGGAAGCTCAGGCAGCCGCCTGAGGGTGGAAGGGTTGGGGACTTGTGCTGGGGGAGTTGGGTTGGATATGAAATCTGTCCACCTCCACCCCCCCCTCCCCCAACACAAGTCACCTCTCCTTCCAAAGCACCCCTAGGACATAGAGTATCCTGTTAAACCCCCCACCGCAAATCAATGAGATGCTGGCTGCTAAACAGCTGATAGAGACGTGGGGCAATTGTCCAGGTGCCCACATTAGTGTCCCCCTGCCAGGCAAGTCCGAATCAGTGGAGCCAGGTAGCAGAAGTTTTTTCGGCACTGGGCTCCAGGATTCAGGGCCAGTTCACACCATGAATCACACAGGATAACACTGTGCACTTCTGTATGATGCACATGCTTTCCAGGTGCAGTGCAATTTCAGCCCATTCATTTGAATGGGCTGAAATCATGCCAGACTGCACCAAGTTATAAAATGCACATGGAGCACCCTCCTAGGTAGGTGCTTGCGAGAGTATAGTTTTTGGCTCGGTCTGCCTATCAGAAGCGCAGCAGGCAAATCTATATTGCTTTCTGCCTACCAGAGAGCAGGATCTCTGAGTTAGGTCTGCTCAGTGTGCTCAGTATGCGATTCATTGGGACATTGGGTCTAGAGAGTGTTTCGCGCTGGTCCAATAGGGAGGCATGTTGGACAGTGGGAGGAAATCTGACCAATGTATACATAGGCTTTGATACAGTCCTGGTAATTTGCAGAGACAGGACGTCTCATGCATTCTGGGATACTGTATAAAAGCCAGGAGCACATGTGCTGCTGGGTCTTTGGCTGGTGAGCAGAGTCCCGGAGGAAGGGTGGTGGCTGCTTCCTCCTCTGTAGCAGTGGCACGTGGCATCAGGAGGTCGCCCTGAGGGCCAGAGGAACGGAGCTGAACCGAGAGGTCCAGGGAAGCTGACTGAGGGGGAGACACTGGAGACCCTAGAAAAACAGTATCGCGAGTACAGGGGATCCTGTCTAGGGGCCTGACCTGAGGGGGAGCCACCCCAGAGTAGGAGAATCAGTGGTCAAGAAAGAAGATACTAGGAGAGTGTCCTGAAGATAATTTAGTTCATCAAGTCATCTGGAAAGAGACTTAACCCTAAATCCACCTAAGTGGCAAGGTGGATTAAGGATTGTTGATCGATTTGTATTCGAAGGGGGGAGGAGTCGTGTTTGGGTAAGGTTTGGTACAGGGAAGGAGCATTTGCATGGGAGGATTTATGATGGAACTGGGCAGTATACTTGTGCTTGTGTGAGGGATTGGGGGGAAAGAGAAGTTGTGCTGGGAGGCAATTTGGGGGTGGTGTAATTATGCTCGTATGAGGTTTTTTGTTGGGAGGGGGTGGAAGGAGATATGTGCTGGGAAGGGAGATTTGGGGGAGAGGATTTGTGTTAGAAATGGGGAAAAGATTTACAGTGGGAGGAAGAACTGTGCTAGAAGAGGGTTTGGTGGGGGGGGGGGGGAGGATTCCGGGAGAATACATTTGGGGGGGCTTTGTTGTGATGGGAAGGGGGGTGGAGGAAAAGAGCATTTGTGCTTTGGGGATTTGGAGAGGGGTAATTTGGTCTGGGAGGATTTGTACTGGAATGGGGGGTTGTGCTGGGAGGGAGGATTTGAGGGGTGGAAGATGATTTATTCTGAGAGGGGTATTGGGGAAGGAGGATTCGTGCTGGGAGGTGCAATTGAGGGGTGCGGGGATAAGTGTTAGGATAGGGAAGAAGGGGTAATTGTGCTGGGACTGGGGATTTTGGGAAGATGGAGGAGGAATGGTCCTGAGGAGGGGCAAACAAGATTTCTGCTGGGAGGGGGGTTTTGTTCAGGGAAGGGGAGAAAGGAAGCATACAAATTAGTGCTGGGTTTTTTTGTTTTTTTTTGAAGGGGAGTGGGGATTTTTGCTAAAAGGGGGAAGTGGGGGTGGGGGTGATTTTCCTTACCGATACATTGTGCGTTACACAATTCTGCTCCCTGCATTCTGTGCATTATGTTCTCCTGGATCTTGTTCTTTGTTGCTGGTTGCTATGCAGACCTTGACTATTTTAAAGAATGTCTTCTTTAAGGTAGACTCAGATAAAGTGTTAGCTCTTTGAATATTTTTATTGTGTGTAAAACTATATGCAATGGAAGCTTTTCATTCTTTTTTTTTTGTGATGATTGCACTGGGGTTTATACGTGTTCGTGAGACTCTTGCTTATGGTATAGCAGTGAAAGTTTATTTTATGGGTTCAAGGAAGCCCGACTTTTGTTTAACCTTAAGCTACTCACTCCGTGGGTCACTTCCTCCCTTAAGTGTCCCTCATTCTAAATGCGAAAGAAGAGAAATCGTTTATGGCTTGCCACATAACAAGTCTAGTGGCCTCCATCCCTGTATATATATATACATAATAAATTAAAAGCAAGAATGTGGGACTTTAAATGAGGTTGACTAGACATGAAGGTTTATTACAAAAATACATACACATATAAAGATATTTTTGTATAGGCACATACAGAGATGCAGCAAACAGTAGATAGCATGGTACAAACTGATACAATATTTCTCGGATCACAATATTTCTCGGATCACACACGGATCTCTCTGAAGTAAATAAGTAGAATAGGACCTCATGATCTCTGTGTGCTCACAATCTAAAATATGTCATAATACATTAAAACATCTGAGTGATCGTAGGCTCGATGCGTTTCATGGACCTCCGTCCATTCATCAGGAGCTTAGATGTACATCTAAAAAATAAGAATGTGGGTTGTATCAATATATTAATTTGAATAATGAAATAATTGGGAAATGTATGAAAAGGGACACTACCTTAGGCAGTATCAGAATTCATGAGCGATCCAGTCTGGGAGTGAGGGACCAGAGGAGATCCAGGAGAAGCCTGACCCGGGGCTGAGGCGCGGAATATATCCAGCAGGGGGACAGTAGGGGGGGGGGACCATAACCAGAACAACTCAAGGAACTCCAGGTGTATCGCTTCAAAATATGATGGTGAAGGCACAAAATCTGTTCCTGAGATGGTTTTCTCAGCATATTATTTTTAGAGTATATTTATTGCTTTTTCATATATACCTACAGACCCCTTCTCTTGGTTCATAATGTGCCTTCACCATCATATTTTGAAGCGATACACCTCTGGTCCCTCACTCCCAGACTGGATCGCTCATGAATTCTGATACTGCCTAAGGTAGTGTCCCTTTTCATACATTTCCCAATTATTTCATTATTCAAATTAATATATTGATACAACCCACATTCTTATTTTTTAGACGTACATCTAAGCTCCTGATGAATGGACGGAGGTCAATGAAACGCGTCGAGCCTACAAACACTCAGATGTTTTAATGTATTATGACATATTTTAGATTATGAGTACACAGGGATCATGAGGTCCTATTGTACTTATTTACTTCAGAGAGATCCGTGTGTGATCCGAGAAATATTGTATTTTATATGTATCAGTTTGTACCATGCTATCTACTGTTTGCTGCATCTCTGTATGTGCCTATGCAAAAATATCTTTATATGTGTATGTATTTTTGTAATAAACCTTCATGTCTAGTCAACCTCATTTAAAGTCCCACATTCTTGCTTTTAATTAATTATGTCCCTCATTCTAAAGTTGGGAGGTATCCATTCCTTTAAGCTGCGCGCTCTCCTACTGGGCACAGCATAGAAGTTTTCATTTGCCTTACCTGCCCCATAGCCAATGAGGGGAACCGGGAATGCATAACTCCTCCCCTCATTGCACACTGCTGTTTAGTTGCAGTTCAGTATAGCTCAAATTTCCAATGCTGTGCGATGTCCTTCATGCTGCGCTCTCACATTAGGAGCGCAACATGAAGGAGGTACCAGCGAGGATGCAGACAGTGGGGGTGGAGGTTTGCATTGTGGGGGGGGGGGGGGTAGGAGGATGGTGGTAGGGGGCACCAAAATGTACCTTCACCTGTGTAGGCAAAAATCCTTGCATCGGCCCTGTTAAGAGCGATTGTTAGAATTAATTTACTGTCCACTAAAGAAAAAACAAATTAATTCAATCCAGTGACAGATCTCTACTAGTCTTTCCAGTTTACTAATTAAGCAGAGTAAGCTACGTCTTTAAATTCATTTTCCACAGCTGAGTGGAGGTGGATCTCCTTTATCCCTGCCAATATAAAGATACCTTTGTATAAATGGTAGCTTATTTTGGCAGCAGAGAACAAAGTTTTATTGAGTTGGCAGTCCAAACAGGTTAGAGGCACATTTAGTAGGAAAAAGGTCACACTCATAATAAAGAATGGTCTTTCTGGATAAGTGGCTAATAGGAATGGAGGGTACAGGTTCTAGGCAAACTGATGGTTTCTTCATTCACTGAATCCGTGAACCAAACGCCCCATTTGCCTGCCCACTGAACTAAACCTCCAACTGCTGGAAAGTCATTCATTTGGTTTCAGTATTAATACCACCACTAAGAGCTCTTTCACACTGGCGGCTGGGAATTTGGGGGGCTAAAAACAGGTGGCTGATGAGCCACTAGCTGCCCCCCAGAATTCCAACATTAGTGTCTGACAAGCCTGTACACTTGCCACAGCAAATGTTAACTTTAACACGGACTTCAAAATTTGACAGGTGGCACCACTTGTCAATCTCGCCCATCGAGGTCAGTGAAGTCCCACTGCAACCACAATCCAAATACTTGCCTTGCAAGTTAAAATGTCGTCCCGCAATGTAAACTTGCCATTCAGCAATTTCAAATTAAAAAAGAAAAAAAAAGCAGCAGTAGCGTCTCTTGAACGCCTGCCAGCCATTACTATACCACAGCTTCCCACTCATGGCTCATTAGTTGCTACAACACCATACAGCAGCTGAATAGGGCTGGTGACATCATTGGCTGCTAGGACAAGGGCATTCTTCAAACAGTGTGGCTCAATTGATTACATTTGGTTTTCATTAACAGTCGCCTATTGCCTGCTCTGTGTTTCATGCATGTTTGCCCTGCACTGCTGTCCAACATAGAAACCTGACAGCAGGAAAAGACCAAGTGGTCCACTTTTTTGGTTTTTGGGGAGGGATTTGTCTTTTTTGAATTTTTCTTTTATTACTTTCCTGAAAAGCTTTGAGTGTAGGTCTATGGTTGTCCCAAGCACGTTTATAGTCAAAACTTTGTTTTGGAGAGTGTTGAGGAATTAGAACACTTCACAACTTGCCAGGTTTGTATTGCTGTCTGCCACCATTGGGGAGATTTGCTCTCTATACATATTTATCCTGTTTACCATTATCACCAAGAATAAAAGTAAACAAAAATTCCAAATTTTGGTTTGTCACCACAACAGAAGGAAAAAGGAAAATGTTTAAATGGGGACACTAGTTCTGGTGCAAGTCAGGGATTTCCCTTACTTTGGGTAGATTCTCTCACTTCCAAGTTTGCCTATATGTAGGAGGTGAAGGGTAATCTCCCCAACTGGGGACCTTATGGCAAAAAAATCCAACAAGTGTGATCACCCTCCCTTTTGTCTTTAGATCCAATTTAACTTCACTGTTAACGGATTTACTATCTCTGCTTTGTTCCATGCATCAACTACGCTTTCAATAAAATAATACGTTCTAAGGTTAGTTTGTAGTCATATCCCCTTGTTCTTGATCGTGGCTTCAGATTGAAAATACTGCCCTCCTGAACCTTATTCACACAATGTCAATGATGTAATATGGCCATATTATGTCAATGATGCAATAACCATCCCTTCCCCTTTGCTTATGTGCAGCTGCCAGGTAGAGGATGCAAATGTCACAGCTGTTTGGGCTAAACAATCAGCTTTCTGGGTTTGGCCTGAACCCATGCTTACCCCTAAGGCCCCTTTCACACAGGCGGACCGTTCAGATCTGCCTGTCTGTTTTTTTGCGGATCTGAACGGTCCCCCCATGCATCCCTATGGAGCATCGGATGTCAGCGGAGACATGTCCGCTGACATCCGATCCGTCAAATCTGTACGGATGGAAACCCTATTTTCCATCCGTCCAGCGGATCGGATGAGAACAGACCGACGGTCCGTTCCCATCCGATTTCCCCCATAGAGATGCATGGGGAACTGACAGCTGTTCTCCGTGCTGTGTGCTCTGCTCAGATCGATCCCCCGCTGAGAAAAACGGAGTCCGACGGACGGAGTGTGTGAAAGGGTCCTAAATTTGGGGAGAGGCTGTCAAAATACATTAGCCACAGCACTCGTTTTGTCCTCCACACAGTATAGTGTGGATAAAGGAACCTATTAATAAGAGGAAACAAAAAAAGGACATTAATTAAGCCACAACATTCATGATTTGTTATGCTGCAGCATTAAAATTTGCTTTTTTGGAGTCAATGCTGTTTTAATATATTTAATGTTTTCGTCTTCCACCCCCCCCCCCCCCATCTTTCTCTAAAGACTGTACATAGTAATTTCCTGCAGTCTCCCCAGATATGTTTTATGCCCCAGACCTTGCTTTCACTATTTTTGATGCTCAACTCTGGACTAGTGATGTCGCGAACCTAAAATTCGCCGTTCGCGAACGGCGAACGCGAACATCGGCAAATGTTCGCGAACCGGCGAACCGGGCGAACCGCCATAGACTTCAACAGGCAGGCAAATTTTAAAACACACAGGGACTCTTTCTGGCCACAATAGTGATGGAAAAGTTGTTTCAAGGGGACTAACACCTGGACTGTGGCATGCCGGAGAGGGATCACGCAAAAAAAAGTTCTTAAAAATTATAATTTTTTGATAGAGAGCCAATTATTGGAAAAATTAAAAAAAAAAAAAAATAAAAAATTTCTTTGGATTTAGCATCTGGGGGGTCTAAAAAGTGTACCTGTGAAGTTTCAGCTCTGTAGCATGTCCAGAACCCCTAAAAAACAGCATTTGTCTTATATTTTCAGGAATATGGCTTCTCTGCGGCTGGCTTTTTCTCTTGCAGGCATTTATCGGGCATTTTTTTAGGCAGGCATGTCATTTTTTGTATTTAGTGTCTGGGGGGTCTAAAAAGTGTACCTGTCAATTTTCAGCTCTGTAGCATGTCCAGAACCCCTAAAAAACAGCATTTTTCTTATATTTTCAGGAATATGGCTTCTCTGCGGCTGGCTTTTTCTCTTGCAGGCATTTAGCGGGCATTTTTTTAGGCAGGCATGTCATTTTTTGTATTTAGTGTCTGGGGGGTCTAAAAAGTGTACCTGTCAAGTTTCAGCTCTGTAGCATGTCCAGAACCCCTAAAAAACAGCATTTTTCTTATATTTTCAGTAATACGGCTTCTCTGCGGCTGGCTTTTTCTCTTGCAGGCATTTATCGGGCATTTTTTTAGGCAGGCATGTCATTTTTTGTATTTAGTGTCTGGGGGGTCTAAAAAGTGTACCTGTCAAGTTTCAGCTCTGTAGCATGTCCAGAACCCCTAAAAAACAGCATTTTTCTTATATTTTCAGGAATATGGCTTCTCTGCGGCTGGCTTTTACTCTTGCAGGCATTTAGCGGGCATTTTTTTAGGCAGGCATGTCATTTTTTGTATTTAGTGTCTGGGGGGTCTAAAAAGTGTACCTGTCAAGTTTCAGCTCTGTAGCATGTCCAGAACCCCTAAAAAACAGCATTTTTCTTATATTTTCAGGAATACGGCTTCTCTGCGGCTGGCTTTTTCTCTTGCAGGCATTTAGCGGGCATTTTTTTAGGCAGGCATGTCATTTTTTGTATTTAGTGTCTGGGGGGTCTAAAAAGTGTACCTGTCAAGTTTCAGCTCTGTAGCATGTCCAGAACCCCTAAAAAACAGCATTTTTCTTATATTTTCAGGAATACGGCTTCTCTGCGGCTGGCTTTTTCTCTTGCAGGCATTTAGCGGGCATTTTTTTAGGCAGGCATGTCATTTTTTGTATTTAGTGTCTGGGGGGTCTAAAAAGTGTACCTGTCAAGTTTCAGCTCTGTAGCATGTCCAGAACCCCTAAAAAACAGCATTTTTATTATATTTTCAGTAATACGGCTTCTCTGCGGCTGGCTTTTTCTCTTGCAGGCATTTATCGGGCATTTTTTTAGGCAGGCATGTCATTTTTTGTATTTAGTGTCTGGGGGGTCTAAAAAGTGTACCTGTCAAGTTTCAGCTCTGTAGCATGTCCAGAACCCCTAAAAAACAGCATTTTTCTTATATTTTCAGTAATACGGCTTCTCTGCGGCTGGCTTTTACTCTTGCAGGCATTTATCGGGCATTTTTTTAGGCAGGCATGTCATTTTTTGTATTTAGTGTCTGGGGGGTCTAAAAAGTGTACCTGTCAAGTTTCAGCTCTGTAGCATGTCCAGAACCCCTAAAAAACAGCATTTTTCTTATATTTTCAGGAATACGGCTTCTCTGCGGCTGGCTTTTTCTCTTGCAGGCATTTAGCGGGCATTTTTTTAGGCAGGCATGTCATTTTTTGTATTTAGTGTCTGGGGGGTCTAAAAAGTGTACCTGTCAAGTTTCAGCTCTGTAGCATGTCCAGAACCCCTAAAAAACAGCATTTTTATTATATTTTCAGGAATACGGCTTCTCTGCGGCTGGCTTTTTCTCTTGCAGGCATTTATCGGGCATTTTTTTAGGCAGGCATGTAATTTTTTGTATTTAGTGTCTGGGGGGTCTAAAAAGTGTACCTGTCAAGTTTCAGCTCTGTAGCATGTCCAGAACCCCTAAAAAACAGCATTTTTCTTATATTTTCAGGAATATGGCTTCTCTGCGGCTGGCTTTTTTTCTTGCAGGCATTTAGCGGGCATTTTTTTAGGCAGGCATGTCATTTTTTGTATTTAGTGTCTGGGGGGTCTAAAAAGTGTACCTGTCAAGTTTCAGCTCTGTAGTATGTCCACAACCCAAAAAAAACAGCATTTTCCTTATGATTTTTAGTAGAAAACTAATGCAGTGTCTTTCCAGCTGTCTTTTTTTCTTTCTGGCAAGCTGAAATATGATATGCCAAGGCAAACATGCCTATCAGTTGAGTTGAGCTATGACACAGACAACACTGCACACATGGGGAAATATGTAAAACAAAAAACAGGAAAAGGAAATTAGGTGACGGTCACAAAACATGATATTGTGATTGGCCAAATAAAAAGTCGCCTCGCGATGAGGTCGCACCAAAGTCGCGCTAAGTCGCGCCAAAGTCGCACTGGAAGCGACGCTACTTTAGTGGTAGCGGCAGTGTAAACCAGCACTAAAACATCCAGTGTGTGAATACGATCAGGTATGATGTTTTATCGGTCAAGTAGTGTAAGGGTTACGCCCGTCGCCCGCTTCACAGTGACAGACCAAACTCTGACAGACCAAACTCCCCGTTTAACAGTCAGTCAGTCCATTTGCACAACCGCAAACTCCCCATTTGCACAAAGTTGGATACCAAGCTAGCCATGTCCCGTTCCTTGTCCTCACTGACATCATTGAAGGTCTCTTCCTCCACCCAGCCACATACAACACCAAGGGTCCCCGAAAGGTGAGAACAAGCCCCCTGGGACGCCTGCTGTGGCTGGTATTCCACCTCCTCAAAGCCACCTTCCTCCTCTGACTTCTCTTCTTCAGACTCCTCTCTCTGCATTGCCACAGGTCCAGCAATTGACAACGACAAGGCTGCTTCTGGTGGTGATGAGGACCACAACTCTTCCTCTTCATGCTCATCTACAGCCTGATCCAGTACTCTTCGCAGGGCACGCTCCAGAAAAAACGCATATGGGATGAGGTCGATGATGTTGCCTTGGGTTCGACTGACCACCAGGGTTGTCATCTCCGCAAAAGGACGCATGAGCCTACAGCCATTGTTCATGAGCATTCAGTAACGCGGCCAAAAAATACCCAGCTCCGCAGAAAGAATGAAAGAAAATGAATGGTTTTTTTTATGAAAAATTATCCTGCGGATCGCTTTTGGTCTGTACACAATGAAGCAACGACCTTATCATCTGGGGTGTGCCAACACAATCCTAGAGGTGATCGCTTCATTGTGATACGCAAGCCCCTTCACCACGACAAGGTAACGATCACGAAGGGGAATTGACACATGTATGTGCCTTTTTTTTTGTTTTTTGTTTTTTTGCAGCCACAGTGTAGCACCAGAGGCCAGAAAAATTAGGCATGTACACATGCATGAAAAAGTAGGTATTGTTGCAGCCGCTGCTGTAGCAGCGGCCTGAAAAATTGAGGTTTTAAGGCAGAAAGTGCACTAAAACATTGCGGCTTGAAGCGTAGTTGGTGGCGGAGACGTCACGTAAGTCATCCGGCATGCAGAGAATGATTATATACAGCAGCGTGTGGACCATTTTTAGGCCAAGGCATCTCAGTCATCACCAGGCCTTTTTTAGTCAAATGCATCCCCCACTGTCAGTCCCTTCGGGATCCATGCCTCATTCATCTTAATAAACGTGAGGTAATCAAGACTTTTTTGACCTAGGCGACTTCTCTTCTCAGTGACAATATCTCCTGCTGCGCTGAAGGTCCTTTCTGACAGCACACTTGAAGCGGGGCAGGCCAGAAGTTCAATGGCAAATTGGGATAGCTCAGGCCACAGGTCAAGCCTGCACACCCAGTAGTCAAGGGGTTCATCGCTCCTCAGAGTGTCGATATCTGCAGTTAAGGCAAGGTAGTCTGCTACCTGTCGGTCGAGTCGTTCTCTGAGGGTGGACCCCGAAGGGCTGTGGCGATGCATAGGACTAAAAAAGCTCTGCATGTCCTCCATCAACAAGACGTCTGTAAAGCGTCCTGTCCTTGCCGGCGTGGTTGTGGTGGTAGGAGGAGGATTACTTTCACCTCTTCCCCTGTTGGATTCCCGTTGTGCTGTGACATCACCCTTATACGCTGTGTAAAGCATAGTTTTTAACTTATTTTGTAGCTGCTGCATCCTTTGCGACTGCCGGTAATTGGGTAACATATCACAGACTTTCTGCTTATACCGGGGGTCTAGTAGCGTGGCCACCCAGTACAGGTCGTTCTCCTTCAGCCTTTTTATACGAGGGTCTCTCAACAGGCATGACAGCATGAAAGACCCCATTTGCACAAGGTTGGATGCCGAGCTACTCATGTCCAATTCCTCGTCCTCACTGATGTCATTGAAGGTGTGTTCTTCCCCCCAGCCACGTACAACACCACGGGTACCAGATAGGTGACAACGAGCACCCTGGGATGCCTGCTGTGGTTGGTGTTCCTCCTCCTCAAAGCCACATTCCTCCTCTGACTCCTCTTCCTCGCACTCCTCTTCCAGTGTTGCCGCAGGTCCAGCAATCGATGGTAAGGCTGTTTCTGGTGGTGGTGATGGTGTCCACAACTCTTCCTCTTCCTCTTCACGCTCATCTACGGCCTGATCCAGCACTCTTCGCAGGGCACGCTCCAGGAAAAAAACATATGGGATGATGTCGCTGATGGTGCCTTCAGTGCGACTCACTAGGTTTGTCACCTCCTCAAAAGGACGCATGAGCCTACAGGCATTGCGCATGAGCGTCCAGTAGCGTGGCAAAAAAATACCCAGCTCCGCAGAGGCTGTCCTAGCACCCCGGTCATACAAATACTCGTTGACCGCTTTTTCTTGTTGGAGCAGGCGGTCGAACATTAGCAGTGTTGAATTCCAACGTGTCGGGCTGTCGCAAATCAAGCGCCTCACTGGCATGTTGTTTCGCCGCTGAATATCTGCAAAGTGCGCCATGGCCGTGTAGGAACGCCTGAAATGGCCACACACCTTCCTGGCCTGCTTGAGGACGTCCTGTAAGCCTGGGTACTTCTGCACAAAACGTTGCACAATCAGATTCAACACATGTGCCATGCACGGCACATGTGTCAACTTGCCCAAATTCAATGCCGCCAACAAATTGCTCCCGTTGTCACACACCACTTTGCCGATCTCCAGTTGGTGCGGGGTCAGCCACTGATCCACCTGTGCATTCAGGGCGGACAGTAGTGCTGGTCCGGTGTGACTCTCTGCTTTCAGGCAAGTCAACCCCAAGACAGCGTGACACTGTCGTATCCGGCATGTGGAATAGCCCCTGGGGAGCTGGGGGGGTGCAGTTGGTGTGGAGCAAGACGCAACAGCAGAAGAGGACTCAGCCGAGGAGGTTAGCAAAGAGGATGGAGTAGGAGGAGTAGAGGAGGTGGCAGCAGGCCTGCCTGCAAGTCGTGGCGGTGTCACCAACTCCTCTGCAGCAGAGCCACGCATTCCATGCTTGGCAGCCGCCAGCAGGTTTACCCAATGCGCAGTGTACGTTATATACCTGCCCTGACCGTGCTTTGCAGACCAGCTATCAGTGGTCAGATGGACCCTTGCCCCAACACTGTGTGCCAGACGTGACATGATTTCCTTTTCCACAATAGAGTACAGGTTGGGGATTGCCTTTTGTGAAAAATAATTTCGGCCGGGTACCTTCCACTGCGGTGTCCCAATAGCGACAAATTTTTTGAAGGCCTCAGACTCCACCAGCTTGTATGGTAAAAGCTGGCGGGCTAAGAGTTCCGACAAGCCAGCTGTCAGACGCCGGGCAAGGGGGTGACTCTGCGAGATTGGCTTTTTACGCTCAAACATTTCCTTGACAGACACCTGACTGTGGGCAGGTGACGAGCAGGAACTGCTGAAGGTGAGAGGCGGAGGGGCGGGTTGTTGATAGGGGGCATGGAGGACAGCAGTGGTTGACGTGGCTGAAGATGCTGGACCAGGAGGAGGATGGTGGCTTTCAGTTTGTGTGCTGCTTTTACTCATGTGTTGATCCCATAGGCGTTTGTGATGTGAGATCATGTGCCTTCGCAAAGCAGTTGTACCTAGGTGGGTGTTGGACTTCCCACGACTCAGTTTCTTTTGGCACAGGTTACAAATGGCATCGCTGATATCGAAGGCAGACACACAAAAAAAATGCCACACTGCTGAGCTTTGCAAGGACGGCATTCTGGTGGTGGCAACAGCTTGCGTTGATTGGCGTGCTGTCTGGCTGACCCCGGGTGCCGAATCTACATGCTGTCTGACTGCGCCACTAGCTCCTTGCGATGACCTCCTCCCCCTGCTTCCAACTCGTCTCCTCCTCCTCTCTGTCTCCCCATCTGAACTTTCCCCCTCTTCTTCTGCTCTTCGAGCAGGCACCCAGGTGACATCCACAGACACATCGTCATCATCAGCCGCTTCACTTGACAACTCAGCAAAGGCAGCAGCAGCAGGTACAACATCATCATCATCACAATGTACGTCCATGTGTATAATGCTGCCTGACTGAGACATATCCCCGTTATCTACATCCTCTGGCACTAATAGTTGCGCATCACTTATTTCTTCAAACTGATGTGAAAATAACTCCTCTGACGGATCAAGTGAAGCGGCTGTGGTGCTAGTGTTGGTGGTGGTGCCGGCGGGCTGGCGAGTGGTAAATTGAGAGGTGCCCGAAGCTGAGCTGGAGGAGGATGGTGCATTAGGGTTCCGAGCGGAAGCTGTAGACGATTGGGTGTCTTGTGTAAGCCAGTCAACTATGGCCTCAGAATTTTTTGAGTTCAGGGTCTGTGGTGGCCTCTGAACACTGGGCATTATTCTAGGGCCTAAGGAAATCACAGCACCACGACCACGACGGCCCTTGCGGGGTGGCCTGCCTCTGCCTGTCATTTTCTTTTTTAATGTGTTGTGTACTATGAGTGCAAGGTGCTGTGCCACCCTATAGGAGTGTTGGGCAGTGGGTACAGTACACTCTGTGGACCTGACAGTCACTGGCACTCAGGCAACTGCAATTAAAAAATATATATATTTTTTTTACTTGGCAAGCTGCTGTGCCACCTTATATATCAGTGGTGGGTGGGCAGTGGCACAGTACACTCTCTGTGGACCTGACAGCAGTCACTGGCACCCAGGCAACTGCAATTTTAAAAAATATATATTTTATTTTACTTTGCAAGCTGCTGTGCCACCTTATATATCAGTGGTGGGTGGGCAGTGGCACAGTACACTCTCTGTGGACCTGACAGCAGTCACTGGCACCCAGGCAACTGCAATTTTAAAAAATATATATTTTATTTTACTTTGCAAGCTGCTGTGCCACCTTATATATCAGTGGTGGGTGGGCAGTGGCACAGTACACTCTCTGTGGACCTGACAGCAGTCACTGGCACCCAGGCAACTGCAATTTTAAAAAAATATATTTTATTTTACTTTGCAAGCTGCTGTGCCACCTTATATATCAGTGGTGGGTGGGCAGTGGCACAGTACACTCTCTGTGGACCTGACAGCAGTCACTGGCACCCAGGCAACTGCAATTAAAAAATATATATATTTTTTTTTACTTTGCAAGCTGCTGTGCCACCTTATATATCAGTGGTGGGTGGGCACACAGTGGCACTGCAGTGGGCACAGTACACTCTGTGGACCTGACAGTAACTGGCAGCCCAGGCAACTGCAATAATAAAAAATATTTTTTTTTTCAATTTATTGCAACAAGATGCTGTGCCACCATATATATATCAGTGGTGGGCAGTGCACTTCAGTGGGTACAGTGCACTCTGTGGACCTGACACAGCACTCACTGCAATTATGACAGAGGAAAAAAAAAATATTTTTTAAAATGCCAGGTACTGTGCCTGTGCCACCCGAAATGAGTGTGGTGTGCACACAGTACAGTCTGTGGTAGGTCTGGGGCCTCTCACACACAGCGGGCAGGCAACTGCAGTGTACAATAGATATATATAGATATATATATAAAGAAAAAACTCTATTACCTTACCAGCCCTTAAAAGGGCTTTTGGGGACACTATATATATATATATATATATATGTATATATATAAATAAAAAAAATCCTCAATTACCAGCCCTTAAAAGGGCTTTTGGGGACACTAGATAGATATAGATATATATATATAAGAAGAAACAACTCAATTACCAGCCCTTAAAAGGGCTTTTGGGGACGCTAGGTATATATATATATATATATATATATATATATATATATATATATATATATATATAAAAAAAAAAAACACAAATACCAGCCCTTAGAAGGGCTTTTTGGGGTGCTGATATTACAGCAGTAGTGGACCAAGAACACTGCAAGACCAGGAACACTGACTAACTGTCCCTAGCTTAACAGCAGCAGCAGCAGCAGCAGCAGCAGCTCTCTCCCTACTCTCACTACACACACTGCTTCAGAATGATCTAAGATGGATGCTGCCCTTGCTTATTTATAGGAGGTGGGAGGGTGTGGGAGGGAGGTATGCTGATTGGCTGGAAATGTGTCTGCTGACTGTAAAGTTCAGGGTCAAAGTTTGCCTCAATGATGTCTTATGGGGGGCGGACCGAACATCGCATATGTTCGCCGGCAGCGGCGAACGCGAACATGCTAAGTTCGCCGGGAACTGTTCGCCGGCGAACAGTTCTATACATCTCTACTCTGGACTCATTCTTAATTTACCTTTATTATAAGTGAGATCTCTAGTACAGGGCACAATAATCTAAAAGATGTCCAGCTAAAAGATCTATATAGGGAAATCAGACCCTCCTTCCCCCCTCCTGGTGATCACTCTAGTGATATTAAAGATCTATATAAAGGAATCAGGACCTCCTAGCTCCTGCTGAGGATCAAAATTTTGTTTTGTATGGTTTGAAACCATTCACATTTTTTTACTGCCTGCGCCCCCATTTGGGAGATTCTCTTCCCTTCCTGTCTATTTAGCAGGTGTCAAACTATTTTTTTTTCTTACCTCTGGTACAGTTAACAGCTTTTAACCACATGGACCTTTAGTTAGAAGATTTAACCCCCCCCCCCCCTCATGACCAGGCCATTTTTGTGATATGGCACTGCATTACTTTAACTGATAATTGCAGGGTCATGCAATATTGTACCAAAAATTGGTTTCATTTTTCTCCCCCAAAAAATAGAGCTCTTTTGGTGGTATAGGATCATCACCAAGTTATTTTTTTCCCGCTAAACGCAAAAAAAAAACAACACTTGTGTAGCGGGGTTAAACATGCCTAAAGACACTGTTTGATATGTGGAAAGGAACTAGGCTCCCTCTAGTGGTAGCTGCATGGAATTTCCCGGGCTGTGACTTCCTTTTCACAAGATGAAGAAACTACATCTCCCAGGCTGCTTTGCAAGATCCAAGGTGCACGGCTGCACCGCACGGCACTATAGGGGAAGTTATTTAAAGGAAGAGAGAAGCGCGCGAGGGGGGCGCCTTTCTGCGCTGGACTCTGAGGAACCAGCGAGCGAGAGTGAAGGACTGACACTGGATATTGGGCCAGAGCCTCTTAGCCTGGAGGGACGACGTGGAACCGTCCCATCTCAAGCACGAGGCACACTCCTGGAGGTCATACTGCTGTTTGCAGAGACCGGAAGTCATCCGCCAGAAGGACCTCGCGCGGCTGGCATATAGCCACAGGACTGAGACCGCAGTGGAAGCGCGCGAAGGAGAAACTTCTGTTGGTGAGAGGGCACATGCCCAATAACTGACTTTATCTGCCGAAGAGATAGTTTTATCTACAGATAGCGGTAGCGCAACAGGAGGTGATAAAACCCCGGGGTTTATCAGCATACTTTCTCAGGAGACTCATAGACAAACAATAAGGTCTGTAAAGGAGTCGCCAGAGGCTTATCTCTCTCGCAGAAGTTATTGCTCAGTTACGCAGACACCCTGCGGTGACAACTAACAGCTCGTTGTTTTTCTCTCTCTTGATCTTTATTCCTAATCTGGATTACAAATGAGCTCTATTCAATAACCTTGCTAGCGAAG
The DNA here is from genome assembly GCF_965119305.1 of Pelophylax lessonae. NCBI lineage: Eukaryota > Metazoa > Chordata > Amphibia > Anura > Ranidae > Pelophylax > Pelophylax lessonae. The sequence continues at coordinate 56,111,835 of NC_138776.1, read as the reverse complement.
ATCAACAAGAAAGAAGAGAATTCTGGGGGAGGGACTCAGATAGGCCTACCTACCTGGTACTGTGTCTAGCCTTAATGCAGGAGGAGTGTGGGGGTATTCTTTTACCTTTTTAAAGCTGTTTTAAATAACCTTTTATGGACTTGTATTGTATTGTATTGTATCTCCCCTATTCAATTTGATATATAGTAAACTAAGTTTGGTTCATTACAATCCTGTGCGTTGTTCCATTGTGTCACCCAGAAGGACTACCATTCAAGAAGGTAACAAGGTATTGTTGCATAGTGAAGTATTGTATTCCAATCTGTGTATCCATTTGATAGTCCAGTCCTATTCTGGGTCAGTTGTGCCTGAGGAGGGATCGAGCCAATTTGATTGGGTTGTTAGGCAGGGTGTAGACCCAATAATATAATCAGCAGCTCCTGCAGGGGTGGTGCTACACGTGGGGGCTCGTCCGGGATTTCTACAGTCCTGCAACACAACCCTCTCAGCCATAGAATCCCCTCCCACGCAGAAATGGATCCTGTCGCTGCTGCTGAGTGGTGCAAGGAAGAGAATGTCATAGTGGAAAATGGCCTGGTGGTTGAAATCAAGGGAGAAGCCTGGACTGAAGAAAAGCTCCTCCCTGTTTTGAGGGCACTATCCACAGACAGGAAATTCTGGGTGATTGACATGAAAACTGACACCACTGTCCCACACACGTATGCACTGTGTGAGTGGAGGAAGGGGGTCCCTGATTATTTCAATGGAAACAGTGTAAAAACTATTGACCAAACAGAACTTTTCCTGATACATCCAGGAGTTCCTACTGCGGGTCCCTCATCCACCACCCCTGGGGTATCCAACCAAGAAAAAGGTGTCCAAGAAGGGCATCCTGAGTCATCACCTTTGTCGACTTTTAGCTCAGAACTGTGTGCTGTTCTTGGGGAGATTGTGGCAAAATGTAGCAGGGACTCCTCGAGCTATCTGATGACTGGATATAGGAAGCTCCGGACATTCTCTGGGAAACAGCCTGTGCCTTCAGCAGAAGATGGGTTCGAAGAGTGGCTAGATACCGCCACTCAGGCTTTGGAGGAATGGGAGGTACCAGAACAGCACAAGAAGCAGAGGATCACAGAGAGTTTAAGGGGACCTGCATTAGAGGCTGTACGTAACCTAAAGCTTAGCAAGAAGAACTGCACTGCACAGGATTATTTGGACATTCTGCAAGATGTGTTTGGTCGGACGGAGAACGCGGCTGAACTTCTCTACCAGTTGGACCACTGTTATCAAGAAGAGGGGGAGAAGTTGTCTGAATTCATTAAACGTCTGGATAGGATTATCCACCAGATTCTGTTAAAGAAAGGAATAGACCCCCGGAAAATAGATGAGACTCGTGCACGACAGGTTCTGAAAGGGGCTCAACCTTTAGATCCCATTGCCATACTGTTACGAACTCGTCGAGATGGCGGCATTCTAGAATACCCCGACCTGATTCGAATGGTCAGAGAGGAAGAGGTCATGTTGGACAACAAGAAGAAAAGTCGGCAGTTTGACTCAACTGCCCGGGTTGGAGTGATAAGTGTGGAAGAGGGTGACTCTCAAGTTGAACTCCTAAAGACCCAAGTGTCTCAGTTGATAGAAATGGTGTCCATCCTGACTGGTCAGGTATCCACTCTACCCAAGGGGAGTATATCGGAGAGGCCAGATGAACCTGTTAGTCTCAGCACAGATCCAGAGCCACGGCCTGCAAGATTGTTAACTTGTTTCAACTGCGGGGGAGTTGGGCATGTTAGAAGGGTATGTCCCAGCTCAGGAAAGGTTGCCACGAAAGCTCGCGAGCCAGCGGGAAACTTCAGAGGACACCGGTGAAGGAATCAACCGGGTGTCCGCCAGTTTTAAGGGACTCCAGGAGTGGTGCAGGATCAGGGAAACCGAGTCAGGGGGTTAGACCCCAATATAACACCCCAAGTTCTAGACTCCGGGTTACTGAGGGAAGGAGAGTCAATGCACACCGGGTTCAGCGGGGGCCCAGATCAAGGAAGAAAAAGGAGAAGAGGGCCAGGGTACAGAGAACTGAATCAGACAACCAGGCTACATCAAGAGAATTCCCAACTAACTTGGTCGGGCCCTCCCCAGTGGTCTTGGTTCAGGTGGAAGGAATTTACACAAGAGCCCTCCTTGACACAGGGGCCCAGGTGACTCTTTTGTATAGAGACTTCTATGATAAATATCTTACCCATCTACCTTTGCAGAAGTTGGAAGATCTGGAGATATGGGGTATTGGGACCCAAAGTTTTCCCTATGACGGGTATCTGCCAATCAAGCTGACCTTTGATCCATCAGTGGCTGGTGAAGCGGAAACCTTCGACACCTTAGCGGTGGTCTGTCCTCGTCCACCAGGGGCCAACAAAAGCTCTCTCATCGTAGGAACAAACACTGACCTGGTAAGGCGCCTTCTGATACAACTGGTCCAGGGACAAGATGTTCAGGCGCCAAGGATCCATCCCATGCTACGGCAGGCCTACCAACGATTAGTGTTGGAGCAAGAGACCCCCGCAGAAGGAATTGGACGACTCTGGAAGCTGGACAGAGCGGAAAAGGTCTTACAGCCAGGAGAGGTGGCCTGTTTTAAGGCTTCTGTTAAACTCACATGGCAACAGCCGGGTCCTTTCATTATCTTTGAATCAGGTCAAAAGGAGAGACAGAGAGGGATAGAAGTGATCCCTGAGGTGATCCCTTTGAAGGTGTTACAGGAAAACCGTGGAAGGGTTTTAGTGAGTGTCAGAAACACCTCTATTACACCGGTGAAGGTACCGGCCAGAGTGCTCCTGGGCCAAGTCAACCCGGCTACCCCAGTTGCCCCCATTGATTTCAAAGAAAAGGAACAGGGTGAAGCGGTTATAGAGGAGCTCTGCTCTGGAAACGCTGCCCTCCCGCCGGAATGGGTGAAGAGGGCCAAGGCACAACTTGCTCGATGGAGGGAAATATTCTCTAAGGACGAGTTTGATGTGGGCTGTGCCAGGAGTGCCACTCATAAGATCCGCCTGAGTGAGGACAAGCCTTTCAGGGAGAGAGTCCGGCGAGTCCCCTTAGGTGACTTAGAAGATCTACGTCAACAGCTGGCAGAGCTCAAAAAGATCGGGATTATCCGAGAATCCAGGAGCCCGTATGCTTCCCCGATAGTGGTAGTCCGGAAGAAGAATGGATCTCTGAGGCTTTGTATCGACTACCGAACGCTGAACAGAAGAACCATCCCAGACCAGTATACCACTCCTCGAATCGAAGATGCCCTACAGAGTCTGTCAGGGGCGAAGTGGTTCAGTGTGATGGACTTAAAGAGTGGGTATTATCAGATCCCCATGCACTCTGAAGATCGGGAGAAAACAGCCTTCATCACCCCTGTGGGGTTCTTTGAGTTCAATTGCATGCCTCAGGGGTTGTCCGGGGCCCCTGCTACCTTCCAAAGGCTGATGGAGAGGACCGTTGGAGATATGAATTTGATAGAGGTACTGGTATACTTGGATGATGTTATCGTGTTTGGCAGAACTTTGGAAGAACATGAGGAGAGGTTGGAAAAGGTCTTGAAGAGGCTACATGAAGAAGGTCTGAAACTTTCTCCTGAGAAGTGCCAATTCTATCAGTCCTCGGTCCATTACCTGGGCCATATCGTGTCTGAAGAAGGGGTGGCCACTGACCCGGACAAGCTGGATGCTGTTGCTTCCTGGCCGAAACCCACAAATGTGACCGAACTCCGGTCATTCTTGGGCTTTTGCTCCTATTACAGGAGGTTTGTGGAGGGGTTCGCCCAGATTGCCCGACCCCTAAATGAGCTCCTGAAGAATGAAGAAGATGATGTCCCTGAGTTGGTAAAGCCGGCGAAGTCCATCATGGGCCCCCGGAAGGCTAAGGAATCCATCCAGGATCAGTGGACCCCGGAATGCGAAGGGGCCTTTGTCCAGCTGAAGGAAACCCTAACCACTGCCCCTGTGTTGGCCTATGCGGACCCCACAAAACCATATGAACTGCATGTTGATGCCAGCCGAGATGGGCTGGGGGGGTACTTTATCAGGAGCATGAGGGTCATCTGCGACCTGTTGCCTATGTGAGCAGAAGCCTACTGCCTGCTGAAAGGAATTATCCTACCCACAAACTTGAATTCTTGGCCTTGAAGTGGGCAGTGGTTGACAAATTGAAAGACTACCTGTACGGAGCTGAATTCATTGTCAAGACAGATAATAATCCCCTCACCTATCTGTTGACTACGGCCAAGCTGGATGCAACAGGACACCGATGGTTGGCTGCCCTCTCTAGCTTCAATTTTAGCCTGAAGTATCGGCCAGGAATCGGAAATAGGGATGCAGATGCCCTGTCCAGAAGGTTGCATGCTCCACAGGAACCTGCGGAAGAATGGACTCATTTGGCTCCAGAAGGGGTGCGTGCCTTATATCAGGGAACTGAATTTCGATCCCGAGGAGGGTCAAGAGCAGAAGAGATTGGGGTTTCGGCTATCGGAGTACCCAAATGCTACTGCCAGGTGACCCAGGTTGAAGGGGAGGATTTGCCCCGGCTGTCCAAAAGGGACTTGCGGAAGGAGCAGTTGGAAGACCCTTTGGGAAAACTTCTCTTGGAAGCCTTGGAGATCCAGAGCCCTGAGTTGCTTCTAACTGACTCCCCTCAGGGGGCCCGTCTGTTACATAGAGAGTGGACCCGGTTACAGATCAGAGAAGGAGTGGTCTACCGGAGAGGTCCATCTGAAGATCTGGAGGAGAAGTGGCAACTGTTCTTACCAGCTAAATATAGAGAGGGAGTTCTGGCCGCTCTTCATGATAATCATGGCCATCTGGGGCCCGAAAGAACCTTTCAGCTTGTCAGGGACAGGTTCTACTGGCCTTGTATGAGGGCCGAAGTTGAAGGATACTGTCATTCTTGTGTCCGGTGTATACAGAGGAAGACTCTGCCACGTCAAGCAGCCCCAATGGGCCATCTACAAAGCCAGGGACCCATGGAGCTGGTGTGCATTGATTTCCTTTGCTTAGAGCCTGATCTGAGTGGCCAGGGGAATGTCCTTGTGGTAACAGACCATTTTACCAGATACGCTCAAGCATTCCCAACAAGGGATCATAAGGCCTCAACGGTAGCCAAAGTTCTTGTAGAGAAGTTCTTTGTACATTATGGGTTACCACAACGCCTCCATTCTGATCAGGGAAGGGACTTTGAAAGCAGACTGATCAAGAGACTGTTAGATATGTTAGGCATTCAAAAGACTAGAACCACTCCCTACCATCCACAGGGGGATGCCCAGCCTGAACGATTTAACAGGACTCTTTTGGATATGTTGGGGACTTTGAGCTCAGAGAAGAAACAGCATTGGGGCAAGCACGTAGCTGCCATTGTGCATGCCTACAACAGCACTGTCAGTGATGCTACTGGATATTCCCCTTATCGGCTGATGTTTGGAAGGGAGGCTCGGTTGCCAGTGGATTTGGCCTTTGGCATTTCGCCTGATCATACCTCTTCAGCATCGCATAGAGGATATGTGGACCGACTGCGGAAGAGTCTGAAAGCGGCCTATGACAAGGCTCAGGCCACATCTGATCAACGTGGACTGCGGAATAAAAAAAATTTCGACCTAAAAGTTCGGATCCATGACCTGCAACCAGGGGACAGGGTTTTGTTGAGAAACTTGGGTGTCCCGGGAAAACACAAGTTGGCAGACCGCTGGAAGTCCCAACCTTATGTTATCTGCAAGCAACTGCCAAACCTTCCTGTGTACCAAATTCGGCCTGAAGGAAGTGTGGGTCCATTGAAGGCTTGGCATCGGAACCATTTGCTGCCTCTCTCTGAAGCGGTTCGTATGCCCCCTGTGGAAGACTTGTCAGAGGCCCCTTCGACTTCTCGCCGGTCCAGACCAGTTACCAGATCTCAGACGACGCTCCCAGATGAGGGAGAGGGAAGTTCTCCATCTGAAGATTTGGAAGATGAAGAGGAGGTACCCGACTGGTTGTGGTCATCTCAGTTGCCAGAACCCACACCTGCCTCCCTGTCTTCATCTGACTTGGCTGATAGAGGAGCCCTTCGGGCAGAAGCCCCTGAATTCATACCCTTTCATATGCTTCCAGAAGAAGCAGCTGAGGATGAAGATCCTGAGGAAGAGGTTGCACCCTTCTCTGAAGAAGAACTGACCTCTCTTGAACCATCAGGTTCCTCTGTGTTGGAACATGAGGAGGTGGACATTGAAGAATCCTCAGAAGTGCCTGATCCTAGTACCTCTGAGAGCGTGCCTCCACGGGAACAGAGGGAAAGGAGAGTCATTCACCCACCTAAGAGACTGACCTATGATCAATTGGGTGAATGTTCGGAAGAAGCTGTTTTTACCTCCAAAAGATCTCCTGACCAGCCTAGTTCCTCCACTGTAGATTTGGTGGGGGACAACCCTAGCTCACCCCCAGGCACAACTGTACAAGCCACCCAAGTTTTGGGGGGTCTGTGAGAGATCATGAGAACAAAGTATTGAAGTAGAAAACGTTTGCATTTAAGTTTGTACATAAGGATATTGGGTTTGGCCATTATAATAAGCACAGTTTTTGATGTTCACAATTTGGTTTACTTTGTGAGTTAATGTTTGCGCACATTTTGTTGCTCTGACCTCACTATATGTTTTTTTTTTCTTTCTCACCTTTTGATGTTTTTTTTTTCAACACAAACTTTAAGATGTAAGTGTTTAAGAAATTGCAAATGCACATGTGCTTTTTAAAGGAGCACTATATAAAAGCACTAGAAATCAGCACTATATTAACACTGTAGAAATCACTTATTTGTTTATTAATTGCACTTTATCGTTTTACTGTTGCACTGCTATTAGAATACGAAATTGGATATATTCAGATTGACTTATTTCAGCAAAATGTTAATGTTTTTGTTGTATAATGCCAACCTATGCACTAGGGTACATACTGTTGACCTCTTTGGGGACCAAAGTTTCTCAAGTGGGGGGAGTGTGTAGCGGGGTTAAACATGCCTAAAGACACTGTTTGATATGTGGAAAGGAACTAGGCTCCCTCTAGTGGTAGCTGCATGGAATTTCCCGGGCTGTGACTTCCTTTTCACAAGATGAAGAAACTACATCTCCCAGGCTGCTTTGCAAGATCCAAGGTGCACGGCTGCACCGCACGGCACTATGGGGGAAGTTATTTAAAGGAAGAGAGAAGCGCGCGAGGGGGGCGCCTTTCTGCGCTGGACTCTGAGGAACCAGCGAGCGAGAGTGAAGGACTGACACTGGATATTGGGCCAGAGCCTCTTAGCCTGGAGGGACGACGTGGAACCGTCCCATCTCAAGCACGAGGCACACTCCTGGAGGTCATACTGCTGTTTGCAGAGACCGGAAGTCATCCGCCAGAAGGACCTCGCGCGGCTGGCATATAGCCACAGGACTGAGACCGCAGTGGAAGCGCGCGAAGGAGAAACTTCTGTTGGTGAGAGGGCACATGCCCAATAACTGACTTTATCTGCCAAAGAGATAGTTTTATCTACAGATAGCGGTAGCGCAACAGGAGGTGATAAAACCCCGGGGTTTATCAGCATACTTTCTCAGGAGACTCATAGACAAACAATAAGGTCTGTAAAGGAGTCGCCAGAGGCTTATCTCTCTCGCAGAAGTTATTGCTCAGTTACGCAGACACCCTGCGGTGACAACTAACAGCTCGTTGTTTTTCTCTCTCTTGATCTTTATTCCTAATCTGGATTACAAATGAGCTCTATTCAATAACCTTGCTAGCGAAGATCAACAAGAAAGAAGAGAACTCTGGGGGAGGGACTCAGATAGGCCTACCTACCTGGTACTGTGTCTAGCCTTAATGCAGGAGGAGTGTGGGGGTATTCTTTTACCTTTTTAAAGCTGTTTTAAATAACCTTTTATGGACTTGTATTGTATTGTATCTCCCCTATTCAATTTGATATATAGTAATATAAAGTAAACTAAGTTTGGTTAATTACAATCCTGTGCGTTGTTCCATTGTGTCACCCAGAAGGACTACCATTCAAGAAGGTAACAAGGTATAGTTGCATAGTGAAGTATTGTATTCCAATCTGTGTATCCATTTGATAGTCCAGTCCTATTCTGGGTCAGTTGTGCCTGAGGAGGGATCGAGCCAATTTGATTGGGTTGTTAGGCAGGGTGTAGACCCAATAATATAATCAGCAGCTCCTGCGGGGGTGGTGCTACACTTATAAAACATGTCAAATAAAAATTAAATACATTTAGGCCAATATGTATTCTGTTAAAAAAAAATGACAATAGGCGTATATTGATTGCAGACACTAACATTCTTATAAACCAAACTATTGGATAAAAATTTATGGATTTTTTTATATACAGTGGGTACGGAAAGTATTCAGACCCCCTTAAATTTTTCACTCTTTGTTATATTGCAGCCATTTGCTAAAATCATTTAAGTTCATTCTTCTTCCGCAAGAATGTACAAATAGCACCCCATACTGACAGAAAAACACAGAATTGTTGACATTGTTGCAGATTTATTAAAAAAGAAAAACTGAAATATCACATGGTCCTAAGTATTCAGACCCTTTGCTCAGTATTTAGTAGAAGCCCCCTTTTGATCTAATACAGCCAGGAGTCTTTTTGGGAAAGATGCAACAAGTCTTTCACACCTGGATTTGGGGATCCTCTGCCATTCCTCCTTGCAGATCCTCTCCAGTTCTGTCAGGTTGGATGGTAAACGTTGGTGGACAGCCATTTTTAGGTCTCTCCAGAGATCCTCAATTGGGTTTAAGTCAGGGCTCTGGCTGGGCCATTCAAGAACAGTCACGGAGTTGTTGTGAAGCCACTCCTTCATTATTTTAGCTGTGTGCTTAGGGTCATTGTCTTGTTGGGAGGTAAACCTTCGGCCCAGTCTGAGGTCCAGAGCACTCTGGAGAAGGTTTTTGTCCAGGATATCCCTGTACTTGGCCGCATTCATCTTTCCCTCTATTGCAACCAGTCGTCCTGTCCCTGCAGCTGAAAAACACCCCCACAGCATGATGCTGCCACCACCATGCTTCACTGTTGGGACTGTATTGGACAGGTGATGAGCAGTGCCTGGTTTTCTCCACACATACCGCTTAGAATTAAGGCCAAAAACTTCTATTTTGGTCTCATCAGACCAGAGAATCTTATTTCTCACCTTCTTGGAGTCCTTCAGGTGTTTTTTTAGCAAACTCCATGCGGGCTTTCATGTGTCTTACACTGTGGAGAGGCTTCCGTCGGGCCACTCTGCCATAAAGCCCCGACTGGTAGAGGGCTACAGTGATGGTTAACTTTCTACAACGTTCTCCCATCTCCTGACTGCATCTCTGGAGCTCAGCCACAGTGATCTTTGGGTTCTTCTTTACCTCTCTCAACAAGGCTCTTCTCCCCCGATAGCTCAGTTTGGCCGGACGGCCAGCTCTAGGAAGGGTTCTGGTCATCCCAAACGTCTTCCATTTGAGGATTATGGAGGCCACTGTGCTCTTAGGAACCTTAAGTGCAGCAGAAATCTTTTTGTAACCTTGGGCAGATCTGTGCCTTGCCACAATTCTGTCTCTGAGCTCTTCAGGCAGTTCCTTTGACCTCATGATTCTCATTTGCTCTGACATGCCTTGTGATCTGGAAGGTCTTATATAGACAAGTGTGTGGCTTTCCTAATCAAGTCCAATCAGTATAATCAAACACAGCTGGACTCAAATGAAGGTGTAGAACCATCTCAAGGATGATCAGAAGAAATGGAAAGCACCTGAGTTAAATATGAGTGTCACAGCAAAGGGTCTGAATACTTAGGACCATGTGATATTTCAGTTTTTCTTTTTTAATAAATCTGCAACAATGTCAACAATTCTGTGTTTTTCCGTCAATATGGGGAGCTGTGTGTACATTCATGAGGAAGAAGAATGAACTTAAATGATTTTAGCAAATGGCCGCAATATAACAAAGAGTGAAAAATTTAAGGGGGTCTGAAT